>NC_083717.1:45149828-45504828 GCF_028564815.1 Eubalaena glacialis | reverse complement strand
TTTTTATTTTTATATTCTTTCTAACATACCTGTTAATTTCCTAGTCTAATTTTATTTTTTACTTTGTTATTGTTCTCCTTTATTTATTTATTTATTTTTTGGCTGCCCTGCATGGCTTGTGGGATCTTGGCTCACAAGCCAGGGGTCAGGCTTCAGCCTCTGGTGGGAGCTCTGAGTCTGAACCACTGGACTAACAGAGAACCTCAGACCCCAGGAAATATTCGTTGGAGTGAGGCCTCCCAAGGTCCTCATCTTGGCATCAAGACCCAGCTCTACTCAACAGCCTACAAACTCCAGTGTTGGAAGCCTCAGGCCAAGCAACCAGTAAGTCAGGAAAACAATCCCGCTCATAAACAAAGAAAAAAGACGTCAAAAAATATGTCACAATGAAGGACCAAGGTAAAAACCTTCAAGACCAAATAAATGAAGAGGAAATAGGCAACCTACCTGAAAAAGAATTCAGAGTAATGATAGTAAAGATGATCCAGAATCTCGGAAATAGAATGGAGGCACAGATTGAGAAAATACAAGAAATGTTTAACAAAGATCTAGAAGAATGAAAGAACAAACAAACAGAGGTGAACAACACAATAACTGAAATGAAAAATACACTAGAAGGAATCAATAACAGAATAACTGAGGCAGAAGAATGAATAAGTGAGTTGGAAGACAAAATGGTGGAAATAACTGCCTAGGAGCAGAATAAAGAAAAAAGAATGAGAAGAATTGAAGACAATCTCAGAGACCTCTGGGACAACACTAAACACACCAACGTTCGAATTATATGGGTCCCAGAAGAAGAAGAGAAAAAGAAAGGGCCTGAGAAAATATTTGAAGAGATGATAGTGTAAAACTTCCCTAACATGGGAAAGGTAATAGTCACCCAAGTCCAGGAAGTACAGAGAGTCCCATACAGGATAAATCCTAGGAGAAACACAACAAGACACATATTAATCAAACTAACAAAAATTAAATTCAAAGAAAAAATATTAAAAGCAGCAAGGGAAAAACAAAAAATAACATACAATGGAATTCCCATAAGGCTATCAGCTGATTTTTCAGCAGAAACTCTGCAGGCCAGAAGGACGTGGCAGGATATACTTAAAGTGACAAAAGAGAAAAACCTACAACCAAGATTGCTCTACCTAGCAAGGATCTCAGATTCGATGGAGAAATCAAAAGCTTTTCAGACAAGCAAAAGCTAAGAGAATTCAGCACCACCAAACCAGCTTTACAACAAATGCTAAAGAAACTTCTCTAGGTGAGAAGAAAAAGACACAAGAGAAGACAAGATCAAACACAAGAGAAGAAAAAGATCCACAAAAACAAACCTAAAACAATTAAGAAAATGGTAATAGGAAGGTACGTATCGATAATAACCTTGAATGTAAATGGATTAAATGCCCCAACCAAAATACACAGAATGGATGAATGGATACAAAAACAAGACTCATATGCTGTCTACAAGAGACCCACTTCAGACCTACGGACACATACAGACTGAAAGTGAGGGGATGGAAAAAGATATTCCATGCAAAAGGAAATCAAAAGAAATCTGGAGTAGCAATACTTATATCAGACAAAATAGACTTTAAAATAAAGACTGTTACAAGAGACAAGGAAGGGCACTACATAATGATCAAGGGATCAATCCAAGAAGAAGATATAACAATTATAAATGTTTATGCACCCAACATAGGAGCATCTCAATACATAAGGCAAATGCTAACAACCATGAAAGGGGAAACTGACAGTAACACAATAATAGTAGGGGACTTAAACACCCCACTTACACCAATGGACAGATCATCAAAACAGAAAATAAATAAGGAAACACAAGCCTTAAATGACACAATAGACCAGATAGACTTAATTGATATTTATAGAACATTCCACCTGAAAGTGGCAGAATACACTTCCTTCTCAAATGCACATGGAACATTCTCCAGGATAGATCACAACTTGGGTCACAAATCAAGCCTCGGAAATTTTAAGAAAATTGAAATTGTATCAAGCATCTTTTCTGACCACAACGCTATGAGATTGGAAATTAATTAGAGGAAAATAACTGTAAAAAACACAAATACATGGAGGCTAAACAGTATGCTACTAAATAACCAAAAGATCACTGAAGAAGTCAAAGAAGAAATTTTAAAAATACATAGAAAAAAATGACAACAAAAATGCGATGACCCAAAACCTATGGGATGCAGCAAAAGCAGTTCTAAGGGGGAAGTTTATAGCAATTCAATCTCACCTCAAGAAACAAGAAAAATCTCAAATAAACAATCAAAACCCTCAAATTGTTTTGAATCTCTAAAACAATCAAAAGCAACTAGAGAAAGAAGAACAAAGAAAACCCAAAGTCAGTAGAAGGAAAGAAATCATAAAGATCAGAGCAGAAATAAATGAAATAGAAACAAAGAAAATAATAGCAAAGATCAATAAAACTAAAAGCTGGTTCTTTGAGAAGATAAATAAAATTGATAAACCCTTACCAGATTCATCAAGAAAAAACGGGAGAGGATGCAAATCAATAAAACTAGAAATGGAAAACAAGCAATCACAACTGACACCACAGAAATACAAAAGATTATAAGAGACTACTACAAACAACTGTATGCCAATAAAATGGACAACCACGAAGACATGGACAAGATCTTGGAAAGATACAATTTTCCAAGACTGAACCAGGAAGAATTAGAAAATATAAACAGACCCATCACAAATAATGAAATTGAAACTGTAATTTAAAATCTTCCAACAAACTAAAGTTCAGGACCTGATGGCTTCACAAGTGAATTCTAACAAACTTTTAGAGAAGAGCTAACACTGATCCTTCTCAAACTCTTCCAAAAATTAGAGAGGGAGGAACACTCCCAAATTCATTCTATGAAGCCATGATCACCCTGATACCAAAACCAGAAAAAGATATCACCAAAAAAGAAAATTATAGACCATTATCACTGATGAACATAGATGCAAAAATCCTCAACAAAATACTAGCAAACAGAATCCAACAGCACATTAAAAGGATCATACACCATGATCAAGTGGGATTTACCCCAGACATGCAAGGATTCTTCAATATATGCAAATCAATCAATGTGATACACCACATTAACAAATTAAGGAATGAAAACCATATGATCATCTCAATAGATGCAGAAAAAACTTTTGACAAAATTCAGCACCCATTTATGATAAAAACTCTCCAGAAAATGGGCATAAAAGGAACCTACCTCAACATAATAAAGGCCATATATGAGAAACCCACAGCAAACATCATACTCAGTGGTGAAAAACTGAAAGCATTTCCACAAAGATCAGGAAGAAGACAAGGATGTCCACTCTCACGACTCTTATTCAGCATAGTTTTGGAAGTCCTAGCCACAGCAATCAGAGAAGAAAAAGAAATAAAAGGAATACAACTTGGAAAAGAAGAAGTAAAACGGTCACTGTTTACAGATGACATGATACTATACATCAAAAATCCTAAAGATGCCTCCAGAAAGCTAGTAGAACTAATCAATGAATTTGGTAAGTTTGCAGGATACAAAATTAATGCACAGAAATCTCTGGCATTCCTATGCACTAACAATGAAATATCAGAAAGAGAAATTAGGGAAACAATACCATTTACCATCACAACAAAAAGAATAAAATATCTAGGAATAAACCTACCTAAGGAGGTGAAAAACTTGTACTCAGAAAACTATACAGATGGAGAAATACACCATGTTCTTGGATTGGAAGAATCAGTATTGTGAAAATGACTTTACTACCCAAAGTGATCCACAGATTCAGTGCAATCCCCATCAAACTACCAATGGCATTCTTCACAGATTTAGAACAAAAAATTTTACAATTCGTATGGAAACACAAAAGGCCCCTAATAGCCAAAGCAATCATGAAAAAGAAAAACGGAGCTGGAGGAATCAGGCTCCCAGACTTCAAATTATACTACAAAGCTACAGTAATCAAGACAGTATGGCATTGGCACAAAAACAGAAATATAGCTCAATGGTACAGGATAGAGATATGTACCACAATGCTCACTGCAGCACTATTTACAATAGCCAGGACTTGGAAGCAACCTAACTGTCCATCGACAGATGAATAGATAAAGAAGATGTGGCACATATATACAATGGAATATTACTCAGCCATAAAAAGAAACAAAATTGAGTTATTTGTTGTGAGGTGGATGGACCTAGAGTCTGTCATACAGAGTGAAGTAAGTCAGAAAGAGAAAAACAAATACCGTATGCTAACACATATACATGGAATCTAAAAAAAAAAAAATGGTTCTGATGAACCTAGGGGCAGGACAGGAATAAAGACACAGATGTAGAGAATGGACTTGAGGACACAGGGAGGAGGAAGTGTAAGCTGGAACAAAATGAGAGAGTAGCATTGACATATATACACTACCAAATGTAAAACAGATAGCTAGTGGGAAGCAGCTGCATAGCACAAGGAGATCAGCTCAGTGCTTTGTGACCACCTAGAGGGGTGGGATAGGGAGGGTGGGAGGGAGGTTCAAGAGGGAAGGGCTATGGGGATATATGTATGCATATAGCTGATTCACTTTGTTATACAACAGAAACTAACACAGTATTGTGCAGCAATTATACTCCAATAAAGATCTATTAAAAAGAAAGTGGATAAGGGGGGACTTCCCTGGTGGTGCAGTGGTGAAGAATCTTCCTGCCAATGCAGGGGACACGGCTTTGATCCCTGGTCCACAAAGATCCCACATGCCATGGAGCAACTAATCCCGTGCACCACAACTACTGAAACCCACACATCCAGAGCCCATGCTCCACAACAAGAGAATCCACCACAATGAGAAGCCCACACACAGCAACAAAGACCCAATGTAGCCAAAAAATAATAATAAAATAAAATGCAGATTCCCAGGCATCTCCCAGACATACTGAATTCTGATTTCTGGGCTGTGGAGGGGGCAAGTCAGAAACAGGAATAGGTGTAAATTTTCCCTTCTGCATCTGCCTCCATAACTTCAGGTAACCCACCTATAGATATAAATGAGGTAACTTTAATGCTAAAAAGACAATCAGCTAGATCCAATGGTCCCTCTGCATCTTTGTACAACACTTCATGACTCCCCACTCACTACAAATCTCCAGGTACCTTGAGTGCTTTGGGATCTAACAGCTAGTCCTCATAGGATCTTCTATCAATATTTTGGTTTCTACATGCATGCCCACTCCTACAAAACACTTGTAGACAGCATCTCTCCATGAGAACATCTCCGCTTTGCCCAAAGTACCTACTCCTGATGGTCTCGTAGGTGTTGAGAACCCCCAGTTGTTCCAGTGACACTATACTCCCTTCTGCCATCACCACATGGCAAGGTTCATGACGAAGGATCCTGTCTACAGCTTGGGGTTGCACATTGTTACTGAGCTCAGGTTTTTCACTCCTGGTCCCTAGGTTTCACAAAGTCCCTTGTAAGAATAACTTGCTGGGACTTCCCTCATGGTCCAGTGGGTAAGACTCCATGCTCCTAATACAGGGAGCCCAGGTTCAATCCCTGGTCGGGGAACTAGATCCCACGTGCATGCTGCAACTAAGTTCACATGCCACAAGTAAAAGATCCCGCATGCCACAGCAAAGATCCCGTGTGCTGTAACTAAGACCCAGCACAGACAAATAAATAAATAAATATTAAAAAAAAAAAAAAAGAATAACTTGCTCAGCTTCCATGCCTAGCCCTTCCTCTCTATAGGGCTCTGACTGGAGTCAAGGAGCATGCTTTCCTATTTGCCCGTAGCTCAACCTCTGGTCCCAAAACAAAACCACAACCACAAATGTCCTTTTTTGGGTCCCTTTCCCCCACACGTAGAACTCCTCCATACAGATACATGGCTTTTCCATAGACCCAGAACTCAGCAGAAAGGGGGAATCCTAGTTAATGAAATATTCCACTCTATCATCTTCATTTGCAGAGTTTCATTATTTAAAAAATTGCCTTGTGCCTTATATCCCCATTTTATTTATATATATTTACTATTACATATATTTGGGTGAAATGTGAAACAAAATACTAACAGAATAGGAGAACTATAACACGAACATGTAAAAGGACAGATACAAAATCAAGAACATGAGCCAATTCTAAGCAAGAACAATAAAAGAATAGAGAAATAGAACCAGAAGTACTGAATAAACATGTGGATAGAATAAGTCAACAAGAAAGCGTGAAAAGAGATGGGGAACAGGCAAAAGCATAATGATAAAATTAACTAATATTTACTAAGCAACATCAGACCCTGTGCTATGTGCTTTACCTGCAAATCTTAGTTAAGCACCACAAAAACTGTATGAAATTAACACTATCTTGATTTCCATTTTGTATTAGGCAAGTGAACCTCAGTCAGGCTTGGTGCACACAGTTTCCTGCTATTAAGATATCAAAATACTGCCATGTTTGATGCCAGTGGTGCTACTTGACACTCTCCTGTATTCCCACTTCTCAAGACCCGACCCTGGGTCACCTCCCCTTTGACCCCTGTTGGCCCCTTCCCTTCTATGCTTTTCTGTGATCCAGTAACTCAAAGTTTAATTCTCTGCACGGCAGAAATCTTCAGTATCTGTTCCTGGGTTATGCTGCTATCTGGTCATGCCTCACCGATTTTATACATTTTAATCATCAGCCTGACTAGAAGGTAAATTTTCCAGCTGCTATGTGGTAAACTAGGATTTGAACTAAGACAGGCAGATTAGTGGCAAAAACAAAAGCCAGATGGAGTATGTTCAACAAAACAATAGAAATGATGAACTGAATTTTTAAAAAAAATTTTAAAATAGTTGTGTGATGACCATTTTTGTTTTTTGAAAAGTCAGAGTGTCAGGTAGGAACTAGGAAATGAACAGCGACCCCTCCCCCATCCTTTTCAGCCAATGAGAAAACAGATTCCATGGTTTTCCCAGTCATCCCACTGGGTATGCCAAGGTTAGAGACTGTCAGATGTCCCTTCTCTACTCTCTCCAGCCTTACGAGGACTAGGAAATTATTTTCCGTATGGTGTTGATAGTCAATGGCAGAGACCATGATAGTAACATACTAGAAAAAAGAGCAATTGAAATAAATGCAAATGCAGCAGATGTGCTTAAATTAAAGAAACGGCAATAAAAAATTGAGGTAGAAAATATTAAACCTTAGTTACAGCACCAAACAATTTACATACTTCCCCCCAACCTGCAAATCTAGGTCTTTAAGTGCGAGAAATACATTATGCAGACCTGATAATGAAAATCTGTTTTCCATGATTTGCAACCTCCTGGCTATGTTATGCCAAGTGCATGTTAAACAAGGCATTCTTCACCGTAATTGCACGTGATTTCTCCCCATTCTAATTGCATTTTGAAAATACATCTTTCTATCTAACTCATGCACACCCAGATCACTTTGCTTTTCCCCTAAAGCATAGCAGTAAAACACAGCAAAACTGATGAGTTTTTATTTTTCTGTGCACCCAGGAATCCTGAATGGAAATATAATGGAGACTGGCAAGCACTTTTTTCTGTGACGTCCCATGTCAGGTATTAGGATTTCTTACTTGTTTCCAAGGTTAGGATTACAAAAAACAGAAACATGACACACAAAGATAAATGTTTAAGACAGTGATTCTCCACCAAGGGTGATTTTGCCCACCTCTCCAGGGGACATCTGGCAATATCTGGTGACATTTTTGGTTGTCCAAATGGGAGGAGGCTACTGGCATGTGGTGAGTAAAGACCAGAGATGCTGACAACTATCATACAATGCTCAGGACAGTCCCTCCAAAAAAAGAAATATTCTGCCTCAAATGTTATTAGTAATAGTGTCTAAATTAAGAAACTCTGGTCTAAGGTACTATTAAAAGCCAATTGGTTAAACTCATCCATCATGACACATTGCTCTTACCCTCGTACATGAAAAGTCAAAGAATTTTATTTGAAAAGAGTATTGTTTTATGTGAAGAAGATATATACAGTGTATCCTTGTCTATGGGAGCCTTAGTTGATTTCTACCAGTGCCCTTGCTACATGAATCGTAGCCCTAGAAATCATGGTGGTCTCCTCTACTTGGAAAGCTGAGATCAGTACTTAAACATGAGTCTGGAGGCCAAGCCAGGGCAAAGATAGCCTAGTCAAGTCAACAACAGAAGGAGATAGTGGCAGCAGAGTCCTTAGAGAGTGTCAAGAGGAACAGGTTGATATCTCAAATTCAAAGGAGCAGGAAAAGTCCAAAGATGGGTGTGTGAGTGGCAAGGCCAAGGGTTCTGAGCATGATCAAACCAGTGTGGAATGAGGACAGTCTGCAGCAATCAAACGCTTTGAGACAGCTAGCCATATAACATATGTATTGCATATATAATTATAACAATAATATGATATAATAAAGTAATCAGTATAATTATATTTATATTTTATATTTCAGTTTTATAGAGGAGGAAACCAAAGCTCAGAGAACTTAAATTTTTTTCATAAAGCTACAAAGTTATTATGAATATTTATAATATTTTACTACCATGAAATGAGAAAGACCTTCCCTCCCTTTAAGCTCTAGCACTTTGTTCACATGCTCATTTAGCTTATTATCATATTCTTCATGTGACCATTTGTCTCCCATTTCATCTTTTTTGTATTTTTTTCAAAAACACCTACCACATCTTCCTTTCCTCAGTTACCTGTGTCTGTTCCTTACTAGAAGGAGGATGCCCGTTCTATACTGTGTGTGTCCCTCTTCAGGGCCGGCATTGACTGAATGGAATTGAAAAATGAGCTTTTTGACAACAGAAATAAAAATAAATGTGTACCTGGGTAACATACAGTTACATTCTTTTTTATACATTAATCCTGGTATTTATCATATTCTCTTCATTTTTTTTCTCCAAAGGAAATTGGAAAAAATAAGCAAGAAATTCTAAAAACATTATTTTGCTGGGAAATTACTATTTAAATTTTTGTTTTTAAATTTTAATTTTATACAGAGCTTTTTGGATGGGTACAGCTACAGGAAAAATGATCAAAATGATGAGTGAGGATACATTTGATATGGGTTTCTACTCAGACTTCACTATTTGAGTCCCCTGGGCTCTTAGAGGCTCAGAGCAACCCAGGATGGAAAGAAACTGGATAAATTCAGTGAATGTAATTGCACTGTGAGGTGATTTTTCTCCCAAACGAACGGCATTTAAAAAGTATTCCTAATGTCAGTAACTTTTACCCTAAAGGACTTATTCACAGCAGAATTCCAAGGACTTAGGTAGAGGAAACATTTGGGAGGAAGAGAAATTTTTGTATTAAGGTCCCAAACTCACTTTTTGTGTATGAGCTATTAAAAAATGAAAGAACATGGAGGAATCTTAAATGCATATTATTAAGTGAAAGAAGCCAATCCGAAAAGGCTACATACTGTAGGATTCCAATATGACATTCTGGAAAAGGCAAAATTATGAAGACAGTAAAAAGATTAGCGGTTGCCAGGTGTTGAGTCAAAGGAGGGATGAGGAGGTGGAGCACAGAGAACTTTTAAGGCAGTGAAATACTATGCATGATTCCGTAATGATGGATACATGTCATTATACTTTTGTCCAAACCCATAGCATGTACAACAATGAGTCAACCTTAATGTAAACTATGCACTTTGGATGATTGTAATGTGCCAATGTAGGTTCATCAGTTGTAACAAATGTACCACTCTGGTGAAGGATGTTGTTAAGAGGGGAGGCTATAGCGTGGGGGGCAGGGGGTATATGGGAAATCTCTGTACCTTCCCCTCAAATTTGCTGTGAACCTAAACTGCTCTTTAAAAGAAGTCCTAATAATTGTTTTAAAGGAACAGCTTGTGGGGGAATTGGACAGAAGCAGGAATACAAATTAGGAGGCTGGTACAATAATGCAGGCAAGAATCAAGGTGTTTGGCTCAGACGAGGAGTTTCTAAGTGTTTGGATTCTATTGAAAGGCTTGAAAGGCTTAAAATCCTTCATCTTTGTACTATTGCAAAATGTCCCCAAACCAATTCCTCACTCCAATTCCCTCCCATATATTCTTCTCCATGCTCTCTGGGACATGGATCAAAAGCATAGTTATGATGCCACCTCACTTTTGCTTTAGCATGCCTAGAGGTCTCTAAGATGAAGACTAAACTTTGTAGCCCACTCCATAGAGCCCTCCAATGTGGTGCCAACTACACTTCTCCATGAGAGGCTGCCCTGCTCGTCTCAGACCCTTCCAGTCACAATAAACCATGGCTCATCCCTAAGTGGTCGGTGCCTTGTGGGGCTCCTATGTCTCTTGATGCTGTCATTTCTGTAGCTTCTACACATTCCCTCTGCTCTCCACCCAGAAAATTTCTGCTTCCCTGCAAGATACAGCTCAAATGTTGTCAGCTCATTTCCCAGACATCCAAGCCCAGTAAGGGACTCCTTCCCTTTTGTTCACATAGTAATTTACATATTTGTAATTCATTAATTTCTAAATGTATATGTAAATATTCTTAGTTCAAGCTGCTATAACAAATGACCACAGACTGGGTGGCTTAAACAACAAGCATTCATTTCTCACAGTTCTGGAGGCTGAAAGTCCAAGGTCAGGGTGCCAGCATGATTGGGTCCTTGGGGGGTGAGTACCCTCTTCTTGGTTTATAGATGACAGTCTTCTTGCTGTATCTTCACATGGTGGATAGAGAGCCAGCTAGCTCACTGGTCTTTGCTTATAAAGGCACAAATCTCATTTATGAGGTTTCTGCCCACATGACAAATATCTCCCTAACATCCCACCTCCAAATATCATCACCACAGGATTAGGGTTTCAATATATAAATCTGGGGGAGATACAAACATTAAGTCCATTGCATATTTTATTTAATCATATGTTTATTTGTCTTTTTCCACTGAAAACTGTACTGTGACTTAATGGCACAAAATTATGTCTTTTTCACCCTCCTGGAATAGGGTTTAACTTATTATTTTGCACTTGATGAAAGGGAAATACAGTTTTTTCTAGCATTAAGCTTTGTGCTATGGAAGTACCACTGCAAGAAGATAAGAAAGTGACTGACTTAAGTTAACTCTCAATATAGTAAGGAAGAGCCCAGAAATGAGTAATATTATTAAGCATTTTGGTCTAAAATTACTAAAGCCAGTGATTTGAAAATTATTTTGGGTGAGATGAAAGTAAGAGTTTAATAAACTCTTTAGGATATTAAGTCTTCCATATTATATAATCGGGGTGCAGGCAAATCAAGAGACAAAGGATAAAAGATAAGTCACTGCAAAAAAGTGTTGCCTCCAAGGGTTAATAAAGATATTAGCATATTGGAGTGTATGTGCTTAGTTCTTCTCATTGCTATAGTAAACAATTCATTTTTAGGCCATTTCCATCTTTTATTATCATTTTTATCAGGACTATCAAACACCAGGAGGGTAATGCTTTTTCTGTCTGAATATTGTGTTCAATATTGTTGATTTTTTCCAGTATTCTACAGTTTGCCTTTTCAATTCTCATTGATTTGCCATTTTATGAGCCTTCAGGTGAAAAGGAGGCTTTGAACAGTTTTTTCCAAGAACACTGAAGAAGAAGAAGAAGAAGAATGAGATCCTATCTCAAATTGGTGAGAAATACTTTTAGGATACGTTTCTGAAACAACTATCTAACAATTGAGAGCCAAATGAAGTTAAATCTTTACCTCATATCTTATATAAAACGTAATTACCAATGAATCAAACATAAATATATAAAAGGATTTAAATAACTATTAGTGAGCTTTTTCATAAATTTGAAAGGCCAATGCAGATTTAAAAATAAAAATATTTATGAATTTAAATACGTATATTAAAATATTTCTATGCAAGACACCACGATAATATAAAATGCAAGGGGCATAGTTAGAAACAGGAGAGATACATGGGAGGGTGATGGGGAAGAAACTCTTCTTGGTTTATAGACAGCTGCCTTCTTGCTGTATCCCCACATGGCTGAAGAAGAGCCAGCTAGTTCTCTGGTCTCTTCTTATAAAGGTATTAATCCTATTTATGAGGGTTTGAGAAGGTGGAAGAGTCAGAGGGAAGAGGGGAGAAGGAGAGAGGGAGAGAAAGAGAGAGAACAGAAAATCTTTTCAAAAAGTTTGTACAGAGAGAGAGAGAGAAATAGAGTGGTCTTTCAAGGAGGATATGGAAGGTGAAAGTTTTTTTTTTTAAAGAAGAGTCTTAATGCTCAAAAGTCAAATGGGAGGATGCAGTCGAGAGGCTGAAGACCACATCGTCACATCACATCTAATGAGACCTCTTCATTCCTCATCTTACCTGACCAAAGCATTTGACACAGTTCATTCTTCTTCTGGAAAAACTTTCCTTGGCTTCCATGGCATGACACTCTCCATCTTTCCTTTCATCCTCTAGATACTCTTTCTCAGCAGCCTTGGCAGGCTCATCCTCTTGCACTTAGCTGACCTGATGGAGTTCCTCCAAGCTATGTCCAAGGTCCTGTCTTTCCTCACGACCACTCTCTGAGACAATCGTATCAGCATCTCTAGCTTCAGGTACCACCTAAATGCTGATGACTTAGGGATGTCTGTCTTTCATCCAGAGCCTCTTCTCTGAACTTCACAACCATGTATTCAACTAGCTATTCAAAATCTCCATTTGGAGGCGTGTATGCCACATGGATGTTGTTATGTCCAAAGGCAGGACCAAGCTTTGAATTTCTCTACACCCCAACCCAGCCCTCTTCTGGTGCTATTTCTGTTAATGGCACTTGAATCCATCAATTGCATAGGTCAGAAAACTAGGAATCATATTTGTTATTTTAATTTCCTCCAACTCTGATACCCAGTTCATCACCAGGTGCTGTTGATTTTGTCTCCTAAACAGCCTTGATATCCATCCAAGCATCTCCATCTGTACTGCCAATAACCCAGTTAAAGCTATCAACTACTCTTGCTTGAACAGCCGTTAATAATCATGGGTTTTGCCACCAAATCATTGTCCATCTGGCCACCAGGATGTCTCTATAACAATTTCCCATTGCTCTGAGAATCATGACAAAATTCTTAAGATGGCCCTGTGCGATCTGCAACTTAACCCATTTCTACATTTGCCACTTGCTTCATTCTCCAAATTGTTCTCTGATCTCAGCCACACCGTCCTTGTTTTAGTTCTTTAGAAATGACATAATCCCTCCAACTAAGAAGGTTTTTCATGTGCTGGACCGTCTGTCTAGAAAGCTCTTCCCCTATTCAACCCTCTTGGTCTTTCTGACTTTTAATCAACGTTCAGGTCTTAGGTTCATCATCACCTTCTCAATGACCTGGTGAGGCTAAGTCATGTTCTTATGTGATGTGCTCTCCAAAAACACATCACATACCTTCACATTGTTTATCTCAGTCTGTGAGTATTTAATTTTTGCTGTGATTACTTATATACTCTACTCCACTAGTGTATGAATTCCATGAGAGGAAGAGCTGTGTTTGTATTTCTAGTAAATATATGCCAGGCATGTAATACAGTGAACTGCACAAAATAAGATTGCAGTAAATGATCAATGCATGAATCTCTGTCTTATTCATCTATATGCAGAATCATGGAGAAGAGAAAATGAGAAGATACAATGTAAAAGCACGTTATAAGCACATTTCACTTAAATTGACATGCTGCTGATGGCTGGTCTCCCATCCTTCCCTCTCCATGTAACACAGTTGACTGAACTCCAAGCAAACATTATCAGTTCACAATTGCATGCTGTAGGTCCCACAGGCTGATCTCAGTGACCCTGACTTCTTTCACAACATTCACTTTTTAGATTTTAAGGTTTAATATGATGCTTAGAACAATGAATACCTGGTTGATTTGATCGTTCTTAACCTTTTTCAACGTTTAGAGTAAGCAGAGTTCACAAGCTTAAAATCCTGTTCAGTCTAGGGAATAGAATCTTATTCCATAAGACAGTTTGTTTTAATGTCAGGGTGTGGAGCAGACAGAGCTAAATGTTTAAGGCCAAGGCCATGTGTGTGTTTTAGGATCTAGCACTTGTGTTTGAACACTCACACTCTGACACACACATACTCACACCCCAAAGTAAGGAGAAGACAATAAACTCTGGGTGGCCCTAGTGCTTGGTGATTAAATAATATGAGCACCTTCTAAATGTTACCACCAGGTGACCTTGCCTTTTTGAAGGTGCTGACAATGATTTAGGGAAAAGGAGTTAGTATTTTAGCAAAGAAATGCTGATGTTTCCTTGTCTTTCTGTCTCTATTCTTTAGCTTTGAGCCACACCTACAGCAAAGTTATTAGATCTCAAAATAGCCATAAGAAACACATCAGAGGGATATGTAGAGGCCGGGAACAATAAAGACAACAATGGAAAAGTTGGAGGGTTTTCACAAATGTGTGCTCTATGGCAAGGACTAAGAGGAAGGCCCTTGGGTGAAGGGGTTTGAACCCCACCCATCCCCACCCTTGGCCAGAGCTGTCCAGTGGACCAATGATGTGAATTATTCGGTGGCTCACCAGCTTTCAGCTAGTGTGATTCTGCATCTGCAATTAATTGGAAATGTAAAATCTATCCCCCACCTCTCCCTTTTCCACAGCAAACACAAACCATTTAATTAGCAAGAAGGGAAAGGCAGACAGAAATTCTCTGCTGCGTTTGGTTAATTTTGTCGGTACAGTCAAATTATCAAAAAAACTAGATGGGGGTTCTGTGGTATTTGTGACCAAGAGAGCAGGTTTGAAAGTGTAGATGAGCTTTCCTTAAATTTTAAAAAGATTTTACTTGGTAAAGATATTATATATTTTGCATAAAATATTTTATACAAATATTGCATAAAAATATGCACCATATTTTTTAAGTCCATAATTGAAGTACTCCAGTAATATCTGTTAACACTATTTACAATAGCCAAGACATGAAAGCAACCTAAATGTCCATTGACAGATGAATGTATAAAAAAAAGTGGTATATATACAATGGAATACTACTCAGTCATAAAAAAATGAAATAATGCCATTTGTAGCAACATATAGGGACTTAGAGATTATCATACTAAGTCAAGTAAGTCAGACAGAAAAAGACAAATATCATATGATATCACTTATATGTGGAATCTAAAAAGATGATACAAATGAACTTATTTACAAAACAGAAACACTCACAGACATAGAAAACATACTTATGGTTACCAAAGGGGAAAGGTAGTAGGGAGGGATAAATTAGGAATTTGGGAATAACATATACACACTACTATATATAAAATAGATAAATAACAAGGACCTACTCTATAGCACAGGGAACTATACTCAATATTTTGTAATAACCTGTATGGGAAAATAATCTGAAAAAGAAAAAATATATATACCTATATATGTATATATATTTAGTTATATATTTATATATAACTGAATCACTTTGCTGTACACCTGAAACTAACAACACTGTAAATCAACTATACTTCAATAAAAAAATTAGAAATAAATAATTAAAAAGAAAAAAAGAAAAAAGTTACAAACATAGTGGATATTAACCTAAGTATAAAATACAAGACCCAACTATATGTTTGTCATGAGAAACCCACTTTAAACGTAAAGACACAGATTGGTTAAAAGTAAAAGGATGGGGAAAGATACACCATGCTGATAGCAATTAAATGGAAGCTGGGGTAACTATATTAATTCCAAATAAAGATTACTTCAGAGCAAGAAAAATTATCAGGGATAAAGAGAAACATTATTTAATAATATTATCAGTGATAGATGAATTTTCCAGGAAGATGTCACAATGCTGAATGCATATGCTTCTAACAACAGAGCATCAAAATATGTGAGGCAAAACTGATAAAACTATATAAAGAAATAGACAAATCCATTATTATAGTTGGAGACTTCAACACCCCTCTTTTGGTAATTGATAGGTTGATCAGGCAGAATACCAGTGACCTAGAACAGCACTATCAATCAACTTGATCTAATTGACATTTATAAAATATTCATCTAAAGAGAGCAGAATACACAGTCTTCTCAAGTTCACATAAAACATTCACCAAGATAGACCACATTTTGGGTCATAAAATATACCTTAATAATTTAAAATAATAGAAACCATACAAAAGATGTTTTCAGACCACAATGGAATTAAACTAGAAAGTAGTAACATAAACATAGCTGGAAAACATTCAAATATTTATAGATTAAACCACAAACACTTAAATAACACATTAGTCAAAGAAGTCTCAAGAGAAATTTTAAAGTATTTTAACTAAATAAAAGTGAAAATACAATTTATAAACATTTGTGGGATGCAGCAAAAGCAGTGCTAAGAGGGAAATTTATGGCATTAAATACACATATTAGAAAAGAAAACTGATCTTAAATCAGTAATCTAAGCTTTCACCTGAGGACACTAGAGAAAAAAGAACAATTTAAGCCTAAAGGAAGCAGAAGAGAAAAATAATAAAATTTAGAGTAAAACCAACGAAATTGAAAACTGAAAGCAATAGAGAAAATCAACAAAACCAAAAGCTGGTTCTTGAAAAGGTCAATCTTTCTTACGCTTAATGTTGGGAGCTTTACCCCAAACCTTCTATTCTCATTTACTATGAGTCCTGTTGTTTTTTTCTCTATTGGCAACAGTCTGATGGCAGGAAGGAGGATTTAATAAGTGGATTTCTACTCTTCTCTTTTTCTGCTCTTCTCCTCATTAAATGCTCCATACCAGTGTTGACTCACTCTTATTGGAATTTTACTCCACCCTGTGTGGGGTTACTGTGAAACTTCACGTAGTTGCACCAAGTTCTGAAACATTTAAGACATTGCTTTCATTGCACAATCTGATGAAAGGCTGTTCTTACCCCATCTCAACTTTCTTCCCGGTAAGTGAATTTTGGCCTGTTAGTAAAAGTCCACAGAGTTGAGAGAGGTACCTCCTGCTGCCTCCCAAGATTAGGTCTTATATATGTTATCTTTTATATTCTGACTGTCTTATTTATTGTCAGATGTAATTAGTTCTGAGCATTTGTGACTTTTATGCCACTGTTTTCTTCTTAGCATCAAGAAACCAAATGGCCAACACCAAAGATTGCTGCTACCTCTAGGTGGCCCTCGAGGTTGAATGGAGTTGAGGAACTTTTAATTTCATGGATATTTTTCGTCTCATTATCTACATATCTCCAAACTAGAGAAGCAATGAAATTTTGTTTTCAAAATGTGGTTGATGTTTCTGATCACTTTTAGTGCTTTTGTGGGTGGTAAAGTTGGGAACTATGTGGTGGGGCACCTCATGAAACTATGTATTCTGTGAAACTTGGCTTCTCTTTCAATGACCACAGAGCCAGCATCCACCAACCTTTCCTTTCTACTGGTGTATTTTTTGTTATATTTAAAAGACCCATCTAAGACACTGATTTTTAGGTCTTGGAAAAAGGGAAATTTTGAGATTTGGCTTCTCTCTGGCATCCTAACTCACTCAGTCGGAACCACATTAACATTTTAAAAGTTTATCCTCTCTTTGTGGATCATATATGGTCTATGGTCATTGTATCACAGAGAGATGTTGGGGGAAGCTAATATTTACTAAATAAGTCATCCATGGCAGGTTCTAATAATTATGGGTACTTTACATCCATTATTTTATTTAAACTTCACACAATCTGTTTGGTGAGTATTCTTACAATTGTCCTTGTTTTAAGGACAAGACCATAAAGGCTAAAAGAGACTAAGGAAGATGTCAACCTTCTATACAGCCAGTGAACAAGGAGTAAAACCCAGGGCTATGTGACTTTATGTGACTACTGTTTCTACCCACTAGGACCTTTTTGCTAACCTAAATGTCATGGGCATCTGACTAAAATGAGGTAATGAAATCATGTTGTATCTATCTGAGCATTGCCAACTATCACCATGAAGATATATATTTCATCCATTCTACTCACTAGAGATCATTTCAGGGTCATTTAATGTCAAAAATAGTATCTTTCTGGTAAAATAATCCAAAGTGAAAAGGAGTGAGAAAGGAAATTTCAATCATACTATGCATGACAACTGAAGGAATGAGTGATGAAGTGGGCAATCTTTCAGGCAGTTTCTAGCAGCTAGAGCTGACTGCCTTTGACTTCAGTCTACATATTCAGAACAATAGCTGTGAATAGAGATGTTTGCAATGCCAAGCAGAACAGTGTTGGTTTCAAGTGTTCCTTCCTTGGTGAATGATGGCAAAGATGGTAGGGGAGGGCAGTTTGCAAAGTATAAAATCTATGTGACCAGCCAAAAGTTTAGCTCACATGGGGTAATTTTTCAGCCTGGCACCACAGGACTGTCATTTTTATTGTTCACAGATCCTGGATCTTCTGCTTCGAAGAAAGGTTATGCTTTGGCCAAATGCGGTGCTATTAGCACAGAGAGTGAAGCTCACTGGCATTAGAGTTTCCATCACTGCTCTTGTCAGCAGAAGCACTCTTTTCCATACACACCTCTAAGTTGTCTCTGGGTTTCAGGAGAAAAAGTACTGCATTAATCACCAAGGCAAGTTGATGACCGTGAGCTCTGGTTGTTCTCCTGATTTGGGTCCTCAGGGTTAAAATGAAGCCAGACACTGTGGAATGAACCCTAATCCCTCAGAGTATGGATAGTTGTTTATGTAGAATTTACTGCTGACTCAACAGATAGGTACCAACATATTCCTTAAGGGGAGAAGGTGGACAAAAGGAAAAGTTGACTTAAGCACTTATGAAAAACTTCAAAGCCTTTCTCTATTTATACAAGAATATGTAGAAAACCAATATAAGTCAACATATTTCTCCAAACAAATATTATGAAGTGTTTCCATAATTTTAATTCCATTGTAAGAATGCATATTGAAATATAAGGTACTTCTCTCTGGGTTGTGAGATTACGGGCAATTCTACTTTCCCTTTGCATAAGCATTTTCCAAATTTTCTGCAATAATATTACTTATAGAAGGGTGAAAGAGGAGGAAGGTAATGGGAGGAGAATCAGGTAACTTCACACCTCACTGCCCAAAACTCCCCAATTCTAACTTAATGGCTAAAGCTGGACATCCATTATTGTATTTTTCCAAAGACCTTTTGGTTGACAAGACTGAAAATTTAAAAAATATATACATACATATATACATACATGATAATGGGAATTTGCTCTTCAATTTTGATAGCAAGAAGAAAAACAAGATGTTAGGCAAATGAAAGAGCCTAAATATTCAATACCAGGGAAGAGTGGAAAAAACAAGCCCAGAGAGGTAATAGAGGAAATAGTGTTAGACTCACCAGTAGATATTCCAGCCTATATGTCTAAACCAATCATGGCATTTCTACTCCCTTGTCTGTAACTGGCTCAGGAATGGGTCTCCAGTCCAATTCTGACATAGAGACTAGACTCTACCAGCCTAGCTGGAGGCTAACTCCCAGGCTGGCAGAGCAGAGACCTTTAAAGAGTGATGCTATCAGACAAGCTCCGATCAACCATCTGCCTTCCTGTTATGTGTAATAATGCCTGTCATCATTGTCTGAGCACATTTAAGGTGTGCTTTCTGTTACTTCCTGTCCAAAGTGTCTTATCAACATGAATGCAAAGCAAACTTTCTTCATAATTTTACTTAAGGTGTGGGCTTACTTTGCCACCCTATCATACTAGCACTTTTTCCCTTCTGTGAAAATTGAGGTATTGGTTCCTATATCTTGATAATTTGTCTCCACTTATGTTTTTATATTTGTTAATCTTCTTCAAGATAAAGTTCCACTTCTAGATTTTCTTATGTCTGTGTGCTGCACATTGTAAAAACATAACAATGTGATTTAGGCCTTTAGTTAAAGGATTATGTACATAAACCACATAATAGCACGTTAACTTATTTTAGCCATTTGAGTACACTGAAAGGGAATTTTCATTTATTTGAAGAATCATGTGCCAATCTTGCTTTAGAAAAAAAATACTGGCATGCAATCTAGCAAGAAGGGTACACACACACACATGCATGCACACACAGATAATACTTTTTCACTGTTTCCTTGCCAATTTTAAAATTTTATTTAATGAAATACAGAAAAGTACAGAGAAAAGTGTAAAATCTACTTGTGTGCTCAGATGAACCAATATTAACATTTTGCCCGTTTTAAGTGTTTTGTGTTAAACATAGTGTTTTACATTTTTTTTTTTTTACATTAAAGAAATAAGGGATTAAGTTTAAAGTTGAAGTTTATTCCTCCCTGGACCCACTTCTCTTTTTTCCTTCCCAAAAGTAGCTATAACGAAGTACATATTTTAATGTATATATATGTCCGTATGAATGAATTATAGCATCACTTGATTTCTCTTTTTCTTATTGATACATGAAAGTTTTTTAATGTGAATACTAATCTTTAATCTGCTGTATGTGTTGTACATATATTCTTCCAGCTGGTAATTGTCTTTGAAGTTTGATTATAGTGCCTTTCTTTCCTTCTTTCTTCCTTTCTGTCTTTCTTCCTTTCTTCCTTCCTTCCTTCCTTTCTTTCTTTCTTCCTTCTTTCCTTCCTCCCTCCCTCTCTTTCTCTCTTTCTCCACAGAGACACCTTTCATTTGATTTATTAAACAGTTATCTTTTATTTTATTTTTTGAACATCTTTATTGGAGTATAATTGCTTTACAATGTTGTGTTAGTTTCTGCTGTATCACAAAGTGAAGCAGCTATACGTATACATATATCCCCATATCCCCTCCCTCTTGCGTCTCCCTCCCACCCTCTCTATCCCACCCCTCTAGGTGGTCACAAAGCACCTAGCTGATCTCCCTGTGCTCTGTGGCCAATGCATGTGCCAACAGCAAGAACTGGCATTGCCAACAAGTCCTGCTGCCAAGGTTTCCCCTTGACCCATCTGACATTGATATTGGCTGGTCCAGACTGGGTTAGCTTTGGGCTCCTCTGGCAAAAGGATGTCCTTTCTATTCTGGCTAGTTCACACTCTCCTTTTCTCTGGACCAATGTGTCTCCCTCCTGCCTTCTCTGCAGGGACTCCCAGCAGGTCATATGATGAAGACGACCCTAGTCCTTGTTTGCACAGGATATAGGACCAAGACAGTCTCAGGCAAAGCAAAATGGTTCGGGACCCTACTTAGGGCCAAGAATATTGGTGCAAAAAGGACCAAGGCCTTTTTTACCTTCAACAGGTAAAGCCAGTTGGTAGCCAAGCATCTCTCCTTTCATGTCCTACACCCAACTATTTAAGCACCTGTTGCTGCTTAGGGAAGCAAGTCTCAGCCTTGACTGCAAATATAATCACCTGAAAAACTTTTAAAACTCCTGCTACATAAGCCACACCCTAGAACAATTAAATCAGAATCTTTTGGATTAGAACCAGGTATGCCATATATTTTTTAAGCATCCTATATGATTCCAATATATAGCCAAGGGGAAAACCACTGGCTTAGAGCAATAGCAGTGATTAACTACGATATTACAGTAATATAACCATCACCTTGATTTGACTCTAATTTGGAGAGACTGTAGTGTTTTTAACCTTGATACTTTAACACATATGCCTCCATATAAGGGTCATCAGTATTTGGGTTTGTCAGTATTTTGGAAATGAGGGCCATTAATCAAGAGTTAAAACTAAACTAAAATTAGATGTAGAAACACTTTCTTTCCAGCATCCATATGCCTCTGGCTTTTGTCTGCATAGATTCCTTTTTGGCAGGTTAGAACTGATGGAACTGGGCTGTCTCGATTGCAGGAGTTTCATCCCATGAAGAGGATCTCAGATTTAAAATCAACCAGTAACACTTAAAACTAATGGTTCGCTGCTGTTAGCAGCTGGTAGACCTCTCTGAAGTCGGTATGAGTGATCTAAAATCATTCCCCTCAATAATCTTCCCTGCGGTGTGCCTCAAGTTGTCCCTGGGGATGCTGTCACCATTTGGAAGGATCACCCAACCATCTGAATGGTTAGCATGCATGGACATGCTTGCTAACATATGAAAGGAATCAAAAAAAAAAAATTTAGTTTGAAGCTGAAGTGCAGATTCACACAAAAATGTTAGTTTTCAGAGCATCTATGAAAGGCATTAAGTAGGCATTGGACTTAGGCCCACTGAATATTTCTAGAACCTTCTATAAAGTCACTTTTATAAGCATTTTGCTTTTAATTATCTAATGATAACCTAAAACAAATAAAAAAGAAGCAACCTCAGCCCCCTATAACCACAAATATATAGAGTCTGATTTGAAGTGTATTTAAAAATCTTTTTCCTAAGGCTAGTCTTTCACCAATGGGTCTCAAGTGGAAAAACAACATAGTTATGCTGTCTCTTATGAAGAGGAAAAACATGACTATTTTGTAATGAGAATGATACTTTGAAAACACTCAACTGCTGCATTTACTCCTGGGACATCCCTAGTTCCTGGTTGTCTCTTGGTTTTCTGTGAACAACTAGTCTGGAGTACGCAGATTATATGCCTACGAAGGAGAGCCCACGAGGCCTCCTGTCCTAAGGAACACGGCATTTCAGAGCATTTCTGAATATACTAGAAGAAATAAGTAGAAAATCTGCCCCTGCTGATCACTGAATGTGTAAAAAGTAAGGGAGACAGATGTGAGGCAAATCAAGAGGTCCTGTGTCCTTACGCCCCTCCGGCCAGAATCCTGGATGGGGTGGGACCCTAGTTAGGGTCTGAGTCAAGTCATAGTACTTCCTTTCAGAGTCACATGGTCAGTGTCAAGGGCCTAATTAGCCCTGAGAATTGGGGATGATAGAGAGTGGGAGAGCTCCAAGGGACTATTAAAGTCTTGGCCTATGTACTTTTTGGCTTATAGAAGTGGTTATTTCTTGTAATAGAAGCCACATTGCTGATTATAAAGGTTCATCAGAGCTATATCCTGTATGAGTCTCCATAACCATTAGGGTGTATTAAATCCAGAGTATGTAGGGCAGGGCCAACATCATGTAATATAATATAACGCAGGCAGTCCTGGCCCCTGTTCCATATGGGATGTTCACAGGACACCCTGACCAGGCATACACAGGACAACACATTGGAGACCAGCAGACCCAGAGGACAGCACTGGAGCCCAAGCACATAGAGCTGGACATCTTTGCCATCACTCCTATGAGGTGGAGTGCACCCAGCCTTCCATGGATCCTGGGGGTCAGCTTTGGTAGAACAGTGGAAAGGGGAGGGAATTTAAAAGGCTGAGTAATTATCTAAAAGGAGACTGGGTTATCTGAATGGAACTGTTTAAACCCGAAGAGATTGAGATATATTCATGATCAAGTTAGTACTTCTGACCGCTGTGACCGCTCCCTGCCCCAAGCTCACCCCAACTAGGATTCAGTGAGGTATGAGAAAGGTGAGATCAGTTATAAGAAATAAAATGTACACCTTTAACAGAAGCAGCAGAGAATGACTTCTCCGTCTCTCACTATGTGACCTTGGGCAAGTCATCCATGTACTTATTCACAAATGCCCTGTTCCAGGTGCGGTGCTGGGCACTAAGAATGCAGTGAAGAAAGACAGTGTCTTCAGATAGGGCAACCACTGTCTCTGCTTCCCACAATCTCCTTTTTTTGTTCCTATACTTAGGGCCTGCAGTCAATAAATATTACTTTTCTTACCCTTTCTCTGCCTCAAAAAAGTTTTTTAAAAAAAACTTTGAAAGAGATAGAGCAAAACTTACCTCATTGTCATTGTTAAGAATTAAATGAAAGCATGGCCACAAATATAGGCAAGATTACGGATGGTTTCGGTGAGTCTAATTTTTCATCCAGAAAAAAAAATCAATGAACTTGTTTTGAAAATAAACTCCCCCCAAATATGTAGCCCACATATCAGCATTTCCACTCCCCACGGGCACTCTTCCTGTCCCACATGTGGGATCGGGAGAGTCTCGTTTCTTCTTCTCGCGCTGCTGGCCGCACTGGCTCCACATCGTGGGCTTCTGTACTTTCCCCTTCATCTTCCCATGAACCATCACTCACCTTTCCCTGCACAGTACTTGGATCCTTGGTCCTTGTTCCTTGGATCTTTTCTCCCAGATGCCACTAAGCCAAAACTGTATGCAGCTTACATAATTTATTGTAAGACTGGGAATAACTAGAAAGATGGAGCAGAGAGGACATTTAAGCATTTTATTAGAAGCCTGTTTCCATTCACCCCCCTCAAATATTAGCATTGCATCTCCGTGTTGAAATTTATCCTTACTCACTCTCTATCAGAGAGCCATACTCTTCAAATTTTAACTGTATGATTTCTTACCCTCTTTAGAAAAGTACCAGCGTCTATCCAGGGAGATTTTTTTTCTAGTATCCATTTTACTCTTCCAATCAAGGAAATTCCCTAAAATACATTTCCCCAATTGCCAATTATTCAGCTTGTTTTAATAAAATATGCAGAGGGTTGGTCATGATCAATGCATCAGCACTCCAAGTCCAGCAGCACTTCCCAGGAAAACGTCCATGATCTAGGGTTATGTTTTTCTCTACTCCTGTAATAAGGACTTACATCCCCTTCATGCCTTCCTCAGGAACTCCTTCAGTCTCCTCTCTTTAATTTCTGGAAAAAATGGACACACACAATGCTATGTGCATGCATAGGTTCCTCTCACTAATTTTTGGAAATGACACACACACACATGCACATACACACAACTATGCATACATACACAAGAATACAGATACATTTTAAGGACATACACCTTCCAAGGGCAAACAATGATCCCTAGAGAAAAATTCAATTTCCAGTTAGGATGCAAAGAATGCAAAGGACTTTTATTTCCAAGGAAGCAACAAGTAACAGGATGAGAAAAATGATCAGTTCTCTATAGAACAATCAAAGAATGAGGATTAAAGGAAGTCTTGACGATTCCAGAGGACAAGTCTTTCTTAGGCAAGAGAGACATAAGGCAATTCCATCCCTGGGGACGATAGTCTGATATGCCCTAGCCAAAAACTAAAAACAACCCAAATGCCCATTAGAGGAGAATGTGTAAATACATTGTAACATAATTATACAATGGAATATTATTCAGCATCAAAAAATGAAGTACTGATGCCTGTGAAAATATGGATGAATGTCAGATCCATTATGTTGAGTGAGAGAAGCCAGACACAAGTGGGCATTGTGTATAATTCCACTTTTATGAAATGCAGAAACAGATAAAACTCCTTTATATTGATAGAAATCAGAAGAGTGGTTGCCTGTGTTTCATGGGGATAAACTAGAAGGAGACCTGAGGGACTTTGTGGTTTGACAGAATTTTTTAATATTTCATTTGAGGTATCAGTGTTTAATTTATCAAAATTTATCAAATTGTACTTAAGGTCCTTGCATGTCACGCTACGTCAGTTTTGCTTCAGTTAAAACAAATACACAGAAATATATCAAACTGCATGCTTAGTATTTGTATGTTTCACTGTAAGTAAATTATACCTCAATTTAAAAAAGATATTTGAAAATCCATAACTTTTCCCTAGATTTATAATATTCTCTAAATTAATTAAAGGAACATATTTCTCATGATACCTTAGGTAGTGTTGTGAAAGACCTGTTATAAATACTTACCAAGTATACCAAAACACACGCATGCACACACACACACAGCCTTTCTGGTCTGATATCCATCATGGCATTTCTGACCCCATGCCCTCCTTGAGTGGACAAGTGTGGTGAGGCCAATGGTTCCACTTTTAGAACCACAGATACAGGAAAGGCTGAAATGAAGCCTGGTCACTTACTGCAGGCACTTCCCTAGGTATCCATGATGACAACCAAGATTTAAAGGGTAGAAGATTTTCATTAAGCTTAAAATTTAGCTGAGTTGATGTCCCCACACCCCAGTTTCCTGATTAAAGAGACAAAGTCATTGCAATCTCAGATAAACCAATGGCTCAGAGACACCCACTTGCTCTGTAAAAACTCCAAATCTGACACACATGATAAAACAGGGTATAGCCATAAAAGTTGAATGTTTCCTGATAAGTAGAACTGGATGCTCTGATTCTTCTCTGCTCTGTGTTTTCTGGATGTGAGACCTAGGAACACCAAACAGAAAGGACCAGAAATAATTCTTCAGCAGGCTTGTATGCTTGTCTGAACAGTCAGGCTAGACTTGCTACATTTGACAGATACACTATTTCCTCTGTGAGACGTGGCCCATAAATGTAATAAATCTTCTCAATGCAGTGACAAGGGGTTGAGTATGAACTTTGGGTTTCAGTCTCTCAAACAAAAGAAAAGTTCATGGAATTCCATATGGCCTGAAGGGAAAAGAATAGCAGTCAGGCAGGAGGTGAGGAGACATTGACTGGGAATGTTTTTTCTCACTTGTCTGAGATATTTTCCAGAAGGAACCCTTTCTCCAATGCTCTGAACATCCAAATGCACAAATATGAGCTAGAAATGCCCCGGTCTTCGTGCTCAGCTTGAGGCTGATGGCCAATACATGGAGAAAGGCATAGCCAAGAGAAGCACAGAGAAATAGGACCAGACGGTTAGATTAAGTCCTCCCTAGAGCCTACTCTTCTGTATCTCTAATCATGTGAGCCAAGAAGGTCCCTTATTGTTTATGCAATTCTGACTTGGGCTTTTGCCTACTAGGGGCCAAAGAACCCTACTTGATATCTTGATGAATATATTTGTTGAAATCACGTATGGCATTTTCCTGAAAAGTCACAGTTACCTTTTGGGAAAGGTTGATCATAATTGTCATATAATGCTATAGATATGCTCTCTTATGTATTGTCTGCAGAACGGTATTTTTTTTTTTTTTTACAGTAGGTCCTTGTTGGTTATCTATTTTAAATAAAGCAGTGTGTACATGTCAATCCCAAACTCCTAATCTATCCCTATCCCCTTCCTTCCCCCCTGGTAACCATAACAGAACGGTATTTTTAAACCAATATATTTAAACAACAATAACCTTATGTTCAGAGGAAGCACAAGAAAGAATGTGAGGATTAATTCCTAAGCATCTTATATAAGAACTTTGCTAATGAGTTTGCCAGAATTACCGAAAACTATATTAGTGACATCTAATCTTTAATTATGGTTCTTGGAAAACCCTTGCAGGTTATATCAACTGGTCATTCACTGACTGTAATCATATGGTCTCTCTTTGAGAAAGAGTTGTTCTTGCAAATCCTGCAAGAATAAAGATGGCAGAGGGGATCAGGAAAACCCATCACCTTGGTGCATATGGAAGCTATCCCAGGCACCCCAACTGCAGTGTCTGTTTTTCACAGCATGAGTTCACTTCCCTTAATCATACTTTATGCTCTCCACAAATAATGTGGAGGAAGTATACGTTATGTACTTAAAGATATACCATCTGTTTTCCTTCTCTGCCAAGAGAGGAATTCCTTATTAAAATGAAAGCCTTGGGTCATCATAGGAAGCAGAAAGCTAAGATAAATGTCTTTTCTTTTTTTCCTCCCAAAGCACATGTACAAAACGTTTCCCATGGCCACTCAATGGAACAGGTGGATACACTTAACTTTCACACACAGGCTATTAACTGATTGCAAACCCGCAGCCTGAGATTCTTTAACATAAAGGTAGTAGGTCTGATGCAACAATAGGAACAAAAGTTGAAATGTGGAAATCTCAGTCAATAGACTACGGTGTCCCTTAGGGTTAAAATCTTTGTATCTCCCAAGCCCGCCCAGGCATGGAGCAGGTACAGCAAATATTTGCCAAATGCATATAAATACAAAGAACCATATCATTAACCCAGTGATCTCAATCACTGCACATTAAAATCACCTAATGTTATTTTAAAATCACCACTCTGGGGCTTCCCTGGTGGCGCAGTGGTTGAGAGTCTGCCTGCCAATGCAGGGGACACGGGTTCGAGCCCTGGTCTCGGAAGATCCCACATGCCGCGGAGCAACGAGCCCCGTGAGCCACAACTACTGAGCCTGCGCGTCTGGAGCCCGTGCTCCGCAACAAGAGAGGCCGCGACAGTGAGAGGCCCGCGCACTGCGATGAAGAGTGGCCCCTGCTTGCCGCAACTAGAGAAAGCCCTCACACACAAAAAAAACGAAGACCCAACACAGCCAAAAATAAAATTAATTAATTAATTAATTTAAAAAAAAAAAAATCACCACTGCTAAGTGGCTAAGATTCTCCCCAGGTTATTAAAATCAGAATGCCAAACTCCACAGGTGAGCCTGACAAAGCAGTCGTCTGTATATTTAGCTTATACTGAAGCAAAACATTTAAAAACAATAATTTTTGTAGTCTATCCTCTTCTAGTCCTTTGCCTCCGTATCAAGGAAAAGTTTTGATTTAGTAATAGAATCAAATCTCAATTTTTAAAATAAATTGGATATTGGTGATAGAAGTGTGAGAAATAATTTTGAAGTTGAATTTTTTAAAAAAAAACTTTCCTAAATTAATTTCAGCAAAGATTTCAGCGAAACTCAGGAATGCTGTGAAAATCAATAAATGTCCAACCCCCTCAGATTAAACCTCAAATAGAGGATATGTAATGAAAATAATTGGTTTTATAAGATTTCCAGACCAGGAATGCTAATTCTGGGAGACTTCATAGGTCTTCAAATTGTTGAGTTTTCACCCATCCTGAAAATGACTCTTTTAACTAAGACTTCTGAGAACAAATTCTGGTTTATTACACCAAACATGTCTCTCGACTAGAACATCTTGTTTTTTTCTCTGAAAATAAAATGACTCTGGTAGTCAGTGCTGTGCTCTGAGCCATACCTACCGAGTTAGAACCTGAGTTTTAACAAGATTTGGGGCTACACATGTGCACATGAAGGTCTGAGAAGCGCTGGTCCAGGGTAAGTGGATCCAGACCGCGGGCCATCTCAGGACCTCGGCAGTAACAATTCCGTGCATAGGAGGAACTGTGGCCATGTGAATTGCTTGGAACTCAGCAAAAGCTGCATTCTTAAATTGAGGCCCTTAAAATTAAAAAAAATATTTGCTTTTACTTCACCTGTGTTAAGACCAGTATTCAGTTGGAGACTCACAGTCTCAGAGATATTTCATGTCTGGAGAAACAGACATCTTTTTCCCATTGTGCTCTTGGCTGGGGAGCAACTACCCTGCCTTATGTTGTGTGAAGGTCTAGCGTGGATGGCTGGGACTGAGATCATAGGTCCATGCACCCATCTGGACAGTAGGTGAGAGCGCTTCTTGCTCTGAAATGAATAAGGAGGGAATGCCCTGTATGATCTCTTGGGGGAAAGACCAATGAGGGTGGGGAAACAACATGCTTAGGCTGAAACATTTCCCCTTTTCAAACTATGGGCTTAGCTCCTTTAGAGAATCTTCTCCAGCATAGAGAGCCCTGTTAAGAAACATGAATTTCCAAGGTTAACAAGGTAAACAACAGACCTATTCTGCCCTTTTCACCCTTCAAAACCTACTCTATGAGAGAAATCAGAATTGTCCCTTCTGTACCCACCATTTCCTAAGCCGTCTCCCCAAACCCCAGCACTCAACAATTTTTAGTAGGTCTCTAATGCTTTCAAAAAATACTCTTTGCTCATCTGTAGAATATCACCTGCCAAAATGGTATTATTTCTTTGGGTGTGTAAGAATGAATGGTTTTGAGCTACATATATGAACATAATATTGATACAAAATATGAGGAAATTTCTATATTCCAAAAGAGAAGATCAATTCATCCCTGAAATATACACAGCAGAGTCTGAGTCTTAATTGCTCCTGAGTATCTAGCTGTACACATATTTGTGACAAATACTCTGTTAGCAGTGCCACATGGAATGAAGTAGCAAAATGTGCTTAAATCTACTATACACAGATGCTCCATCACCCACAAAAAGAATATGTCTTTATGCTATTATGTCAGAACCTTTGTAATTAGAATACGTTGGGTTCTGAACATGTTAAGACATTCCTTTCTTATCCCTCCATGCTTATAATATATACCAGTTAGTAACTGGGTGAATTAAATGAGATAACAAGTACCATACTCCCAGCATAAATCCTGGTACAAAGCTGGAGATCAATAAATGTTGCCCTGCCTCTCTTCTTTCTCAAACATAGAGGATCAAGAAGAATTTCATGGAGGAAAGGGCCTTTTAGTGAAAACTTGAAAGAAAGAAGGGTGTGCATAGTTGGAGAAGTTGAGGATGGAGGGGATTCCTTGCTGAGACAGGAATAAGCAAATTCAAATATTATGGAAGTAAGCAGAGACCAGCAGGAAGTATCATGTAACAAAATGCATTGAGAAATATAGTGAGAAATTACTCTGGTAAGACAGGCTGGAGGGAATTTGTGAAGAAAATGTCTCTTTCAATAAAACGATCTTGAATCAAACTATATATAATGATGATGAATAATTTTTACATTCTGAGAATATATGGAATATCCCAAAGTCATCTTTTTTTATGCTCTGAAAATTCATATTCAGGGATTTCAATTTGCCTAAGAAAATGGAGAACCATTATTTAGGGTTGAGCAGGTCTATTCTGTAACAAGGGACTGCTTTTTGGGTCACCTTTCCGTGAGTTTAGGAGCTGAAAAACCCATCAGTGATTGTTATCTCACCTCAAAGCTGTTCTTTTTCACAGAGCTTGCTACTCTTAGGGATATTTGATAAAACAATATGAAACAGAACAAGTACTGGACAAGCACAGACCAGGACCTAGCATATACAAAGTGTTTAGTAATTTATATTCTTTGACATAAACTTGATTTTAGTCCTGATCTAGCAATCCTGGGCCATCCTTGTAACTAATTGCCTGAATGCCTTTGGGCAAGTCTTGTAATAAATCTCAAAGTCTCAACTTCTCATTTGAAAAAAGGGATTATAATCTGTCCTACATAAGGATGATGAAAGAATATTAGATGGAATATATGAAAGAGCCAATCCCAATCTCTGTCCGTAGGGGGTGGGCAGACAGTAAAAGCGACTGGTTCATGATCCCAAGGTGAAGCAAAGCTGTGAGTTGGAGCTCCTATCCGACCCACTAAATCAAATCACAAATAGATGAATTTTAAGGATCTTTAAGGATTCTGTCAAGATAAAAAGTTTTCTTTTAATCATTTTCTCTCTTTTTGATCTGAACATGGGTGATGAGTCTCTTTTGTGAATCCATTCTTTCTGACCTAGCTCAGAGAAAGGACAAATGATGAAATAAGGAATCTGTGCAAACATCCCCTCATTCTATTGGGAAGATCTGTACTTCTAGCCTCTATTTTCTCATCTGTAAAATGGGAAGTACAATCAAGTGGGTGCCCAACCACCCTTCCATTTCTAATTCTCTGAACCACATTTTATGGTAGACAAGATATCTACATATGTGATGCCTTGTGCATATTTATACAGTTGCTCTACTGTCAAAAATATATTTTCATTTAGCTTCATACTTTTCATCTTATTTATTGCTCCTAAAAACCTTGTAGGGAGGTATTTGCAATCTCCACTTGTTCTAGATAAAGAAACTGAGATTCAGAGAGGTTAAGTAGCTTGCCTAAGGTCACACGTGAAATGAGAAACAGAGCAAGAACAGGACGTAGATAATCTGACCAAAATTCTTTCTTCTCTTCTCTGCTAGGTGTCCCTGGAACTCAACATTCTGGGACCATTTGCTCAAGAACATTTTGCAGTTTTAAGAAGTTGCTGTGAATGAAGAGTTCTCAGGTCTAGTTTTTTGTTTATTTTTATAATTTTTATATATCTCTTTCTTCCTGTCAGTGTGACAACTATCATTTTTCTTTGCTATCAGTATGCCCACCTCTGACAGTCACCTCTCTCTTATCTTCTTTTTAAACTACTGTGGCTTTAAAAACTGCCAAACAGAAGTTGTCAGAAGTGCATGAAGAATGATGGGTCTGGGAGGCAGGGCCTGGGATTTCTCCTGGAGTAAAGTGCACAGACTTCGACTTCCTCACACCCTCACTGAGAAGGCTCAGAAGTCCATTTTCATTCCTTGATGCTCAGAATAAATTAAATTCATGGATGGGGAATTCTTGGTAGATGAGGTTTCGTTGTAAAGTGATTGGTCCTGTGGTTGTTTGTTTCATTTATTTTGATACTGCTTTTCCTCCTTTGGAAACACTAGACTGTAACCTCATTCCGAATGTGCCTGTCAGTCACCTCTTTCTCTCTCCTGCCTGGCACAGACACAGCAGATGTTTATTCATTCACTCATTCATTCAACATACATATTTTAAGAGTCTGTTACATGCCAGGCACTATGCAAGATATTGAAGATGCCTGGATTGAGACTCAGATACTGACCTCAAACTGATGACAATTTAGTAGAGCCGTGGAAAGAAAAATAGGCACAAAAATGAAATGGGCTCTGTGCATAGTCAAGATACATCTTGAAGATACTAGGAGGGCTGCTAATATCTCATCAAGAGAGTCTTGCATCTTGTATTGAAACAGGTGTTTTTCAGGAACACAATGTAAAAGAAAATGTTTCAGGCAGAGCAAGCGTCACATGCACAAATGGGAGACCTCAGGGAATGAGGCGTGTATGATCTGGAACCACAATTAAGTTGGTATCACTAGAGTGTAAACCAGCAGTGTGCTGGCAAACAGTCTTTCTGAAAGAAAAAGCCTTGATTTGCAGTGATTGCTGCTATCCAAGGGGCAAATCTTCCCACTGTGGTCAATTTCAAGCTACCTATGGTTTGACAACTAACCACCTTGCAAAATTCCTGCGTACTTAACAATTATCTCTTGAGTTGGGTTCCAATGGTGTGCTCACCATCGAAAAAAACAAAAAATCTTTGTCTCCAAAGAGAGTAAAACAAAGTTGTCCCATACTATCTTATATTCTGTGGGAAGTCCAATGACTTACCCTGGTTTATAACCCCCTCAGGGCCTTAGCCTTTGACACTGCTCCACAAGGACATACAAGGAATTCCACCCTCTTCCTTTTTTTTTCCCCCCAAAACAATACACTCACAGCATTTATAAATATAGGGATTTGTATTGAAGATTTGGAGTTCACTTGCAGGAAGGCAAATAACCTAGAACTGGGTATATTCGACCTTGTTCTTTACAAGTCCATCGGCTGCCCTGACTGATGAACGTGCTGGGCACATTTCTCTGTGACCTCCCGGCACCTTGCCCATCTCTCAGCTCTCTCTCCACAGGACTGAGTGGGTTCCCTTCTTTGAGATTCCAGTAGCAAGTCCATCTCCCCCACTCTATCAAATAGAGCATTTTACCTCCCTACCTGCCCTGCCCTCATGGCCTACTGTGCATCCTCAGAGGCACAATTATAAATTTTGCTGAACAAGGGGTTTTTCTGTTGCCTCCCACCAGCTAGCAATACAGAAGCAAGGATTTTGAATGCAATCTTCCCTTTCTCATGCCTTCCCCAGTCTCTGTACCTGGAAGGGTGATTTTTTTTAAAAAAAGAAGGGTTTCCCACTGATAAAAATGATCTCATACTTCACCCATTAAGTCCATCATGTTTATAAGCAATAAATTCTTATCCACTGTTAACATCACTTGACCCTGCTGAAAGTACAAGGCAGTGAGTACCAAATGAAAAAGTGAACGGGTATGTAAGAATACCGTAGACTTGAGTAAATATTTGCTAGATGTACTACCTGTTGCTGGGCTCCTAGAGAGGGTCTTATAAAAAAAAGGTAACTATGAACTTAGCCAGTGTCCATCCCATTAACAACAAAAAAGGGTTTTTATTTCATTTTGTTCTGGGCAATTCCTGCAGACATGATAAGAGAAAACACTGATTTAAAGGGGCATTTCCATTTTACTTACAAAGAGATGGGACTCGATTAGAGGAAAAGAGGGTTCTTTGGCAGGAAGAACTTCGTTTAAAAACCCCAAAGCAGTGCTCAATGAGATGCCTGCATGGACATACATACACAGTAAACCGTTGCTTTGGGGCTAAGAGGTTGGTTTCTCCATGAACTTTCCACACTTAGCAAACCCAAAGAGTAAAATGGATTCCAAACAAAAGTAAAGTCATGCTTGGGAAGCTCTGCGCTGTGCCATAGTTCCTGGTGACATTTATGGAGCTATCTGGGAAAAGGGAGAAGCTTGGCGATTGGGCTGGATGTGCTCTGGGTCCTCCCACTTGGGCTGTGTCTGGCGCTTGCACACACACGGGTGGCCTCGTGCACACACGTTTCTTCCACAGGCGCACACGTTTACAGAGCGCATTGCGAAATAAGGCGCTTCGCTTGGCTGCTGGAGCCCTGAAGCAGAGCCAGGACACAGCGCAGTTCAGATGGCTTTTCCTCCGGCTGGAGAAGCAATCCCTTCTAAATTAAATGCCAGGTGTGAAACAGGTTTTCTTCTTTATGCTCCTCGACTGTGAATAAACAGAAATTCCAGTGCAAGTGCAAGATAATCCGCACATAATTCATCCCGGGGCTCCGTTTTCCAGATGTTCAGCCACTACCGGATTCCTGTGTCTGCGGGGCTTTGTTTCTTGGAGACGCAAGAGTCCATGAGGCCGGATCCCACTCTGGATCTGACTCCCGGCACCCCAGCCAGGCCGCCTCACCTTCGCTCCAGCTCCCCCAGTGTGCTGCTGTCTGAGAGCGTCTGCTCTCTGGCCGCATGGACTTTACATGCTTCACAACTCAAATTGAATTTATCTTTATAAAGGAAACGTTTCCTATTTAACGTGGAGGATTTGTAGTTCCCTCTTGCTCGCCTGTGAAAGATCTCTTCTAATATTGAGAAGCAACTTCTGAAGTTTTTAAGATTATGCTTTATTTTTTATTGTGATAGAAAGGAGCTAAAGAACTGGCTTTTCCCCACCCACGTTTTTGGGCCTCCTATGAGTCAGGCAGAGCTCAGCACTTCACATGTCACTTACTGGAGCCTTTCCGGACGACCAACGTCAAACGCTTACTCAGGGCTGCTCAGCTTCCTGTCCAACTTTCTAGTGAATGACCTGGGATAGGATCACAGAATTTGCTGAAGACTAAGTGGGTCTATTCTGCTGCCCCAGTGCTCCCTAGCTGTGTGACCTCAGGAAGCTAAGCTAACCTATCCGTGCTTCTTTTTCCTCACCTGTAACATGAGAGCTGCAAGCGTTGTTATGAGGGTCAAAAGAATATCTATAAAGTGCTTGAAGCGGTGCCTGGCAATAGTAAATAATTCATAAATACTCTCTATTGCTATTTTATCCTATTTAGTCAGCACTGAAAGTTGTTATTTGTATCCTTATTTTCAGCTATAAAAACACTGAGTCTTGGATTGATCTCATGTCTTAAACTAGGAGTCCAGCTAAATTCATAGGCATTATGTCTGAATTCAAATCCTGTGGACTTCGTGCTACTCTACACCACCGTTCTCTCTGACTTTACCTTCCGTAAATGAACCTTGGAAATACTGTGTTATTTCCAGGTTGGCAAGGAAAGCAACAACGAAATAAGCTGTATTCAGAATATAATTTTCATCACTGCAACATCTGTCTCATTGGGTTGGGTGTGTAGTTATTCTTCTAGCATCTGGGCAATTTAAATAATATTTTGTTTGTTTGTATCAAACATTTTCATGCCTTTCCAAAGCAAGGTCAATCCTGGTAAAATTAAACTGTTTGCCTGGCCAAATTTTTCGTTATTTCACCTGGATATCTCAGGTGTCATTTCAAAGGGACACTAGCCTAGTACAATTATTCAGTTCATCCTTCCTGGCGATAATCATAGATATCAATTTGGCATTACTCTATTGATGACCACTTCTAATCTTTAACTTCTCTCCCCCTGGTGACCTTTGCATTTCTGATTCTATGACATTTGTTTCAGATTTACTCTTTGACTTTCTAGCAACTGGTACATGAAATGATTCTGTGTACAGAAAGTCTGCTGGAAACCAATGGGGTCACCTAACATCACTCCCCTCAGACTGGTTTCACTTTCAATTGATGAACAGGAGCTTCATATGAATCAACATTGCCCAGGCTATATAATGCTATACAAATACAATGTATCAGAAATACTTAACTTTATACAAAAGAAAATTGTTCACATGAGTCTCTGAATGAAAATTCACAACAATTTTATGATGTTTAGTTTATTCCCATTCTGTTAATTAGAAAACTGGGGTCCAGAGACACTTGGTGCACCGGCAATTACCCACAGCCATACCATGTGGCAGAGGGGGCCCCAGTCAATCTGTCTCCAGTTCCACGTTCTCCCTTCATGAGAGTATTACTCCTTAAGGTGGTGGGTTTAACATGGGCTTCATCATTTTAAAACATGACCAAATATTTGATTTCATGAATAAGGAAAGTAAGAATTCCAAAACCTGTAGGAAAGGGAGGAAGGGAGTCTCTGCTTTTTTTATTTTACAGATAGATGGTGAGAAAGACTGCCTTCTACTACAGAAAGTAAAGAGGGGTGGAGCCTTCATCCCTCAAACATCTCGTAATACAGTGTTATGTTTACAAGAGAACACTGCCTCAATAAAATCAAAGAAGAGGAATCTTCTGCATCACACAGGGAGGTCCCTTGACCTCTGGGAATGCAGGAAGGCAGAAAGAGCCTACAATTTGGAGCCAGATGAACTTCCTTCCTTATGTTATTGCTGTAAGTCAATGAACTCCTCTGATTTCGTGTATAAAACGTGAGTAATACTACTTAACTCTAAGAACTGATAGATGAATTAAATGAAATAATATGTAAAGTACCTGGCATAAAGTAGCCACTCAATATTTTTAATTTCTTGTACCTGTGACTTGCCTAGAGTCCTGAAGATGTTGTCTGCAGTGTAATCAGTTTGGTCTTCTGACCCAAGGCACTGGAACACCATCTTGCCATCAACCATTACTATTTGTCAAAACTATTGATTTGTCTGCACAGAAGACTTTTCCAGCCACTATGGAGAACAGTATGGAGGTTCCTTAAAAAACTAAAAATAGAATTACCGTATGACCCAGCAATCCCACTACTGGGCATATACCCAGAGGAAACCATAATTCAAAAAGACACATGCACCCCAATGTTCACTGCAGCACTATTTACAATAGCCAGGTCATGGAAGCAACCTAAATGCCCATCGACAGATGAATGGATAAAGAAGATATGGTACATATATACAATGGAATATTACTCAGCCATAAAACGGAACAAAACTGGGTCTTTTGTAGAGACGTGGATGGACCTAGAGACTGTCATACAGAGTGAAGTAAGTCAGAAACAGAAAAACAAATATAATATATAAACGCATATATGTGGAATCTAGAAAAATGGTACAGATGAACGAGTTTGCAAGGCAGACATAGAGACACAGTCGTAGAGAACAAACGTATGAACACCAAGGGGGGAAGGGGCCTGGGATGAATAGGGAGATTGGGATTGACATATATACACTAATATGTATAAAATAGATAACTAATGAGACCCTGCTATATAGCACAGGGAACTGTACTTCACTCCGCTGTACAGTAGAAACTAACACGATATTGTAAACCAACTATACCCCAATAAAAAGAAATTAAAAAAAGAAGACTTTTCCGGGAAATGCTCTTTTCCGCACTCTAACCCTGTGATTCGAATGGGATAGTCTGTTGATTGGGCCAAGGATGCAAATTTACTCAAAACAGAGTGTTTCTCTGTGATTTTGAACTTGGAATCAGGAGGAGCAAATCTCAGACTACTGCTGGTGGTGAGGCTGGCAGACAGACAGGGAAGGAACTGATGTCGTTGGTACCATATTTTCCCCCACGTACAAAAAGTGGGACTGAGAGTTGAAGCAAAGACAAGCCTGGGAGAGAATCCCTGAGACCAGCTGCCTCCTGCTTTTTCTTGCTTTCTGAAAACTTCCAGTACCTCATAGTCCCTCCTCCTCTCCCAAATCCTTGCATAACCTAGTTCAAATTTGGTTTCTTTAGCACGCAACTAAAGGAATCTTAAAACAATATTTCCCCCCAGTCATTTAAGATAGATATTATTTATGTTTACTAAATGGAAATACAAGCCCAGAGGGGTTGAATGATGGATGGAGGTCAAGAAACTAGTCAGAGGCAGAGCTAGGGTTACTCTTGGAAGCCAGAGGCCAGGCTGCCTACACTCATGCTCAGAAAACTTCTGTTCACCAAGAGGCCCAAGCACCGGTCTAACTTGTATTCTTGGCTTTCCAGGGGCTCCATCTGTTGCTGAACTCAGGTTTGGCTACTCACTGCTCGAAAGCCAATACTTGAGAGACAAGTGTTGGTAGGAAAGGAAAGGCTTGCTTTATTTCAGAGGCTGGAAACTGGGAGACAAGGCGGACTTGTGTCTAAAAGCCAATTCCCCACTGCTGATCAGGGACCAAGAGCTTTTAAAGGGGAGTTTCAGGGGTGTATAGGCAAAGGCTGGGGGGCTGCATGCAGAACAGCACAGTCAGCTCTGACGGTCATCTTGATATTGGTCACGTGGTGGTCTGATCAGTGTCATCTTGATTTTTTTAAGTACAGTTAATCTTTAGTTCCAGGGTCAGTTTGTTCCCACTTTCTTTGAGGCCAGTTCTCAGAATTGTGCAAGATGGAGCAGCTTATGTCATGGCAACAGCCTGGTCATCATGTAGTTAACTTCTTCCACCTGGTGGGGGTTACAGTATCTATAAGACAGCTCGCAGGATATGGCTCAGAATACTGAGGAGGAACTAAAGGTCCCTGACTTTGTTTAATGACTAAACTATTGTTATTTTGTCCTGTTTGACTGCTTTTCTTTGCTTCTGCATTTTCTAATTTCTCTGATTAATTTTCCTCTTTGGCTAAAGTTTTTCTACAGACAAAAGGCAGGTGGAGGATATGGGTGGAGGGGGTCTGTCCTGGGAAGGCCCCATAGGGTCCTGCTCTGTTACACATCCACCCTGCTACAAGTCCCTTTCTTCTGTAATTCCTGACTACTCTGGCTGTACCTACCAGGCCAACCCACGCTCACATTAGCCTCTCTAACTCTTATTAATCTGGTCTAACATCCTGTTCTGACATTGGAGTCTGATCAGGTTCACCTCTGTTTTGAGAATGTGAGAGGGGCTTTTTATTCTGCTCCTCCCTAGACCAGGAGCTTCTTGAGGGCAGAGATGGTCCCTTATTCCTTTTTGCTTCTCTGAGGGCTGGCATATGTGTTTGTGCAATATCTTTCACTGAATGAAAGAAACAAACCAGACAGGTGACGTTACCTTGAGATAGAAAGAGGGGGAAAGATGCCTCCTCAATTTTGAGCAGTAAGGAGTGATGGATAGGAAGACTGTCTGCTAAAAGTTAACAGAACCCATTATGTGAGGTCTTTTCTTGTGCATCCCACCATCCCCTAACATTTCAGTAACGTCCTCCCAACTTCTGAGCAGTATCAGAATAGACAAGACTTTATCTCAACTTCAAACTCCTATTCTCCCAGAAGGAAAGTCCACTGCGACAATTTTATTCTTCTTTATTTCTCTTCTGCACTACTATATGTGGGACAAGTAGGGTGAAATAAGGACAGACTTAGAAACAACCAAATTTAATGTAGGACTCCCGTATTAGAAAACTGAGTAAAAGACATGTAAAATTCTTTTGGGTTCCTGAACCCAGTTCCAGTGTGAGTGTTGGCAGCGGGGTAGGGGTAGGGGGTTCTTCCCACACAACACCAAGCAATTCTCAGACACCAGCAGGGTGTCTAAATTCTGACACTATCTACCCAGAGATAGCATCGGATTCCGTGGGTTAAGGGCTCAGTCCCACCTGACTGACCCCACTCCCTTCACTGCAGACACTAGTCTCAATCCCAGATTGTCACCTGTGCTTCTGACCTACCTACCAGCTACAAACTGAAGAGTCCAATGATCCCCTCCTTAGGTTCAATTAGTTTGCTAGAGCAGCTAACAGAACTCAGAGAAACATCTTACTTACTAGATTAACAGTTTATTATAAAAAGATATAATGCAGGGACAATCAGGTGGAAGAGATGCATAAGACAAGGGATGGGGAAAGGGTGTGGAGCTTCCATGCCTTCTGTCAGCACCACTCTCCCCATCTCTCCAAAATGCCATGTGTTCGCCAACCCGGAATCTCTCTGAACCCTATCCTCTGGGGTTTTTGTGGAGGCTTCATTACATAAGCATGATTGATTAAATCATTGGCAATTAACTAAACCTCCAGCCCCTATCCTCTCACTTCTCCCTGGAGGTGAGGGGTGGGACTGAAAGTTCAAACCCTCTAATCCCATGGTTGGTTCTCCTGGCAACCAGCCCCCATCCTTAGGAGGGGTCCAAATACTTTAGAAATTCTGCTCCAGAAAAAGCAATGAAGACCATATATATATATGTCTTATTATACATCACAATATCATAAAAATGCCTGTGTGTTGAGTGTCTTGTGGGTACCAGTTTTCTTGCTAATGATACGATCTGAAAGGTATTTTGAGATCTTCACCTTAAAGTTCTTGAACATTATTATATTAAGGGATCCAGATGAAAAGCAGAGGTTCCTCTATTTCTTGAAATCCAGATTCCTCACTGAGAGGTCAGAACTAGCTGCGGTCCACCTTTTATGATGCCTTTGACTTGTGCTGATTTGAGGGAAGCTCTCCAGCTAACGATGCAGGAGAAGGATTCAGTTTGGAGCTGCAGCACCTTGAAGAGAAGGATCACCTCCCTCTGGTCTCATTGCTTTCATCTTTGTCAGGACCTCCTGGTGCTTGCTCTCCAGGCATGTTCTCTTTATCTCAAGTACAGCTAATTCATTGCCTGAATATTAATATTGCCCACAACACAAAATTTCAAGGGGAGAAAACTAAGAAGGTGGATGGGGGAAGGAATGACATGACAAACTACACAGAGCTGACTTCTTGCGGAAAAGGTGCCCTTGGAGGGAAATTTTAAATAGAAATCTATAGTCTGGCAACAAAGTGAACATACATCATTTTGTAATTAATTTGGAGAGTTGAGAAGAAACATTAACTATTGATTCCAATTAGCTTTGGGGGCTAAATTCCTCAGACAATGGCCCAGAAGTAGGGGCAAAAGCAATGCCTGCAGTATGGAATTACTGGCTCAGAGGATTCCTTCATCTGATTTTGCAACTGCTTTTCTGATTGCCAACCCATTCAATGATATTTCTTCATGAAGTGCAAAAAGACTCAGGCATCTTAGGCCATGCTGTGGTCACAGTTCCAGCCAAAGGCCAGCATTTTCAAAGTCATTTAGCATTTAGTGGCTTTTGCCATTTATAGAAAATTAGCACCTGAGGGTTAGTGATTATTGCAGTTAGATGGTTATGAAACACCCTTTCTTACTCTCTAGGCTTTTAAAAAGAAAAAAAAAACGATATTGGGGGGAAGATCTAGGTATCTAGTGTCTTGAGATATGGTGGACTTAATTTGTCCCCTTGGTTCCAGGTATGAAGTTCACCCTGCCCACTGAGGCCCCTAGAGTTTTACTCACTTATTCCTACAGCCACTCCTCAAGCCCACTGACCTCATCTACTACAGTGAGCCTCTTCCAGAGGCCTTTATTTATGGTTTACAATTGCACATGTGTCTCCTCTCCTGTTTACTAGTCAAGGATCTTTTCCACTTCACTGTTGTCAAGACAATAAGTTGGTCCCAGACATGGAAAACAAGCAGATATTGACACTCATCACTTGCTTTTTTTTTTAACTTTTAATTTTATATTGGAGTATAGTTAATTAACAATGTTGCATTAGTTTCAGGTGTACAGCAAAGTGATTCAATTATACATATACATGTATCTATTCTTTTTCAAATTCTTTTCCCAATTAGGTTGTTACAGAATGTTGAGCAGAGTTCCCTGTGCTATACAGCAGGTCCTTGTTGTTTATCCATTTTAAATACAGCAGTGTGTACATGTCAATCAAATACTTAGCTTTGTTAAGGGGAAAACAGGTTTTCTTAGCACTTCTAAGGCTGATCATTTTATAGTAGGTACCAAGGCAGAAAACCAGAACAAAAAGGTTTTATATATATTTATACATAGAGGTTTTATATATGTTTATATATATATATAAACAAATAAATCTGAGGCATGAGATATTAGCTTCTTGCCACATTGGGGAACACCCTTCATGATCCTCAAGGGAAAACCCAAGAGCCAGGGAGAGAAGGAGGAGGGCAATTGTTCCAAACTGAGTGTGCCGGCTTCCCCTTCAGAATTGAAGCACAGCCTGTAAGGGCCTTGCTTCTTTGGGCCTGGGCTGCTAGTAAAGACAGAGAGACTTCCAGAGAAGGCATGGTTTCACCTCCAGTAGGGTGCCCAATGGAAACATGGCAATGGCTGATGGAATTTCTTGGGCCAGTGGGCCTTAGGCAGCAACATAGGGGGAAACAACCCTGCTTGTTTCTCTGTAATACAGAAAAAAGTCACCCAGAGTTACTGAGACAAAGGAAAACACAGAAGGACTAAGTAGGCTTATGAACTGGAATGGGGCTGGAGTTGCCATGGGAGACCACAGAACATGGGGATATTTCAGCCAGAGGCAGTAGCAAAAGTGGCCGTCATCGGTAGGAGTCACCTACCCCATGCCCAGCTACACATCAGCGGATGGAGCCAGTAAGGAGGTTGAGGGCTAGAAACAAAGGGAATAAAACACCTCAACTAGAGGTTGGCAGGACCGGATGCCTCTTTTCTGATATCCAGAAATTTGAATCACCCGAGGGAAAAAGGCAGGAAAACAACAGTCAGAAGGAATCCTGCAGTCAAGTATTTATTAAGAGTTACTAAAAACAGAACTGGGAAGTGGATGTGTTCATATATATTAATTTGCTGAAGAATAAGCATAAACCAGCTGTCTTTCTCAAGGATGGATATGTCAAGGCCTCAAGGGGAAGGTCAAACACAGGCAGAGGAGGGTTTACCAAGAAGCCCATGAGGTTTAACCCTTGGGGCCTCACTTGCTCAGGCCCCACTGAGGGCTTCTGCCTCATTCTATGCTTGTCATTTTATATTGTTTTTCTTCAAGAAGGCTTCCCAAAATCATGATCAGTCTCTGAGCTCAGATGCAGAAATTAAAGAAATGTAATTTTTTTCAGTGTATAAAGTGGGACCCCACTTCCTATCTATAACACTCGATTGAGAACCTCAGGTTGTCTTGGTTCCTGTACCATGAGCTTCATGAAGTTAGAGAGTCTGATTTGTCTGTGTTTTCCCCTGTGCCTTGAACAGTACACAATCTTCAGTACATAGAAGCTCAAATGAGTCCTAAAGGAAGAAGCCAGACTTGGGCAGAGCAGTCAAAAATGGTTTCTTGGAAGAGAAAGGCTTAAGTCAGCTTTGTTATTGGTATTCAGACACCTGAGAATTAGCACAGAACACAGGTAGAGGTACTAACAAATTCAGGGAGGGGCATGCAACTGGCCAGAATGGGAGGTTCTAAATAAATGTCCTGTAGTCATGATAAGATGTACTCTTAATGACGTATCATATTCTGGAGCTTAATGTGGTCAGAAAGGAGATTGATCCCAAGACGCATCCATAGTATACATAATCTACTTAAGATAAGATGACAGAGAAGCCTTAAAATTCTTCTCTAATGTCTCTTTATTTGGGTCACTCAAAGAAAATTATTCAATAATTTTCCCTGGGGAAGCAAAATGAAAAGGACAAATGAAATACCTAGAAATCTTTTTCAAAAGTAGACTTTGTTTTATTAAGGAAAAAAAATGTGTTGCATACAAAGCAAATATCCAGGTGACAGGTTTATGTTTCCTTCCAAATTATAAAATAACTAAAATTCAAAGGGATATCATATGTTTCAATATATTAAATTGTTTAACTTTGCTGACAGCCATGCTGGAGATTCATCAGCACGTTCAAGAGGGTTCTCACCTCCTGTGTAACTGACCAGGGCAAGCCGAGACCCATGGCCTGAGTGACAGGCCACAAGCAGGGCTGTGCCACTCATGGCCAAGTGTGCCCCTCTTCGCAATGATACAATTTTATTTATTAGTTCATATCAGAGATAAAAGGCAAGTTTTCTCAAAAAAGAGCAGGATCCAAACCTATTGTTCAACTCTTGAACCTAGTGGGGCCCACAATTTAGCTCTAAGTAAATCCTAGGAGATTTGAAAGGCGCCTTTCCTGCTTCTCCATAGAGTACATTTGAGGAGATTATAGTTGGCATTCAGATAGAAAAAAGTTCCCAGCAGCGCAAATGGAGAAAGTGTGTGTGATTGTGTGCTGAAAGTCTACATGCCATATCTAAGATACATATAATGTTTTTGCTCTAAGGGATTCAAGGCAATCATTTTATATTACAGAAAACAAAAATGATACTGTGCCCTGTTTCCAATATCACTAAATCCCTCACATGTCACAATCAGGAAAAAAACAAAAACAAAACCAAAATACCAAAAACATTTTGTCCTCCGAGAACTCTGAGATAAACCAAAAATAACAGGGTCACTCTGACTGGTTCTGTTTCCCCAAATAATAAACCTTTGACTATCTCCCATTAACCCAAACTCAATCATCATATAAATCAGTTGCTCTTTGTTTTACTGTGAACAGACTAAAATAATTATAATAACCTTGGAAATTTAACTACTTTTCCCCTAAATACTTATTTTTTTTTAATTTGGTGATGGAAGATTTTAGTCTTTTCCAAAATCTTGCTTTCTTGAACACACTGAAAATAAACTTTCTTAATATTTTTGACTCTCTGGCTTCCTTTTACAGTGACTTCTGGAGATTTCATGAGATAAAGTCTACCTGAGTGCAACCAGTAATAATGTATCCTCTTTCCTATCAGGATATTATTGGATACATGTGATTCGTCAATATAACCAAGGCTCAAATTTTATTTAAATGTCAGGCATGCTCACTATTAAGGAATAAGGAACACGTTTCACATGTAGATATTGTATCTATAAAGTACTCCAGGAAAAATTATCCACTGTGTAGAATAGCTACCTAGAATAATTTTGGATTAGGCTATTTTTCATAATGGAAAACTTTTATTTTTCTAGTTAAAAATGTATTGCAAGTGCATCTTTAAATTAGAGAACACAGAATCATTTTTTTTAAACTATAAACCACAACTAGATAAACATGACTCCCATGTTTATAAAATCTACTCAGAGGTGGTAAAGAATGTCATTCCCTGACAGTCCAGGAAAATGAACAAACATGGGGGTCCCAGAGAAGAAGGAGATCACTGCACTTAGAGGTATGCAGGTATAACCTACAGTGGTCAGTGAGATAGTTCTTGGTTCCTAATCTCAATAAAGCTGATATAGCCAGTACAATACTTCTGACACATAAAGGTAAATTATAAATCCAGGGCCTTTTTAAACTTCCAGACAGAAATTAACTTCTAAGTTTCTTGTCATATGTCCCTAGTTCGTTAATGATACAAAAAGTATGTAATCATTAATCAGCATTTCTTGTTACATTTATATTTTAGAAAACTATTCAAGAATCACAGTATCAATTTAATGATACAAAATCAAAACATTTCTAAACAACTTTTGTGGTCAAATCCATATGTTGATGGCAGGAAATTGACTGCCAGAAGGGTTTGTAGAAGAAAAAATCGATACGTGTACTGCTTTCTATATGACTAAGAAATTCAAAAACCATAGGTAGGCAAAAAATAAGACATTTGTACCTGAGATAAACCAAATATAGCAGGGTCACCCTGGCTTGGTCTGGACCACAAATAATAAAACCTTTACTGTAACCGTTAAATCCTTTACAAAAGTATTTTTATTCCTTATGCTTGCAATGCTGATGTCTCAAGATACATCTTGACATTTGTTAAAATGATAATTGTGTAAGAAAACTGTTGTTGTTTTTTTTTTTTTTGCCTTGAACAGATAAATGGTGTCTTGGAAACCAGGATATTTTGGGATTTTCCCTTTTAATTTCTGGTAGCAATTTTTAAATTTTCTGAGCCACGCCTTTTGAAGTCTAACTCCCTTATACTCATTTATGCAATTATAAGCTCAAGTATTTATTGAATGACTATTTAAATGGAATCACCAATTATCCACTGCGTAGAATAGCTACCTAGAATAATTTTGGATTAGGCTATTTTTCATAATGGGAAACCTTTATTTTTCTAGTTAAAAATGTATTGCAAGTGCATCTTTAAATTAGAGAACACAGAATCATTTTTTTAAAACTATAAACAACAACTAGATAAAAATCACTGATATATATATAATGTATTGAGATATATTTAATAGACATACACTGATATACATATAGTATATCTGATCTCAGGTGGCCTTGGCCTGCAGTGGCTTGAAGCAAGATTTTGTTCCCGGCCAGAGATTAAGTTCGGCCAGCGGCAGTGAGAGCCCTGAATCCTAGCCATTAGACAACCAGGGACCAGTGGCCAGTGACAAGGCTCTGGCCTGTCAGCTGTGTAGAAATGAATTTCCACATAGAGATGGAAAGTAGTGAAGCAACTAAAGTGTTTATTAGGAGGAAAAAGAGTACAGTACACGTGGATAGACACACAGGCGGGCTCAGAGAGAGAGTCACGCCCTCATGGTAGTTTGAATCACTTTTATGGGGCATTTCTTCTGGGTTTCCTTTGACCAATCATCTTGCTTTGCCTGGTTCTGAGTCTGTATTTGATATATCTCAGTGTCCTCCCCTGTGTGTGCACATCTCTTAGCCAAGACGGATTCTAGTAGAGAGGCCTATGCGTAGGTTGACATCACTTACTATGGGGTAGTGCCCCCTCCATTTTTGACCTTCAAGGAGCCTTTCTGTGCATGTGTGGTTGGGAAGGTCTCCTTGACTTAAAGAATGAGGAATATGTGATCTTTTATCTCTTATCTGGGCAGGATCCAGCCTCCTCCATAATGTTGCTTTTATGGAGTTTCTGCTATTATGGAGTTTCTGTCCACAGGGGAGAAACAGTTCAGCCTGGGACCCATCTGCCTCATATCTATACACTATATATATTGATATATAGAGAATATATATAAGGAATATATATATATATATTTTTTTATTTAGCAAATTCAGATTGATGTACCCTTAAACGTTGTGTTCAAATTTTTACTCTAATAGATTAGGCTATTATTAATTCTTATGTATCTGAAAGTTTTCTCCCACTCTTCATTATTTGCTTAAGTAAAATGTCAAGAAATAGAATTGCTGAGACAGTATTCACAGTTAGAGTATTTGAAACATATTGTCAAATTATCCTGCCTAAAGATAAATGTTGTGCCAATTTACACAATTTATGAAATATTATGTTTCCCCATCTTTACATTATTGGGATAAGAAATGTAACTTATTTTTCCAGTTATATGGAACCTGTTTAAATAAATTATTATGACACAAACTTTTTTTTTAAATTTTTTTATTTCTTTAATTTTTATTTATTTTTATTTTATTTATTTATGGCTGTGTTGGGTCTTCGTTTCTGTGCGAGGGCTTTCTCTAGTTGTGGCAAGCGGGGACCACTCTTCATCGCGGTGCGCGGGCCTCTCACTATCGCGGCCTCTCTTGTTGCGGAGCACAGGCTCCAGACGCGCAGGCTCAGCAGTTGTGGCTCACGGGCCTAGTTGCTCCGCGGCATGTGGGATCTTCCCAGACCAGGGCTCGAACCCGTGTCCCCTGCAATGGCAGGCAGATTCCTAACCACTGCGCCACCAGGGAAGCCCGACAGAAACTTTTTAATGCTAGTATTTGACTGTACTAGAAAAAACTTTAAAACATTTATGTTTGGTTTTATTTATGTCTATTGTCAAAATTTATTATAAATAAATCTCTTACATTGATTGGTAGTGTTAGCACTCAAACTCTTGACTGTTTAATACCTAAGATTTAATATTTTCAAACATACTTACAGAAATTCCAACATATTTACCAAAAAATGTTACAACTACTAATAAGTACATTAAGTCATTGTGACTATCATTTAGGGAAACAGTTATCTTTTGGAATAGAAGTTTTAATCAAAACCACATGTGTGAATTTGCAATTTATTCTTTTTTACTGTGTAGACCAATTGCCACTTGATTTTTAGCTCTGACATATATTAAACAATATATATTCCCCTTATAAATACGCAAATCATAGTCACAGTAACACCAAGTCAATGCTGAATTTCAATTCTCTAGGGATTTAGCTTTGTAGTTGGAGTCCCTATTTGGGCTAAAAGTCATGTGAGTTATGGGCTCAAGTAATAAATATTAACTCAATTTCCTGGTTGCCCCTCTTGTACTAAAGACCTGTTGATAACTACTCTACTTAGAGGCACCTTGGTGCTCTACTATTTCAGTAAGACATCGTCCCTGTTCACTCATCCCATACTAATACACACAAGCCACTTTAACATGAACCAGATGTGGAGTGCATGGCTGGGGGCCTCAGGCAGAGACTGCACCTTCTGGAGGTTTGCTTAATGAGGTGTCCCACAGTTTTAGAAGGGGTAATTAATTTCCTCGTGGCACTATGCAGTATACCACAAAATGCCAGGGAACAGGATGGTTTTCTTTCTCTGCACTCCTACATCCACATGTTTTATCAATTATGACTTTAATAAAAAACATGACAACGTGACAGCCATGGTCAGTAAGTCATCCAGAGGTACACAGGTAAATTCAGATTCTACTTTGAGCATGGATGTGCCCCGGGCCGGGGAATAGGGTCAGTTAGTGGACTTGTTGAGAAGCATGGGAGGATGAAGGGCGTGTGGAGCCCTCTCTTACACACTGGCACTTTGGTTTTTTTTTTCTAAGTCTCCTAAGTGGTTCCCTAAAAGGAAAATTAAATCTTAATTGAAATGTGAGAAGAACCCCAGAGACACACTGAAAGGCTAAATTAAAGTAGTCATATTTGACTTATAGATGCTTCACACTGATCAATTAACAGAAAAATAAATATAACCTAATCATGAGGAACAAATATGCTGCAACTTTAATGACACAGAGGGCATTCCTACTGTGAAATAGAGAATTGTGCTCCTCCTTGATGGGAGTTTTGAAAAAAATTTTTACTTGTATTCTTTTAAAAAATCTTCTTTTTCTTTTTCTTTTATTTTTACTCTATGGCAGGTTCTTAGTAAGGAATACATTATTTCCTTCTAGGTTGGGCATAGCTCCTTGCTCTGGGTGAGGGATCAGTAAATATTGCTTCTTGCATTTGAAGATAGTGTTTACCCCTGCTTCCTATCTATAGGGCTCAGGGAGTCTCTGGAACAGCTTTCTCTCTCTGTTTCTCTCTCTCTCTCTCCCTCTCTCTCTCTCTCTCACACACACAAACACACACACACACTCAGTCCTCTATCATTACTTGACATTGACTTGGAAAGTATTAGATATATTGTTTACTCTTACACATTCTACAAGATAAGCTAAGAATTTTTTTAAGTTTATTGATAACTCCAGGGTTATTCAAGGTTGTAAGGTTAAGCTGTTACCTATCAAGCGTAGGCTCTTAAACCTGATACCCAAGATGCTTCAAGATGGAGCCTGCAACCTTTTCCAGACTTGACCTTCATCACCTGGTGAATCGGATACCTCCGTTGCCCACAGTTGTGGTTCCTCAGACACTCTTTTCCTTGTCATAGAGCTGTCAGTCTGGAAAGCCCTCATTCTCTCTGCAAAAGCACTGTGTGATGTTCACCCCTCTTAGGAGCCCCAGTCTTTAACTCCCAAGGGCACATCTCATGGTGCCAAGGCATCTGAGACTTGACAAATCCCAGACTGAAATGACGACCTTCCCCCCAAATCTGAACGTGCTCATCCCTTCTATGGTCCCTTACAGTGTGCTCTGGTCCTACCTCCCTCTACAGGTGCACTCCCTGCAACTTTCCAGGCCATTCCACCCTCTGGCCTGATGAAATTCTGGATACCTTCAGAATAGGCCACAATGTTTGTTAGAGAGTTTGCCCCTGCCTGTAGTCTATGGGATGGGGGACACCTGGCTATGTAATGGTTCTCACCACCAGGACTTCCTTGCCTTCTCTTGGTGACTTGACTGAGCTTCCAACTCAACTTGGTATCTCACCTATGACATGGCATGCCTTTGTTGGCATATTTATGTTACAAAAATAAGGAGTCCTCCTGCATTCCAGGAGGGTGCCATACCCTGGCTCCACAGGGTCAGACACTCCTGTGCTCAGGACGTTTACAGACCTCACCCTATGTACCTCTGTCTATTCATCTGTATCTTTTGTAACATCCTTCATAAACTGGTAAACATAAGTAAATGTTTACCTGAGTTTTGTGAGCTGTTATAGAAAATTATCAAACCTGAGGAGGGAGTTGGGGAAACCCTTGATTTAGTTATTATTTACTTTGACCTAGCCATCCCCGTTCTGGGAATATATCCCAAACTACATGGCCAAAAATATGAAGTATGTGCATGGGTATTCATTGCAGCCTATTTGCAATAGCAAAACATTGGAAACTTTTCAAGCTTTCATCACTAGCGGGCAATAAACTATGGATCAATCACAAATGGAGTACTATACCATCATAAAAAGGAGTGAGGACTATCCTATATCCTTGTAGGAAATAACCTCTGGAATATCTTGTTGAATGGAAAGACAAAGTGAAGAAAAATGTTATAGAATGAAACTATTCATCTAAAAGGAGGGGCAAGAAATTATTTACACATATTTATATTAACACAGTTCATAATATGTTAATATCTCTTATATTCACAGTTCATAAATTATATATTCTTATAGTAAACCTAAAATACATACACATATTTTCTTTTATTAACATAAAACATATTAAATATAAAATAATGAAAAGATTAAAAAATTAATAAATTACTACCTTTGGGAAGGTAGAGAAATGAATGAAGGGAACAGAGAGAATATAGCTGACTATATTTTGTTTTGTAGATTTGGAATCATTTAATATTTTGTATAATTGTAAAAATTGAAAGCAAAAAAAGTGTATCAATTTGGTGACATAATCACCCAGAGAAATTTAATTATTTGACTATTCATCCCTAGTGTGATATTCCCTAAGAACTGATTAAAAAAATGTCTTAACATGTTTACAGAAAACATTGATGGTGGTAGTGTTTATACTATAATTTTGAGAGTGTGGCATGTGCCCCTTTGGACAAAACAGATGAGAAATCATGTCAGTTTCTTTGGTAACTGGGATTTTCAGTATAGGTGCACCTGGCATATTGATGAGGTTAAGAAAAGTGTTAGTGGTTCTGAATGTGCATTGGCAGTATCAGTATGAACCCATAAAGTATTTTATTTTAAAAACATTTCATATCTCAGTTCACTGAAAAACAATAGAAAACCATGACCAATTCAGTAGCAAGGAGTACCCTAACTCTTCAAATGTGGTCTCTAAATAGGAAACCAGAGTTCCTTGGATGAACAGCTGATTAAGAATAACAAAACCTAAGAGGCATACACACACACACACACACACACACACACACACAGACACACCATACGCATAATATTAGGAAGAAAAAAGAGACATAATTACAGGTATAAAAGATATTTTTTAAATACCATGAGAGAATATTTTTAACACTTCATGCCAATAATATTTTAGTAAATTATACTTTACCAAAATTAACTCTAATTTATTTATTTATTTATTTATTTTTGGCTGCATTGGGTCTTCATTGCTGAGCACAGGCTTTCTCTAGTTGTGGCGAGCGGGGGGTACTCTTCATTGTGGTGCACGGACTTCTCACTGCAGCGGCTTCTCTTGTAGCGGAGCACAGGCTCTAGGTGCACAGGCTTCAGTAGTTGTGGCTCGCGGGCTCTACAGTGCAGGCTCAGTAGTTGTGGCACTCAGGCTTAGTTGCTCCGTGGCATGTGGGATATTCCCGGACCAGGGCTCGAACCCGTGTCCATGGCATTTGCAGGCAGATTCTTAACCACTGCGCCACCAGGGAAACCCCAAATTAACTCTAATTTAAAATTAAAAAAAACCTGAATAGACTAAAAAAATACACTTCATGTAGTCAAAAACCAGCTATTTAATTCAAAACTATAAGGATATACCTTAAAATATAGATTATTAACCTACACATGGTAAGGTTATGGGTGGTTTTTATATGCTTCTTTTTGTCTAGAGGCACTTTTCATATATATACACATATGTATATATGTATAGATACGTATATATAACATATATATAACTATATATACGTATCTATACATATATACACATACAGGTATACGTATATATGCGTATATACACACATACAGGTATATGTATATATGCGTATATATACACATACATACATATATGATGTCAAGAATAAGTAAATCAAAATAATAGAAATAATTTTTAAGACTTTTTTGATTTAATTTTGTTCTTGTATTTTCTTAACTCATGCTATTTCTACGGTTTGGTTCACAACAGCCTATCCACAAGAAAGACATTACTTGTCTCTCCTGGAACCTCAACCATGTTTAAACTTCTATCTGACAAGATTGTCCCACTTCATCCAGACGGTCCTGGCTCTCCACTCGTCTTAGGCACCTAGGACACCATCCTGCTGGTCTCCCAGTTCACGTCTCACCTGGAAGTTCTGTCCTCCCTAACCCTGGAGAAGGTGACTTTCCCACCTCTGTTCTTCATTAGCTGTGGCACCTTAGCCCAGTTCCTCACTTGTCCAAACCTCAGTTTCCTCATTTTCAAAAAGAGACAGCAACCTATGGTGAAGACGGGGTTTTCTGTAAAGCAACTAGCGTCTTTCCTGGTACAAAGTAGATATGGACTATACTGTGGTTAATTTCATTCTTGGCTTCAAAGGGGCACAAGAGAGCATTTAGCACAGGCACCCTGACCAATCGTTAGCTGAACAAAGTGTCACAGAGACACTTAAAGTGAAGATTATTGAGAAATACCAAAGCTGGAGGAAACATATTTTTTCTTATCGCAGTGGCAGAACTTCCTTCCTACTTTTGTGAACCAGTATTGCATGGAGAATCACCGAGTGTGAGTGTGTGTGCATGTGTGTGTAAGCACATTTTTGAGCAAGCATCACACTCTCCCTCATCTAAAGATCCCTCATACCACGCAGCGAGGTCAAAAAAATAAAAAAATAAATCTGCTTCCACACTTCCCCTCAGCATTCACCCTATATCAGGGAAAAGTTGGAGGCCAATGATAAGAAAAAGTTTACCTACATTAGAAACATTTGACCCCATCATTACATCAGCAAAAATAAAACAAGTCCAGCCCACTGCATGCCCTCTCCCTGGAGCCCTGGACAATCTGCGTGTGGTAACAAAGCCTGATAAAAAATTGACAGCACGCCACCTAGTTATGATTGCTCAGAGAAAACATCCCTTTCATAATAATCTTATTAGGACAAGAGAGTGGATTTTTTTGTCTCTCCTTTGTGAGGAGCAATTTATTTTTATGGATAGCAAAAAGAAATAAATTTTCCTGAAATGGCTCTTTGGTGGATCGGTGTTCATGCAGCTCATTCTGTGTTTATAGATAAGCAAAAGGTCAACTGAGTGTTACATCTTTTATGGTGAGTCAGTTAGGCGCTGGACCGTGTGGTGTGGGGAGGGAGCTAGCTGGCAAATTCAACTGTTCTTCTACTTTCCTTTTAGAGACTGGTTTGAGGGGAGATTTCTGTGCCAGGGACTGTCAGGGGAAACACCTATCAATCACCTGTCACAAGGCATTTGTTTTGGTGGTGGGATTTGATATTCTGTAGGAGATTAGGATGTATTGCTTTTGTCACCTGTGGAAAATATACAGATGATTTTTCAAGTACGTGTTTGACAGATTCCAAAGGAGTGGCATATGTGTCTCTGATTAATGACTTCCTCCTGTGTTCCTGAGGCCACTGCAACATTTCATTAAACTGTAAAAGCAGGGACCTGTTTGGAGATAGTGGAGAGAATCTGGGTCCAGAGCCCATTCTGAGAGAGAATGAGGGTTTCAGACCCAATTCCTCTCCAGACACACACGGTGTAAAATTGCAGTCAGCCCTCACTTGGGAGTGCCCTTGCTTTCCCAATGATATTTCTCATTTGTTCAACAAATATTTAATTAGTAGGCACCATGCACAAGACTCTACATGCAGGACCCAGAGAAGACCCTGTCCTTAAAATGTTTAATTTCTAAAGGAGACAGGAAGGAGGGTTAATTCAATAAGCATTTGAGTGTCTTTTGTACGCTAACTCACTAACTACTGCAAATCTAATAGGGAAAGAAGCAAGAGAGGACATTCATATTTAGCGAGCACCTATAATGGTCCAGACAATATATTAAGCATCGAAGAAGATTTTTCTCAATTTTATCATTGTAAATATTATCTCCGTTCCCCGCCCCGCCCCCGTTCCCAGGTAAGAAAATTGAGACTCAAAGAGATCTTGGCAATAAATGACGATATCAAAATCCAAACCCACATCATCTGGTCGCCACTGAAAGAGAAGGAAGGAGGTGGGATGAGGGCAGAAGGTAGGGATGGAATGTGGGTCAGAGGTGGGCATGCGCAGAAAGAGCGTCTCGGAGGAAGTGGAGTTGAACTGAGGGCTGGACAGAAACAGCATAGAAAAGCAAACCTTAGATAGGCTCTGAGGAAAAGGAAAAGGAAGTTGTTCTGGGCAGACAGCAGTGACCGTCTCTACACCCAGCCCGTGTGCTTTTTAACGTGGCAGAGAAACTAGTGTGAGGGAGCAGTTTTTCCCTGCGCCAGACCCCGCGCAGCCTCAGGAAGGGATACAGGGTGTGATGGAGAGACCCTAGACAGAGGGCTAATAGGCGGCGGTGCCGACCACTCCTTTCTGAGCTCTTTTTGGTGGCCTCTGTAGTCGTCACTTCCTTCCCCGTGGTCTTTTTTGATGTCTCTGCTGCCTCTCCCCTGTGGGGTCCCCAAGCCCAAGGCCAGCCGCAGCCTTCTGACTCAGCAACCCCTGGCACCACCTCCGTTCAGCCCTACCCAGGTGATCTCCAAACCTCTCTTCCGGCTTCACCTCCCGCTCCTGACTTCCTGAGATGTCAGTTCTGACTGTGAGTCAGTCGTGTGGGCTCTCCTTCTTACACATTCCTGTTCCCCCAGTTTAGTACAAGTCCGAATTCCATCCCACCTGGACTACAGTGGTCCGTTAATAGCCCCTCCTTCTGGTTCCTTCTTAAACGGTGGCCAAACTGCGTTCACATGCATCTCTCATACTATTCTGAGAGCTCCTATAGACCATCGCTGGTGCGGTTCCTCTTTGCGTTCCAAGCATCTATCGCTCTCTAAACTCTCGGTGACACTTGTGGGATGGACAGCTCATATTATGCCCTCCAATCTGTTCTGCGCACATCTGCAAATTCAACCACCTTTATAGACAGAATAAAGCTTAAATTCCATAGCCTTCCATTTGAGGCCACTCACAAACTGGCCCTGGTTAACCCTTCCAGTCCTGTCTCTTTCCACTCTCCAAAAGTAACTCATTATTACAGCAAATTTTGCCCCACCCCTTGCCCACCACACCTGTGGTTTCTCACCTCCTCTGCTGTATCCTCTCCTCCTCTCTTCCGAATAAAATCTCACTCATTTTACAGAGCAAAATTATAATCCCATCTCATCCACCAGCATTTCTAGATTTCCCTAGCCTTAAATCATCACTTCCTTTTCTGAACCCTATTGGCATTTAAGGTCTAAAATGCCATACATCTTTCCCCAGCTGCCCTTTCCTGTGAAGCATCCTCTGTGGGGCTCAGGCTTTTTTCTCTACTTGACTGTACATACTGTGAGAACCAGACCCCTGGCCTTCATGATATTTGCACCTCTGATGTGCTCTGCATGTACAGGAAGCTGAAGAAAGCTATCCTTGTATTATCATCTCCCAGAATTCACAAACGATAATTCTTTGGAATGTACCCTTTCCTTCTTGCATGAGTCAGATTCCAGTCATTATTCAACACACATGTACAATGCAAGTCAACTCAGATCCCACAAGCCAAGCCCTTGCAAGGCTTCTTTTGAGGTGGCCGTGTCTGTAGGGCACGTACCTACTCTGACTAGCAAATGGGCTGGGTGTGTGACATTTCAACAGCAGGTTCAGTTGGGGACTGAGATTCAATTACAGGGTTTGATACCTGTAACGGGAGCCACTTGTTCTCTTTGAGTGACTTTTGGAAAAAAAAAACAAAACACAAACAGCCTTCTTGTAATCAGAAGGTCTTGCTGAGTCAGCACTTGGCTCACTCTCCATTTATGTCATACCACTTCATACTAAAACTCATTTTATACTTTTGATACATTGTGGCTCAGAGAGTAAATGGTTTATGCCAGAACATGCTACCTGATGGATGGTACACTGACTTTCTCAGCTTAATTAAGTATCTACCTGGAGGGATTACTGCCAAGCAGTGGCTGAAGCTTGAAATCCTACCCACCTGCTTCTGCATACTTCCTGCACCTGAATGGCCAGGCTGAAATGCCCCAAAGAAAGAAGGCTGTTGTTGTGAAAAGAGGTTGCATTACCTGCCTGTCCAGTGGAGTGAATTTTCATCACGCTGAAAATCTTAAGCTGAACAAGACTCCGGGATCCTTGCAAGGGGAGAAAGATGACTGGAAATTTCCACCCACTTTGCAAACAAATCCCTCCCCTGAACACTGATACAGGAGCAAACTGTCCCCTTCTTAACTGTCTTAAAAAGAAATACAGGAATTATGAAAGAGGCTGAAATTTCAATCTTAGCTGCTTTGCTTTTAACTCTTCAGTTGCCTGCATAATTTCTCCCAGACAATGACCTTATGTTTCAGAGATTCATGTCAGCATCAGTTGGCTCTCAAAGATTTTCAGATGCATGGACAGTTTGCTTACTGAAGGACCAATTTCTAGTTCCCACATGTTCACTCACTTTGCCTTCCAAGAGGCCAATGGCAGCACCCTGGCCATGACAGCTTTCCCAGGGTGACACACAAGGAACTTGCTACCTTAAGATAGGGCAATTAAATTTAATATTAAGGTCAAATGTATAACTCCAAGAAACTGTGTAATCATATGCTGTTCCTAAATGAAAGATATTTTCATTCAAATTACAAATTGCCCCAAATCTTGCCAGATGTTCAGGTCCATGATAACCAAATCTATATCCTGCATCCACTTTTACTGATGGCTCAGTAACAATTTTGGCAAAGGTCATGATGATTGGGATCAGATGAATCAGACAGAATTCAAATCTGACACATGAGCCTTTGGAGAAGTCCCTTGCTGTCTTCATTTTCTCCTCTATAAAAAGGGGAAATATTACCTGATTCCCAGGACTGTGGTGAAAATTAGGGAGACAATGGTTTCACAGTGCTTTGTACCATGCCTGGCACATAGTAGGTTTAAACAAATGTTGCTTAATTTCTTCTTTCTTCCCCAGCATCGAATTAGATGGTATTCATATACTGCCAAAGGAGCTTGTTAATTTAGTTTGTAAACATTGCAATAATTTATTACCAATAAGTAACAAAAGGAAAAATCATGGCTTCCATGGCATATGGCTTATTCAGAACACAATCAATTGCTGAATTTTTGCCTGGCTGTTGTATCAGGAAACCATAATTCGTGAAGAGGTCAGAGAGACCGCTAAACAAAAAGTAAAAGCTTTGCATCGAATCTCTTTTTTCATTGAAGAAACTGGTGTTTTCTAAGTCAGTGCACACGTGTGTTTATTCACCATCCTTCTTTAACTTCATCACATCTGTCTTTCTCAATTGCTCAGCTGCAACCTAGTCTCAAATATTTTATGATACTTAATTTCAAGAAAATTGTTTCACCATGGTAGCAAAATAACAAGTGTAATGGAAAATATATTAAATATAATTCATTACTGCACAGAACTTTGTCATCAATATTTATATAACATGTAAGTGGAAAATCAAAGATAACTGAGACTGAGGCAGGGGACATATATCAATACATACAGGGTTCCTTCCTGAGAGAGGGATTTTCCCTGCTTAAATTAGAAGAAAATATTCTGAGTTGTTTCTCTAATACAACATTTCTCCAACATATCTGAAAATTGCTCTCTAATCCAAATGCAACCCATTTTCCCCCATTAGATCAATTATTCTTACATTTTTTTAGTTAGAATATTTTATTTTTTTAATTAATTTTTGTTGGAGTATAGTTGCTTTACAATGCTGTGTTAGCTTCTACTGCACAAGAAGACATACAGATGACCAACAAACACATGAAAAGATGCTCGACATCACTAATTATTAGAGAAATGCAAATCAAAGCTGCAATGAGGTATCACCTCACACAAGCCAGAATGGCCATCATCAAAAAATCTACAACCAATAAATGCTGGAGAGGGTGTGGAGAAAAGGGAACCCCCTTGCACTGTTGGTGGGAATGTAAATTGGTACAGCCACTATGGAGAACAGTATGGAAGTTCCTTAAAAAACTAAAAATAGAATTACTTACATTTTTAACACAAGGTTGCCTTAGGCTACATTATCATGGTATAACAAATATGAAATATCAAAGAAGAGTGTCAGGGAGGAATAGGACCAAAAATTAAGGTCTCTTATACAGGTATTCGACTGTAATTATAAAAGACGAATCATTGGGTAAAAAACTGAGTTAAACTTTTGTTGACTCACTGAGTTGGTAAGGCCTTTTTCCATAACAGCTATTGAGACTCCAGACTACTTGTCATAAAGTAGTATCTTTGAAATCATCAACACTGGAGGAAAATGTGTTATTTTGATAATGTTATGTTAAACCACCATTGACATCTTGGGCCCAGACTCAAGTTCTGACCTATTTAAGTCACCCACTTTGTGCCTGCCACTGTGACATTTGTTTGCTTTCAGTTAAGACAGGAAACATGTGTTCATCTCAATTTCTAAATCACAAAGTATGCACTGAAACAAGTTTCTTCTTTACCAATCTATTTAATGTGTTGTCTGGAATTAAGGTAAGTAATGAGATCGCAGAACACTGCTCAGTGGATATGAATCCATCCCTCCACTTTCCGAAGCAGGAATGATGATCAGCGTTTATTGGGCAGCAACTATGCTTGGCATTTTCCATACATCACTTCATTTCCCCCTTGTAACAGCTGTTTGAGATACAAATTACCGTACCATTTTACAGCTTAAAAAGCTGAAGTTTAGCAATGTTATGGAACTTGTCAAATGTCACACAAGAAGTAGCAGAGGACTTCCCTGGTGGCACAGTGGTTAAAAATCTACCTGCCAATGCAGGGGACACAGGTTCGAACGCTGGTCCGGGAAGATCCCACATGCCACGGAGCAACTAAGCCTGTGCGCCACAACTACGGAAGCTGGATCGCTTAGAGCCTGTGCTCCGTCCGCAACAAGAGAAGCCACCGCAGTGAGACGCCCGCACACCACAACAAAGAGTAGCCCCCGCTCGCTGCAATTGGAGAAAGCCCGTGCTCAGCAATGAAGACCCAACGCAGCCAAAAATAAATAAAGTAATTAACTAAAAAAAAAAAAAATCTACTACATGTGATTCCTGTTAAAAAAAAAAAAGAAGGAGCATAATCCGGATTCAAGCAGAGGCATATTCAACTACAGAACCCTCATTCTTTCTCCTCCATCAGGCCACCTCTCTCAGAATTATTACAGTGCGCTTCATATGGACAAAAGACTCCTCAGACAGCTGTTGATGCTTTATTTTCCCCCATGGCATTCCAGGGAATCTGCTCCAGAAATAGTTTTTGAAAGTAAACATACGTTTATAGCAAAGAGGTGTTACATGAAGTATTTTCATTTGGAGAATGAAAACTACTTATGTTTACTCTGCCATTCCAGTCTGGTCCTGCATTGTCTTTTTTTTTTCTCTACGTAGAAAAATTAGGACTAGTCTGTGAACTCTGCAGCCACCAGTTTCCTAAAACTGTAACTCCTCAGAGAAGATGAATCACATCAAACATTGCTGACTGACAGCCTTTTAATCTCAGAACCAGTGCCTCAATTTCAGTAGTTGCCAAGACAAGAAAGAAGAAACACGAAGACTTTAGGGGAAAAGGTCATCCCCAGTGTTGCCAAGAGCTGAGTTCGCAAGCAGTGTTCATAAATAAGCTCAATTATGTTTTACCTCCTCTGCACAGCTGGGTCATTCCACTGAGAGATGTTCCCCTCACCAGATGTGCCGATTCCTCAGTGCAATGAGTAGCTCACAGTTTATCTGACACACATGTATTTAGTTCTGAGGGTCACTGCTCTCCCAGGTCAGCATTTTTCTCACTTCTCAAGTAAATCAGGCATGACAAACCAGTGTGTCATCCTTGCTTTTCTTTCTCCCAAATATGCTGTTCAATCAATACCAATTCCCAGTCGGTTACAACAAGGGCGAATGCTTTCACTCTGGGCTGGTGTGCTCCCTGCCTGGAGGCCTAATAATGGTTGAACAACATTGAATGGGTGTGTTAGAAGTAACACATCTCCCTAATGGGATACACTGAGAAATACTCATCTTCCTTGAAGAGATACAAGCCCAGGAAGCGTAGGATGGAGCCCACACTCTTATAGAATATTTTCCCGCCTAGTCTTTCATAGGCCCTCAGAAATATTTCTCAACAATTAGGTTGTAACTTACAGTTTTCTAACTAGATGGCACAATAGAATATTGACTTGAAATTCTTTGAATTAAATATAACTGCTTTGCACCTAAATAAGAATCCCTTAATAATTGAGATCCACTCATAAATGCCCCCAGAAATGTAGGTAGTATAAATAGTTACCTATTAGCAACTGGCTTATTAAATCATCAAAAATATCAGAGATTTTGTACATCATACCTGAAACTAGTCCCAGCCACATCTAAAAAGTGGAATTGCAAATTATCGTGTTCCCTTTTGCAATGACGTTTTTTATCACTATATGTCATTGTTACACACTGCATCTTTGCATTCGCCTGCAAATCCATACATTGAAGGCCCAACCTCCAACGTGATAGTACTTGGAGATGGGGCTTTTAGGAGGTGATCAGGTTGCATTAAGTCATGAGGGTGGGGCCCTCTTGATGGGGTTATTAGCCCTAAGAGGAGGAAGAGAGATCCCTCTCTCTGCATGTGTACCCGCTGAAAAGATGACAAGTGAGGAATTAGACAGAAGTCAGCCGTCTGCTGGAAGAAGGTCCTCACCAGGAACCAAATAGGCCAGCACCTTGATCTTAGACTTCCAGCCTCCAGAACCGTGAAAAATAAATCTTTGTTTAAGCCATCTAGTCTATGGTATTTTTTTGTGGCAGCCTGAGCTAGGACAGTCATAATATCCCTTCTAATCAAATTTAGCGAATACTATTTCCCACAAATAAGTGTAAAATTTTGAAGCAATGGGGTGAAGAGCTGTGTAAGGTCATGGTCCAGGCGGGGCCAGATTTAGAATGCTCAGTTGTCTCTTGATCAAAGCAGAACCCCTGAAAATGATTCTCACCACATTACATCCCTAATTATATTTCTGTTCCAGAGCAGGAACAAACGTAGTGGGGTAGGTTTGGGGTAGAAATGCATGTCAAGTGACTGTGTCTGACGAAATCAGATTGAGAAGTTGTGGCCAGACAGATGTACTTCTGGGAGCCGTAGGACAGAAAGACCAAATTCAGGACAAGAGTGCACAGCCATTGTAATTATTATGCACGGAAAACTTTTTTTCTTCCCTTTCTTCCCAAAACGTGTGTGTGAACATGAATGTACTCAGCACTCTTTAACCTGAAAGTGACCAAAACTCATTTGCAGCAGCTTAAACACCTCCCAGAAAGTGCTGGAGTGTGGTTTCAGGCATGCCACACCTGGACACTGTCTCCATGTCCTGGGTGCCTGTATCCCACCAGCCTTCAGTTCCATTTCCCCTGTGTGTTTTATTATCAGGCAACTTCTCCCCCAGTGGATGGAGAGAAGGGTACCAGAAGCCTCAGGTTTACAATCCAGACATAAGGGGGTGAGAGATTAGGGGTGGATGGTCATTGGCCAGGCTGGGTCATATGCACCCCTGACCAAGCCTGAGTAACCATGGGACAAATCTTGGACCTGTCCCTACCCAATAGGCTGGGGTTTGAGGACAGCCACCCTGACAGTCTAGGAGAGGGGCAGTTCCCACAGAAAAGTGGTGCTATCCCCGTGTGGGAGGAAAGCTGCTTCAATTACATACCAACAGATGGCTATCACTTAACCTCTTTCTGTTTAAGGTGCTGTGTTTGATTGTATTATATGCATCTTATCTGAATTCTGTATGGTCTTCTAACATTGAATATCATGTAAAACTGTATGATGTGCTACAAACTCCATTCAAAATACATTAGGTTAAGCTGTAATGAAAGCTCTAAAATACTTGTTAAAAACTGCTCCACTGAATGTTTAAATTTATGCTTTTCTCATCAAAATGTACAGCTTCCTATGTAAATTTTTATGTATATTTGTGTACATATGTGTGTGTATCTAGGTACACATAGATACCATAGTATTCGCTAGAAACCAAGCTTCCTCCTTTCCCCGCCCCTCTCCTGTCGCTCTTCCATCCTTCCCGACCAGCCACTGTTCTAAGAGCTGGGAATACAGCCTTGAACCAGAGAGATGAACGCCTTGCCTCATGTAACTTGCTTTATGGAAGTAGAAGTGGAGAAGCAAATAAACAAGCTAGAATTTATGAGGAATGTCATCTGGTGTCTGTCTCCCATAAAGCTGCCATCCAAGGTTTTTAAAAAGTCTGGCCTCACTGGTGGTGGGGGTCCCCTGCGTGTGTTGTGGACGGAGGGGAGTCCAGGCATTCTCCTCCCACTCCTGGAGCTCCTTCTCATGGGCAGCTACTCCCGCCCCAGGGCACTGTGCCTGATGCTCGCCCGGCAGCCTTCCTCTTCCCTTGAACAAGCTTCAGTTTTAAGGATACTGCGTCAGCTTTAAACCAACCTCAGGATTCAAGGTCTTTCTACTTAGAGAAAAACTGCCCTGGTTGAGTACCTGTCCTGCGTTCTTGTTAGATATGATGTTTATTTCCTCCATCCGAAATAAATTCTCTAAATTGTTTTTTGTGTCTTTTCATCGTTTTACACCTCCGCATTTGTTGTTGTCATTGTTGTTTTGGACTGAACCAAAAAGCTAAGACTGTGGACATGACTAAATTACTAACACACAGCTCAAAGTCAGTGCAGAGTTAGTCGGCAGGGGCTTTGCCGGTTTTGTGGATAAGTGTACCCAAGTGGTAAGAATGATCCTCAAGGGACTTCCCTGGTGGTCTGGTGGTTAAGACGTCGCCTTCCAATGCAGGGGGTGCGGGTTCAATCCCTGGTCGGGGAGCTAAGATCCCACATGCCTTGGGGCCAAAAAACCAAAACATAAAACAGAAGCAATATTGTAACAAATTCAATAAAGACTTTAAAAATGATCCACATCAAAACATCTTAAAAAAAAAAAAAAAAAAGAATGCTCCTCAGCGTTTGTAGAATGAATGAACTACCGAAAATCCCCAGTGATGAAAATATGACTTTCAGCTGCAACTTTAATGACTTATGATAATTCTGCACTTGACGAAGTTGAACCCACTCCCTCCCTGTCTACATCTTTCTTCATCACAGTCACCCCCTTAAGGCTAGTTCCCCTGGTGGCTGCTCCCTCCACTTCCTCTGGCGAGGGGTTTGCAAAGCTGCTGCCTCCAGTACTATTATTTTAAAATGTATACAAATATAAATATATGTGTGCATCAGAGTTGTTTGTTGTATTCAAATCCCCTTCCATGTTTGTGCATAATGTTGTATATATCCTATAATGCTTCAAAGTATGATTTTTGATGCTTTTCTGTTTCAATTCATTGTATCATTACATTTTAATCTCCAGGAAGAATTCAGAATCTCTGGGGGGAAAAAAGGCATAGAAAACAATATAAGCCTCAGAACCTTGTGAGGTTTGCTGTATATATCTCACAACACCACAGTCTTCAGAATAATGCAGCTAAACCTTTATCAATGCTTTTTCAGGTTTTTGCAGTCTGAGCGTAATCTCCCTGGAATGTGCTAAATCTTATCCTCCACATGACCTTGTAAGAAACCAGAGTATTCACAGATTCAGCACGGGAGGTGCTCGGCAACCTGTTTCAAAAGCTCTGGGTAGAAATTTGCAGGGATTAAAAGGAGTAGGGGATTTCAATTAAATAGTCCTCAGAAACTGGTGTTAGCCATGTATCTTCAGGATCAAAATATAGCAGTTATTACACACACACACACACACACACACAGCCTACTTGGTATATCACAAAAAGGAGATAAAACCTTAGATTTCTACTGTGGCCACTTTCCTCCCTCTCTGCTCCCACCTGGGGCAGAGAGCTTCATCTTTCAGACCATGCCTGTCTAGAGCTACACTTTCTGGACTTCCTTCCCAGGTCTGAGAACTTGGCTAGTTACTACCTTTATTTCTCAGCTTCCTCATTGGTAAAATGGGGTTAATCACAACCTGTATCTCAGAGAGTTGTCAGGATTAAATGAGCAAACTCACATGAGAGGGCTTAGCACAGAGTGAGCCTGGACCCTCAGCACCCAGGAAGACTTCAACAAATGCAAAGCCTTTGTAGTTGTAATGAAAACCTTCCCTCTTCTCCAAGAACTAATGTGCAGAGTTTGGGATGAGGGACGTAGGAGGTTTTATGGGGAGAATAATCTGGAAACTGGATGTGATTAAAAATCTAAAAGTAATAATTTGGTGGTAAAATAGTTCTGGACTAAGAGTCAAGAGGTCTGGGCACTTACCATTTGCCAGATACTGAGGATTCAGAGGCCAATAAAACACCATCCCTGTGCTCCAGACACTCACAGACTTGTAGAAGAGAAAATTATGTGAACGCTGAAATAAAATACTATGTGATTCACACAATCAAACAGTTATAGAAAAGGGAATAATTTTTATATTCCCTGGAGTTAACAGATGTGAACACAACTTAGAGGGTGGAGTCAGATAGATATGGGTTAAAAACTCAAACCAGCAACTTAGAGTCAAGTGAAATTGGATAAGTTATTTACCCTACTTTGAGCCTCGGTTTCCTTTTTTGTAAACTACCTGTTCTGTAGGATTCTTAAACATTAGAAATAATACATATAAAGCATCCGGCCAGGATTGTTAACGTAAGTTAAGTGTTGGGCACATGGTAGAAACACAGATGAACGTCCTTTCCCCTCTTAAACCTTTTTCAGCCCTCACACTCTAAGTCTCTATGCATCAGGCCCAAAGGAATGTTATATTGTCACCTCCAAGTGCAGTTTTAGAAGCTGCTATGAACTTTACTGGAACTGAAAGTTTAATGTGGAAAGTTTCATAAAGAGTTGTTGGTTCAGGTAGAGAGCCTGGGTGAATAAAGACATGAATATATTTCTAAATTTCACCAGCTTTTCTTCTAAGGCAAGGCAAAAGTTAGTCATTTGTTCTGCCTTTTACTTCTCTTTCATTTCTTGTGGGAAGTTATTCCAACCAACAAATTATCATCAATGCTATTTTCTCCTTCTTGGTGGGAGAGACACACCACCCCTCAGGATAAGCCTGATGAGAAAACATTGTCTCTCTCTAGAGAAATTCTCTCACCCCACCCAAACCAAGGGAGACTCCCTTCCCTGAATTGGGAAACCAAAATTCCAAACTGTTGTCTTATTCACAGACTCTTGCCAGTTTGAAAACTCAACTGGATTGCAGAAAGGAGCCCACATTCTACCATCATAGAACTATAAAGGAGAAGGATGCTCAGTGATCATTTGGTCCTTCCTATCCCTGCAAATGAGGAAACCCAGACCAGGAGAGATGCAATGACTTTTCTCATGGTTAGCTTAGCAACAGGGTCAGGAATTTGAACTCCAGACTCCTAGACAGTACTCTCCCCCCACACACTCAGTCTTTTCAAATAATCAAATCAACGTAAAGGCCAACATAAAAATCCAAATGTAATCAAACACATTTAGTCTTCCAATCGCATTTTCTGGAAACCTCTGATAAATGCAAAACTGACACAGAGGAGGAGAAAAAAAAAATAAAATTAAAAACAAATGTACATGAGGTTAAGTCATATGTTCCCTCTAGGAAGACGTTTGCTATTTTTCATTAATTTCCATGAAGCCCATGAACATCATGGGGTTTGGGATTAGATAAATATTAATTATGAGAAAAGTGGAAGTGTTCTGGGATTGTGAAGAGGATGAAATGTTATTTCCCTTCATTTCAGTGACAATATAAAATATAAAGAGACATTAGGTAAAAACTAAGAAAATCTGAATAAATTATGGACTTTAGTTAATAATAATGTATCAATATTTGTTCATTAATTGTGACAAATGTGCCATACTAATTTAAGATGTTAATAATAGGGGAAACTGGATGTAGGGCATATTGAAACTCTTTGTACTCTCTTTTCCATTTTTCTATAAATCTAAAACTGTTCTAAAAGTAAAGCTTATTTTAAAAAATAAACTAGAAAACAAACAAGCAGAAAAACTTCCACATGTCTGCCACCATGCTCTTAGATCTTGGACCATCACAATTAATGCTAAGTTAGAATGGAAACTTAGGAGTGCTTAAATGGCATGAGAGATCATATATACATGAATTTGTATTTCAGGCTATATGCAAGGTAAATGCAGGTGAATTCTGAGTATCTGTTGTACCTCTAGCCTCACTCCATCACAGTATATTGGATGGAGTGAAGTTCCATCCTTCAGGATGCTGAGCACTTTATGTACAAGTTTTCCCTAATCCTCAGGACAACTTTCTGAGGTATACATTATCATCCTTATTTTGTCGGTGAAAAAATTATGTTCAGAGAAGGCAGGAGATCTGCTTAAAATTTTTCAGATACAATAAAGTTTATTCAAGATTTGTTTCCCATCTCCAGATTACTTTCCTTAAACATTTAATGTCCTTTCGTCTTCTTACTATCAATGAACATAGACACCATTTTCTAAAGAGCTGGCCAAAATATGAGATAGCTGTTAATAGTTTTAGTCATTATGTCTCTTTAGAACCTTCCTGGATGTGAGTTTCTCAGAGCTGCTTTTGTTTTTTTTAAAGACCTTGACGATATTGAAAAGTAATGATAAGGCAGTTTGTAGAATGTCTCTTGACTGGGATTGGGATTTGTCTGATGTTTCTCTCATGATTATAATGGGTTTATGGGTTTTGGGAAGGAAGACCACACAGATGATAACATGTCATTTTCATTATATCATCGTATCAAGGGTACTTACTATCAATTTGATGTATTACTACTGATGTTGACCTTGATCACCTGGTTGAGGTAGTATTCATCAAGTTTCTCCACCGTAAAGTGACTCGTTTTCCCTTTTTCTATATGGTACTCTTTGGAAAAAATAACCACATGCAACCTGCTCTTGAGTGGGATTTATGCTCCACACACTTGAGGATAGAATATCTATATAAATTATTTGGAATTCTTCAATATAGGAGATTTACGTATTCTTTATTTTTTTATTTTTTAAGATTTATTTATTGATTGATCGATTGATTGATTGCTATGTTGGGTCTTCGTTTCTGTGCTAGGGCTTTCTCTAGTTGCGGCAAGCAGGGGCCACTCTTCATCGCGGTGCGCAGGCCTCTCACTATCGCGCCCTCTCTTGTTGCGGAGCACAGGCTCCAGACGCGCAGGCTCAGTAGTTGTGGCTCACGGGCTCTAAATCCCAGCTGCTCTGCGGCATGTGGGATCTTCCCAGACCAGGGCTCGAACCCGTGTCCCCTGCATTAGCGGGCAGATTCTCAACCACTGTGCCACCAGGGAAGCCCGGAGATTTATGTATTCTTAACCATTTATTTATTTATGCAATCATTTATGTATATCAGTATGAAGTCATGGATATTTAGTTTACACTTGGGTTATAATCCTATACTACTTTATTTTGTTGCTCAAATAATCCCAGCTGTGCCATGGGGAGCTCTTTCAGTAGGCTTACATGTCTTTTCAAATAATCCCCATATTGTGATTTTTTTTTTCTTTTTGACAATTTTCTTACTTTTTGGCATTACAAGATGTTCTAGGCTTGTCTTGTATATTTCCTGCCCCAGAAACTAGAATCTTCTATTTCTACAAGAAACCCTGGTTCCTTTCTTTGGAGAATGTTATTAGAAACAAAGACCTGGCTACCAGGTGTATCCTAACTAGTGCATATATGCATATCCATAAACATTTCTATATGTGACCATAAGCTAAACATGAGTTCATACTGATGTCTCCAACTCCATTCCACTTTCATGTCCATTATGACATGGTTCATTCTAGCATGCTCCCCTTGCTTTTCTATAAACTCCCATTTGAACAGTGAGAAGCCTGGCTTTCACCGGCCACCACCCATTTACTTAATTATGCAAATCCAGGATACATGTATAGTGGTATCAGAATTGTTAATACCTACCCCAATGGAAACCAACTTTATCAACTAGAGCACAGCAGTTGTGTATGGTTTCTTTTGCCCTTAGTCTTACAGACTCCACTTATTTCCATCATTATTTAGGTCAGCACTTTCCTCCCACAACCTTCAGTGATGTTGCTTCACACATTTGTAATACGGTTAGATTCTTTTGTCACTTTCTGTATTCTATCCTGGGATCCTCTGGCTTCCTAAATGATCTATTTTTAAGTTGCATGCATGAAGATCTGTTTCTTGTGCTGTAAAGTACTATGGTTTTGACAAAAGTATAGTGTGGTTTCATTGCTCTAAAAAATCTCTTGTATTTCACATATTTAACACACCACCGCACACCCCATCCTCCCCCAGCCTGGAATCCCTGGAAACCACTGATCTTTTAACTGTCACTGTGGTATTGTCTTTTCAATTGCCATATATTTGGAACCACAAAGTACTTAGCCTTTTCACACTGGATTCTTTAATTTAGCAATCTGCATGTAAGGTTCCTCTGTGTGGCTCTTTTTGTAGCTTAATAGCTCATTTATTTTTATTGCTGAGTAATATTCCATTGTGTGAATGTTTGTTATCTACTCACCTATTGGAGACATTTTAGTTGCTTTTAGTTTCAGGCAATTATGAATAATGCTATTATACATATTTGTATGCAGGTGTTTGTGTGGGCATAAATTTTCAAATCAGTTGGGTAAATACCAGGGAGCAGGATTTCTGTATCATAACCTAAGATGATAACTTTATAAGAAATTGCCAAACTATCCTCCAAAATGGCTGTATCATTTTGCATTTCCAGTAACAATAAATGATATTTCCTCTTGATTTGTATCCTCTGCAGCATTTGGTATTTTCATTTTTTTGGATTTTAGCCAATTTAATAGGTATGTAATGGTAGCTCACTGTTGGTTTAATTCACAGTTCTCTGATGATACATGATGATTTCTGTTACTGATCTCTAGTTTAATTCCATTGTCATCTGAGGACATACTTTGTGTGGTTTCTGCTTTAAAAAAAATTAATGTGTGTTTTATGGCCTAGAAGGTGGTCTGTTTGGTGAATGGTCCATGTGAGCCTGACAAGAATGTTTATTCTGCTGTCGTTACATGGCATATTCTGTAAATGTCAATTAGATGAAGTTGATTGATAGTGCTGTTAAGGTCAACTTGCTGATTTTGTGCCTTTCTGATTTATCATTATTGAAAAAGGGATGTTGAAGTCTACAGCTATAATAGTGAATTTGTACATTTCTCCTCAAGTTTCTGTCATTTTTTCACCTCACATATATATATATTTTTTTAATAAATTTATTTATTTATTTATTTTTGGCTGTGTTGGGCCTTCGTTTCTGTGCGAGGGCTTTCTCTAGTTGCGGCAAGTGGGGGTCACTCTTCATCGCGGTGCGCGGGCCTCTCACTGTCGCGGCCTCTCCTGTTGCGGAGCACAGGCTCCAGACGCGCAGGCTCAGTAATTGTGGCTCACGGGCCTAGTTGCTCCGCGGCATGTGGGATCTTCCCAGGCCAGGGCTCGAACCCATGTCCCCTGCATTGGCAGGCAGATTCTCAACCACTGCGCCACCAGGGAAGCCTCACCTCACATATTTTGATTCTCTGTTATTAGGCACATACATGTTCAGAATTGTTATACCTTCTTGGAGATTTAACCCCTTTATCATTGTGTAACACTTCTCTTTATCCCTGATAACTTTCCTTATTCTGAAGTTTGCTTTGTCTGAAATTAATACAGATACTCTGGCTTTCTTTTAATTGGCGTTAGCATGGTATGTCATTAGCATGGTATATTTTCTTCCATCCCTTTACTTTTAACATATTGGTGTCTTTATACTTAAAGTGGGTTTCTTGGAGATGACATGTAGTTGTATCTTGTTTTTTTTATCCACTCTGGAAGCACATATCTTTAAGTTGATGAATTTAGATGATTCAAATTTTATATTATTATTGAGACAGTTGGATTGATATCTATCATATTTGTAACTGTTTTCCATTTGTTCTTTATTTCTCTTTCCCTTAATTTTCTGCCTTCTCTGGTTTTAATTGGGCATTTTATATGACCTTAGAATGGGAACTTCACTCACCTAATTGGAAACCTAAATACAACAAGAATAGTGGATCCTGGGGTAGCAGGGGCCACATGGCAGCAATCAACACCAAAGGCAAAGAGGGTATGGTTACTGTAATGGGCAGCAGAGTCAGAGCAGCAATCAGAAGGGCTTGGATGTGGGGGAGTAAAATGATAGCAAAGAGACATGGAAAATTTTTAGGGGATGAAACTCTTCTGTATCTTTCTCGTGGATGTGAGCATATAACTGTATACATTTGTCAAAACTCACTGGACTCTACACTTTAAAGAGGTAAATTTTTCTGTATGTAAACTATAATTCAATAAGCCAGACTTTTAAAAACCATACAGATAAAAGTGGTGCAAAGGAAATAAAATAACCTTAGGATTCAGAAATACTTGAGTGCGGTTACCAGCCTCTCTGCTTATGACCTCTGTCATTTGACCATTCATCTACTGATTCATCTATCCATCCTTCTATTCAATCAAAAATTTAAAAATATTCTATGTGTTGGGGATGATTAATTAACTAGGACAAGGAAAATCATTGCCCTCTCGATCTAGTATATTTGAACTGATGTCTGAATAATGAGAAGGAACAACCCAGGGGACCACCTTGGAAATGCATTATAGGCAAAGATAAGAACAAGCAGTGGAAAGAGGTGGGAGCAAACATAACATGTTTGAAAGTTGTGTAGAGCACCAGTGTGGCTATAATGAATGAGCTAAGAAGTGGAAGGAGATGATATCACAGAAGATGTAGTTACCAGACCAGAACAGAGATGCATCCATGGGCTCTGATAAACCAGGGTTTTATTCTGAGAACAATGGTAAGCCACTAAAAGACATTAAGCCAGATAGGTCACATGTTCAGATATATGTTTTAAAATGGAATATTCTAGCAAATGTATGGAGAATTGCTTGGGGCAGGTGGGCAAAGGACACCTTTGGAAGTAGGGATAGAATGAAAATTGATGGATTGGACAGGATAAGTGAGAAAAAAAGAGGATGTCTTAAGATTCTTCACTGAACCTACTTGAATTTTTTTTTAATTTTATTAAATGAAACCACTAATATGTATTTCACAATCTTATTGAGAGGATTACTTGGAACAATAAAAGTAAAATACTGAGTCTACCACAGATTAGGTGCCCAAAAATTATTTGCTAATTTTTGTCCATCAGTAGTTTATCAATATGAATATCGATAAGATCTCTGTCCTTTAGAAAACATTCAAGAACCTAATGTTTTATTTACTGCCAAATCTCAGGTTCTGGTGCCCTAGTTCTCTAGGGCCTAATTATCATCCAATTTGAAATAAGTAAATAACAGCTAAATAGAATTGAAGGATTGGCTTCTAGGCGGTGGGCAGATATCCCTTGTGTTGGATCAGAAATGGGGGTCTTGTTTCTAAAAGACAAGAGCTATTTCATACAGCCCCACTTCTCACTTAGTACTTATTAAAATATAAATACTGCTCTCGTGTCTAATTCTTTCATTTAAAAAAAGGCAAATTAAACTTTATATATGGAGAAACTAGTAAAAATAAATATCATCAATGTCTTATATACTAGATTTTCCTCCTGAGAACATTTTACTTTTTTAGTATAAATCTGTATATATATATATACTTAATTCCACAGAATCATAACCAGGTTCTGATAATTTGATTTTCAGTGTAATAGCCTTATGATCATGATGAAGGGCTTACCAATTTCTCCCAGACATGGTTGATTTACTCCCTAAAGTCTGTGAAGCAACAGATGCCTTCAGTAATTTTCTACACATTTATTTATTCATTACTGCAATCCTGGTTCTATTTATAGGATATTTCTGAGGGTCAGTGAAATGATCCATTAAGATGACTACATCAATAAAGCCTCAAGTAGCAAATGGATATAATAAATGTTATATTACTTGAGTTGATGAAGAAAAAAACAGCAAACTTGTAGATTCATAGAGATTATGCCATCTGATAAATGGAAGGAAAATAAGAATAACATATTAACAAAGAATCAGAGAAATATTGGGCACCATTAGAACAACAAATCTACATAAATGGAGTCACAGATGGAGAAGAGAGGGAAAAGAGAAGGAAAATTACTTAAAGAAATAATAACTGGAAATGTCCAGATCTGATGAAAAATATTAATCTTCATAACCAAAAAGTTCAATGAACTCCAAGTAGGATAAATGCAAAGAAATTCACACCCACACACATCATAGTAAAAATGTTTAAAGTCAAAGACAAAGAGAAAATCTTGAAAACAGCAAGAGAAAAAGGATTCGTCACATACAAGGAAATCCCAATGAGGTCAACAGCTGACTTCTCAAGAAAAATGGAGGCCAGAACACAATAGGATAACATTGTCTGAAGTGATGCAGGAAATGGAAAACTGTCAATCAAAAATTATATCCAGCAAAATAATGTTTTAAAAAATTAAAGCCAAATAAAAATATTCTGAGGTAAATTAAAAACTGAGAAAATGCATTGATAGCAGATCAATCTTACAAGAAATACTAAAGGAATTTCTTCAGTCTGAAAGCAAATAACACCAGAGAAAAAATTGAATTTACATGAATAAAGAAAGTGCATCAGTTAACGTAACTGTGCAAATAATTGTAAAATACAATATAACTGCATAATACACTATAATTGCATATTTATTCTCCTTTTTTGTCTTATTTGATTTAAAAATCAATTCCTTAAACAACAATAACACTGCTGGTTCTATAACATACATAAATGTAATATATCAGAAGAAAGTACAAAGGAAACAGATGGGAACAAATTTGTCCTGAAGTAATAAAATGACATTGTACAGTAATTCAAATTCACTTAATATAACAGAACTATAAATATATCCTTGGTACATTTTCTTGCCTCAGCTTCTTTGATATACTTAAAACTATATAGAGTGATAAACATAATGTATTGATGGGTTTATTTTATATGTAGATATAATATCTATAACAATACCAACAAAAAAAAAGGAAGAGGAAGGAATAGAGCAATAGAAATACCAGACAATATAGACTTTAAAATTTTTAAAAGATCATTGGAGAGAAATAGGAATATTTTATAATGAAAACCTGGCCAATCAATCAGGACAATATAACAATAATATATAGATGTGCACATTTTAAAAGGGCCTCAAAATACATTAAGCAATACTGAAAGAATTGAAAAAAGAATTAGAAAATTCAACAATAACAGTGGGTTACTAAAATGCCCCAGTTTCAATAATGCATAGAACAACTAGAGAGAAAACTAACAAGGAAATGGGAGACTTGAAACACACTGTAAACCAAATAGACATAACAGACATCTATAAAACAACTATACTTAAGAACAACTGAATAAACATTCTTCTCAAGTGCACTTGGACATTCTCCAGGATAGCCCCTATCCTAGGACATAAAACAAGTCCCAATAAATTGGAAAAGATTGAAATAATGCAAAACATGTTCTCCAACTGCAATGGAATAAAATTAGAAATACATGACAGGACTGCAGTGTACAGCATGACTATGAGGAGCTCCATGGACCCACTCCCCAGTAAAACTGAGGAAAATTATTTAAAAAAAAAATTCAGAGCTCTAGAAATTCTCCTAAGGCATATAGCAAATGAAAAAAAAAATTAATCAAGAAAATCTATTAAAATTTAGTAAGAACAGCAAGAGTCTCTGGTATCTAAGTAGAGACCCGCTCTTTTCTGAATGCCCTCCTGACTCAGTGAGAAAGTCTGCTCCAGACTGGAGTTCCCTCTCACTCCAGCTCTCAGTCAGAGGTATCTTCCAGGGAGAGGGCAAGACATCAGCATTTCTCCCTCTGCCCCCAGTTACCAGTGCTGAGGCCAAGTTCTGGGTGGGTGCATGTTGTAACACATTAGTCCATAATGAATCTCAAAAATAGAGGGAGAGAGAGAGAGGAAGGGAAACCAAAAGTTATTCTTTGCAGAGAAAGCCAGGTAATAAAGGCAAAATAAATGCTAGAATTGAAAACTCATTCTGCTTGAACCACCAAAATAATAATGAATTGGGCAAGGAACATCAGTGGATAATAAAACCATTCTGTGAAATGTTGTTGGAGAACATTAGAGTCAGATGGTGACATAAATCATCCCACAGATTACTTATTAATTTGAAAGAAGGAAATAAAAGGACTTTACAATGAGGAACCTTGTCAGTCACTACATTTTAACAAAATATGTTAAACTGAGGCTCAGTAAGGTGAGAAATCTCACATCAGGACCTCACCTAAGAAAATACAGCATCACCTAAGAATGCTTTTGCCAAAATATGTTCAATCTAAGGCAAAGCAAGCTTCAAGACCTCACTTTCATTTATGGAAAATACAGAGATGATTGAAGAGTAAATAAAATGATAGATGGGTGAAATAATGAGAACCAGACTGTGAGTCATTTTATATGATGAAAGGTTTGGACCCAAAAAAAAGTCAATGTTAAAGAAAATGTAGAGGGAATATTCCAGAATAAAAGCAGTTAAAGAAATATTAGAAGCAAATGAAATATGTGAACTTTGATGGCATACTGGTTAAAAAAATCTCAACTATAAAATGTATTTGGGGGACATTGGAACATTTCAATAAAGACTAAATCCTAGTGTATACTGTATACTATTGCAATAATTTTACTTAAGTGCATTAACAATATTGTTATAAAGTAGGTAAAGAATGTCATCATTTTCAGAAGATACAGATTTAAGTATTTAGAGAAGAGGTGCCATGATATCTTCAACATAATTAACAAGGTTTAGCAATTTTGCCAGAAATAGATATAAATAGAAAGAGAGAGGAAAAAAACAGTTGTGACAGCATGTTTACAATTATTGAATCTAGGAGTAAGGCATGTGGGAATTCATTCTACTGTTTTTTCTAAATTGTCTGTACAAATGGAAATTTTCATAATATAAAGTTGAGAGAATTGCATATGTTTGAAATGTTAGAAAACAGACTTATAAATAACTCAAGTAATAAATCACAAAGGAAATTAGAAAAATACTTAGAACTGATTGATACCAAAACCAATACTGAGCAGTAAGAACAAGAAAAATACTGTTCCCCTGCAGGCTGGCATCTCCTAACAGAGGTTGGTTGCATGCAAAGCTCTAGAAAACTGCCCAGGCTCAGAACTTTAGGCCAACCAGGGTTCAGGTCCCAGTCCCAGAATTATGCCCAAGGAAGAACTGGTGCTTACCCAGCCATGAGCATGGAAAAGGCAAGATAGGACTGGAGAATGGGTCCTCCCATATCATATTGCTATTGAGTCCCAGCTCCTAATCCCAACAGTGTAAGAGCCAGTACTTTCATAGTTTGTATAACCAAGACTTGGGTTCCCCCTCCCGGATTGTGACATCTGAGCCTTCCAGATTGCTGTGAGCAGCGCCGGGAGGGGATACGGATGTGAGAAACCTGCATTCCTGATCCTATCCTGCCCGATGATTTTTTCCAAATGTGCACAGTCCTGCAGCCTGACATACATGCTGCTTGGCCAATACTTTCATGAAAGGTATTAAAATTTATGAGATAGAGCTAATGCAATATTTAAAGGAAATGTATAGCTTGAGCAGATTGTATTAAAGCAAAACCTGAGACAGAGGACCTTCAAGATGGCAGAGGAGTAAGACGTGGAGATCAACTTCCTCCCCACAAACACATCAAATATACATCTACATGTGGAACTATTCCTACAAAACACCTACTGAACACTGGCAAGACCTCAGACTTCCCCAAAGGCAAGAAAATCCCCACGTACCTGGGTAGCACAAAAGAAAAAAGAAAAAACAGAGATGAAAGAATAGGGACAGGACCTGCACCTCTGGGATGGAGCTGTGAAGGAGGAAAAGTTTCCAAACAGTAGGGAGCCCCTTTACTGGCGGAGATGGTGGGGGGAAACTTCAGAGCCAAGGAGGAGAGTGCAGCAACAGGGGTGCAGAGGGCAAAGTGGAGAGATTCCCGCACAGAGGATTGGTGCTGACTAGCACTCACCAGCCTGAGAGGCTTGTCTGCTCACCGCCAGGGTAGGTGGGGGTTGAGAGCTGAGGCTCAGGCTTTGGGGTTCAGATCCCAGGGAGAGTACTGGGGTTGGCTGCATGAACACAGCCTGAAGCGGGCTAGTGCACCACAGCTAACTGGGAGGGAGTCCGGGAAAAAGTTTGGAACTGTCTAAGAGTCAAGAGACCATTGTTTCAGGGTGCACAAGGAGAGGAGATTCAGAACACCATCTAAACGAGCTTCAGAGATGGGCGCAAGCTGCAGCTATCAGCGCAGACACCAGAGATGGGCATGAAAGGCTAAGGCTGCTCCTGCACGCACCAAGAATACTGTGTGCAAGCGCAGGTCACTATCCACACATCCCCTCCTGAGAGCCTGAGCAGCCTGCCACTGCCAGGGTCCTGTGATCCAGGGACAACTTCCCAGGAGAACACACAGCATGCCTCAGGCTGTTGCAATGTCACGCTGGTCTCTGGTGCCACAGGCTTGCCCCACATTCTGTACCCATCCCTCCCCCTGGCCTGAGTGAGCCAGAGCCCCCTAATCAGCCACGCCTTTAACCCCCTCCTGTCTGGATGAAGAACAGATGACAGAGGGCGACCTACATGCAGAGGCAGGGCCAAACCCAAAGCTGAACCCCAGGAGCTGTGCGAACAAAGAAAGGAAAGGGAAATTTCTCCTTGCAGACTCAGGAGCCGTGGATTAAATCTCCACAATCAACTTGACGTACTCTGCATCTGTGGAATACCTGAATAGACAACGAATCATCCCACAATTGAGACAGTGGACTTTGGGAGCAACTTTAGACTTGGGGTTTGCTGTCTGTGACAGACTAGTTTCTGATTTTTGTGTTTATCTTAGTATAGTTTTTAGCACTTGTTATCATTGGTGGATTTGTTTACTGGTTTCTTTGCTCTTTTTTTTTATTACTTTTAAATTTTTTTATTTTAATAAATTTTTTGATTTTAGTAACTATTTTATTTATTTATTTTTCTTTCTTTTTTTTCTCCTTTTATTCTAAGCTGTGTGACTGACACGGTCTTGGTGCACTGGCCGGGTGTCAGGCCTGAGCCTCTGAGGTGGGAGAGCTGAGTTCAGGACATTGGACCACCAGAGAATTTCCAGCCACAAGTAATATCAATCAACGAAAACTATCCCAGAGATCTGCGTCTCAATGTAAAGACCCAGCTCCACTCAACAACCAGCAAGCTCCAGCGCTGGACACCACATGAAAAACAAATAGCAAGACAGGAACACAACACCACCCATTAGCAGAGGGGGTGCCTAAAATCATACTCAATTCACAGGCACCCCAAAACACACCACCTGACGTGGTCTTGCCCACCAGAAAGACAAGATCCAGCCTCATCCACCAGAACACAGGCACCAGGCCCCTCCACCAGGAAGCCTACACAACCCATTGAAACAACCTTAACCACTGGGGGCAGACACCAAAAACAACGGGAACTATGCACCTGCAGCCTGCAAAAATGAGACCCCAAACACAGTAAGTTAAGCAAAATGAGAAGACAGAGAAATACACAGCAGATGAAGAGGCAGAGTAAAAACCCAGCAGACCAAACAAATGAAGAGGAAATAGGCAGTCTACCTGAAAAAGAATTCAGAGTAATGACAGTAAAGATGATCCAAAATCTTGGAAATAGAATGGAGAAACTACAAGAAACATTTAACAAGGATCTAGAAGAACTAAAGAGCAAACAAACAATGATGAAAACACAATAAATGAAATTAAAAATACTCTAGAAGGAATCAATAGCAGAATAACGGAGGCAGAAGAACGGATAAGTGACCTGAAAGATAAAATAGTGGAAATAACTACTGTAGAGCAGAATAAAGAAAGAAGAATGAAAAGAATTGAGGACATTCTCAGAGACCTCTGGGACAATATTAAACGCACCAACATTCGAATTATAAGGGTCCCAGAAGAAGAAAAAAAGAACGTGACTAAGAAAATATTTGAAGAGCTTATAGTTGAAAACTTCCCTAATATGGGAAAGGAAATAGTTAATCAAGTCCAGGAAGCACAGAGAGTTCCATACAGAATAAATCAAAGGAGAAACATGCAAAGACACATATTGATCACACTATCAAAAGTTAATTACCAAGAAAAAATATTAAAAGTAGCAAGGGAAAAGCAAAAAAATAACATACAAGGGAATCCCCATAAGGTTAACAGCTGATCTTTCAGCAGAAACTCTGCAAGCCAGAAGGGAGTGGCAGGACATATTTAAAGTGACAAAAGGGAAAAACCTACAACTAAGATTACTCTACCCAGCAAGGATCTCATTCAGATTTGACGGAGAAATTAAAACCTTTACAGACAAGCAAAAGCTAAGAGAATTCAGTACCACCAAACCAGCTTTACAACAAATGCTAAAGGAACTTCTCTAGGCAGGAAACACAAGAGAAGGAAAAGACCTACAATAACAAACTCAAAACAATTAAGAAAATGGTAATAGGAACATACATATCGATAATTACCTTAAATATAAATGGATTAAATGTCCAAACCAAAAGACATAGACTGGCTGAATGGATACAAAAACAAGACTCATATATATGCTGTCTACAAGAGACCCACTTCAGACCTAGGGACACATACAGACTGAAAGTGAGGGGATGGAAAAAGATATTCCATGAAAATAGAAATCAAAAGAAAGCTGGAGTAGCAATTCTCATATCAGACAAAATCGGCTTTAAAATAAAGACTATTACAAGAGACAAAGAAGGACACTACATGATGAACAAGGAATAAATCCAAGAAGAAGATACAACAACTGTAAATATTTATGCACCCAATATAGGAGCACCTCAATACATAAGGCAAATGCTGAAAGCCATAAAAGAGGAAATCGACAGTAGCATAATCATAGTAGGGAACTTTAACAGCCCACTTTCACCAATGGACAGATCATCCAAAGAGAAAATAAATAAGGAAACACAAGCTTTAAATGACACATAAAACAAGATGGACTTAGTTGATATTTATAGGGCATTCCATCCAAAAGCAACAGAATACACTTTCTTCTCAAGTGCTCATGGAACATTCTCCAGGATAGGTTATATCTTGGGTCACAAATCAGGCCTTGATAAATTTAAGAAAATTGAAATTGCATCAAGTATCTTTTCTGACCACAATGCTATGAAGGTAGATACTAATTACAGGGAAAAAAACTTTAAAAAATACAAACATATGGAGGCTAAACAATACATTACTAAATAACCAAGAGATCACTGAAGAAATCAAAGGGGAAATTAAAAAAACCTAGAAACATATGACAATGAAGACCCGATGAACCAAAACCTATGGGATGCAGCACAAGCAGTTCTAAGAGGGAAGTTTATAGCAATAAAATCCTAACTCAGGAAACAAGAAAAATCTCAAATATAAACCTAACCTTCCACCTAAAGCAATTAGAGAAAGAAGAACAAAAAAACCCCCAAGTTAGCAGAAGGAAAGAAATCATAAAAATCAGATCAGAAATAAATGAAAAAAAAATGAAGGAAACAATAGCAAAGATCAATAAAACTAAAAGCTGGTTCTTTAAGAAGATAAACAAAACTGATAAAGCATTAGCCAGACCTATGAAGAAAAAAAAGGGAAAAGACTCAAATCACCAGAATTAGAAATGAAAAAGGAGAAGTAACAACGGACACTGCAGAAATACAAAGAATCATGAGAGATTACTGCAAGCAATGATATGTCAATAAAATGGACAACCTGGAAGAACTGGACGAATTCTTAGAAAAGCACAACCTTCCGAGACTGAACCAGGAAAAAATAGAAAATATAAACAGACTAATCACAAACACTGAAATTGAAACTGTGATTTAAAATCTTCCAACAAACAAAAGCCCAGGACCAGATGGCTTCACAGGCAAATTCTATCAAACAATTAGAAAAGAGCTAACACCTGTCCTTCTCAAAGTCTTCCAAAATATAGCAGAGGGAGGAACACTCCCAAACTATTTCTACAAGGCCACCATCACCCTGATACCAAAACCAGACAAAGATGTCACAAAGAAAGAAAACTACAGGCCAATATCACGGATGAACATAGATGCAAAAATCCTCAACAAAATAGTAGCAAACAGAATCCAACAGCACTTTAAAAAGATCATACACCATGATCAAGTGGGGTTTATCCCAGGAATGCATGGATTCTTCAACATATGCAAATCAACTAATGTGATATACCATATTAACTAGTTAAGGAGTAAAAACCATATGATAATCTCAATAGATGTAGAAAAAGCTTCTGACAACATTCAACACAGATTTATGATAAAAACTCTCCTGAAAGTAGGCATAAAGGAAACTTACCTCAACATAATAAAAGCCATATATGACAAACCCACAGCCAACTTCATTCTCAATGGTGAAAAATTGAAACCATTTCCACTAAAACCAGGAACAAGACAAGATTGCCCACTCTCACCATTATTATTCAACATAGTTTTGGAAGTTTCAGTGACAGCAATCAGAGAAGAAAAAGAAATAAAAGTAATTCAAATCGGAAGAGTAAAAACAAAACTGTCACTGTTTGCAGATGACATGATACTATACATAGAAAATCCTAAAGATGTTACCAGAAAACTACTCAGGCTAATCAATGAATTTGGTAAAGTAGCAGGATACAAAACTAATGCACAGAAATCTCTTGTATTCCTATACACTAAAGATGAAAAATCTGAAAGAGAAATTAAGGAAACACTCCCACTTACCATTGCAACAAAAAGAATAAAATACCTAGGAATAAACCTACCTAAGGAGACAAAAGACCCGTATGCAGAAAAGTATAAGACATTGGTGAAAGAAATTAAAGATGATACAAACAGATGGAGAGATATACCATGTTGTTGGATTGGAAGAATCAACACTGTGAAAATGACTATACCACCCAAAGCAGTCCACAGACTCAATGCAATCCTTATCAAACTACCAATGGCATTTGTCACAGAACTAGAACAAAAACTTTTACAATTTTTATGGAAACACAAAAGACCCCGAATAGCCAAAGCAATCTTGAGAAAGAAAAACAGAGCTGGAGGAATCAGGCTCCCTGCCTTTACACTATACTACAAAGCTACAGTAATCAAGACAATATGATACTGGCACAAAAACAGAAATATAGATCAATGGAACAGGATAGAAAGCCCAGAGATAAACCCACGCACATATAGTCACCTTATTTTTGATAAAGGAGGTAAAGATATACAATGGAGAACAGATGGCCTCTTCAATATGTGGAGCTGGGAAAACTGGACAGCTACATGTAAAAGAATGAAATTAGAACACTCCCTAACACGACACACATAAATAAACTCAAAATAGATTAAAGATCTAAATGCAAGGCCACACACTATAAAACTCTTAGAGGAAAACATAGGCAGAACACTCTGACATAAATCACAGCAAGATCCTTTTTGACCCACCTCCTAGAGAAATGGAAATAAAAACAAAAATAAACAAATGGGACCTAATGAAACTTAAAAGCTTTTGCACAGCAAAGGAAACCATAAACAAGACAAAAAGACAACCCTCAGAATGGGAGAAAATATTTGGAAATGAAACACTGGACAAAGGATCAATCTCCAAAATATACAAACAGCTCATGGAGCTCAATATCAAAAAAACAAACAACCCAATCCAAAAATGGGCAGAAGAGCTAATAGACATTTCTCCAAAGAAGATATACAGATTGCCAACAAACATATAAAAGGATGCTCAACATCACTAATCATTAGAGAAATGCAAATCAAAACCACAGTGAGGTATCACCTCATACCGGTCAGAATGGCTATCAACAAAAAATCTACAAACAATAAATGCTGGAGAGGGTGTGGAGAAAAGGGAACCCTCTTGCACTATTGGTGGGAATGTAAATTGATACAGCCACTATGGAGAACAGTTTGGAGGTTCCTTAAAAAACTAGTAATAGAACTACCATATGACCCAGCAATCCCACTACTGGGCATTTACCCTGAGAAAACCATAATTCAAAAATAATCATGTACCACAATGTTCACTGCAGCTCTATTTACAATAGCCAGGACATGGAAGATACCTAAGTGTCCATCAGCAGACGAATGGATAAAGAAGATGTGGCACATATATACAATGGATATTAGCCATAAAATGAAATGAAACTGAGTTATTTGTAGTGAGGTGGATGAACCTAGAGTCTGTCATACAGAGTGAAATAAGTCAGAAAGAGAAAAAGAAATACTGTAGGCTAAAACATATACATGGTATCTAAAAAAAAAAATGGTTCTGAAGAACCTAGGGGAAGTACAGGAATAAAGACAAAGACGTAGAGAATGGACTTGTGGACATGGGGAGGGGGAAGGGTAAGCTGGGACGAAGTGAGACAGTGACATTGACATATATACACTACCAAATGTAAAATAGATAGCTAGTGGGAAGCAGCAGCATAGCACAGGGAGATCAGCTTGGTGCTTTGTGACCACCTAGAGAGGTGGGATAGGGAGTGTGGGAGGGAGGCGCAGGAGGGACGGGATATGGGATATTTGTATACATATAGCTGATTCACTTTGTTATACAGCCGAAACTAACACAACATTGTAAAGCAATTATACTCCAATAAAGATGTTTTAAAAAATTAAGAAAATAAATAAAATATGTTTCCAAAAAAACCAAACCCCCCTAAAAACCTGGTAATTAATGATTTAGACAAAACAAATGACCAAATCATAGAAAAGAGAAAATAAACACAGAAAAGTAGACAAAAGGGAAATAAGATGAGAGGAGAAATGAATAAACACAAAATATCAATATACTTTAGGGGATTAACACTGTCTAAGTTATTTCCCTGAGAAGAATAATAAAATATAAGACCCCTCCAAGAGTGATTTAAAAAAGGAGAGTCACAATAAGATATTATTACAATACAATTTATAAATGTAGTGCAAATTACTGATAGAACATTTTTTTAAAATTCCACACCAATAAAATTGACAATTTACATAAATGGGCAAATCCTTTGAAAAGTATGATTTATCGAGATCACTTAAGAAGAAATATTTAAAAGCAGCATCATATTATAGCCTTTAAATAAGTCAAATCATCAGTCACAGATTCTCCCACAAATACAGTCCAGATGATATTAGGAAGTTCTGTTAAATATTCAAGAGACAAACAATTTGAATATTATGTGAAATATTTCAGAAAAATTTAAAAGGTACAAAATTCTTTATCCAATCTTAATAGGTGCAGAAGAAACATTTGATAAAATTTGACAACTACTTATGACAAATCTCTTAACAAACTGAGAATGGAAGTGGATCCATAATAAATCTACAGCAAACAGCTGAGCCAATGATGAAACATTAAAAGCACTCCTTTTAAAACCAGAAAGAAAATAAAATGACTGCCATTATCCCTCCTATTCCACAGGAAACTGAAGGGCCTGGATAATTCAGTAAGACATAAAGAAACAAAACATACAGAGAGTGAAAAGTAAGAAGCAAAACTTTCAATATTGGAAAAAGATATGATTACTTATATAGTGAAACCGCCACTAAAAAGTAAGTACAAATTATTAAAATTCACAAGAGTTTAGACAGATTGCTTAATATATAAAAATAAGGCAACTGCATTTTATTCAATAGGAAAAAATAATTAGAAAATTCAATTTTAAGTAAAGCAGCATTTATCAGAGCAACATAGAGTAAGGTGATTAAGAATAAATCTAATGTAGGATGTGAAACACCATTTTGTGGAAAATTATAAAATTTTATTAAAGTACATTTAAAAGACAAACAGAGAGGCTAAGCCACAATACCCTAAATATGTTGGTTCTCCCCAGTTGAATTCAATGCAATTCCAATAAATAATCCAATCTTTCTTTTTCATGGATCTTAATAATTCTCAAATTTATATCAAAGAAGAACAAAGAATCAAGATTAGCAAGATATCCCCAAAGAAGAAGAATAAACTGGAAGAAATTTCCCTATCAATAATCAAGACCCTGATGAAACTTATAGTCATAACAAAAATGCATCATTTGTGCAGGAATATACAAATGGGTCAATGGAAAATAGCCTCAAAACACACACACACACATATATACACACATAAGCACACACACACACACACACACACAATCTGGTATATGACACAGTGGAATTGAAGATCAGTGGGGAAAGATAGATTATTTAATAAATGATGCTGGGACAACTAAATTATCTATGTGAAGATATAAAATTGGGCTTCTACCATATATCATACACAATTAAGGTTTAAGTCAGATTTCTAGTACTTATATATTAACTCATTTTAAACTCGAACCACAGTCTGATAGAGGTTATAATTATCCTTACTTTACAAATGATAAGTTAAGAAATAGAGAGCTCTAGTAACTTGTCCAGGATGAATTTGTTCAGGTAAGAATTTGCATAGGCTGAAATTTACCAATTAAGTGATAAGAATGGTGACTCAAAACTCAGATGGCCTGATTTTAAATCATTGTTCTTAATCACACTGTGTTCCATCAATTCCAGAGAGATTAAGAACTCAAATGGAAAAATCTAACTTTATAACTTTTAGAAAAAATATATAGAAATATCTTCATGATACTGAGGTTGTAAAGAATTTCTAAATGAAATGCAAAAAGCACACATCTTAGAGGAAAAATGATGAATTCACCAGCAATAAACTTCAGTTCATCAAAGATACTTTAAAGAGATAAAAACATGAGCCATACAACTGGGAGATGATATGTGCAACATTCATAGCCCAAAAAGGATTAGTATTCAGATTTTTTAAATATAATTTAATTATCCTTTATTGAAAGAAAAATACATAGAAAGAAAGACATTTACTAAATCAAAGTCAAATCAATACTATTTGATGAGTGCTTATCATATAATAAGACAAGACCTGGCGATACCTTAAAAAAAAAAACAAAGAAACCCATATAAGGCAAAATAGATGAATAGTTATTCATTCAATTGTATTTTTATTCTGTTGACCAAAGGGGGAAAAAGTTTGTTTTGCTTTATGCATATGGTTATCTAAAGTTCTATATTCAAAGTTATAAACTTCTACAGATAAGAAGGGCTTAATAACACTTTGTTATAATAGGTATTTTATGAATGTTCATGATCATGGTCTACCAATATATCTCATATGTGTTTCACTTTGTTTATAGCTTTATCCAAGATGCATAATAAATCCTTTAGTATTTCTTTTTTTTTTTTTTCTTGTGCATGGCTCTGCACTGATTTATTTTATTTTACTTTAAAACTCTTTTGAGACAATAATGAAAAGATAAAACATCCCATTTCAATGAACAAAAGGTATAATAGTCATTTCTTGTATAAGAATTTCATAAAAGAAGAACCAAGAGTTGTCAAAACACTCAAACTCAATATGCTGCAACCCATTAGTAGTCAGGAAAATGTAAAGTAAAACCAAGATTAGATTCCATTCCATACCCACTAAATCGGTAAAAATTAAGGAGATCTATAATATTAAGTGTTGGCGAGGATGCAGAGTGAGAAATACTCTATACACAGCTGATCAGAATATAACTTTGACAAACTACTTTAGGTACAATTTGCACTGCCCAATAAAGGGAAAAATACACATATCTCTCTACACAGCAATTCCACTCCTAAGCCGTATACAGGAATGCTGTTGGCAGCATTGCTTGGAATCACAGAAAAATTTTCTTTTAAACACACAAAGGTTTTTCAAATATGGAGCAGATGTATAAATTTAGATATATTCATGCATTAAATATCATCTAGCAGTGGGAATAAAATAGATACATCTATGCATCAACATGAATGGATCTCAAAAATTCAAATTTAGTGAAAAAAAACAAATATAAAAGAACACATACAGCATGATTCCATTTATTAAAGATCAAAAACAGACAAAACTTATCAATGTGCTGCTTGGGAATACATACATAAGTATATAGCGAAACTGTAAGTGAAAGCAGGGAATGATGAACATAAAGATAAAATGATGGTCACGCCTGAGGGTGCCGCAGGGGTATGTACTGGGGGAAGGTGCACAAGAATACAGAGGTTCCTGGATTGATCTCTTTTTAAACTGCATAGTGGGCACCAACGTGATTATTTTATCATTATTCTCCAAACTATATACATACAAAATATATACTATTAAAAATGTGTGATATACATTTAAAGTGTATGATTAATATTTAAAAGTTTTTAAAAAGGAATGTAGGACATAAAACAAGTCTGGATGGAGGGAAAGAAAGCTGTTAAGAGCTTGTTATTGTTTTCATGTGTATTTAGGGTCAGAAGAGAGTTCCACATTTTTTTTTCTTTGCTTTTGTATCATTTTTTTCCCCCACAATCCCAAATTAGTTTTAGATTTAAAAATAAGAACAATAATACTTCAATAGGAATGTTTGTCTATGATTAGGATAAATTCTTCCACATTTCAAGAAAGAGTAAGTTAAACAAAACCAAACCAAATGTCCTTCAGTGGGTGAATGAATAAACAAACAGTGGTGCATCCATTGGGAACACTACTTAACAATGAAAAGGAACTGATAGGTATTGATACGTGCAACAACTCAAGAGCATCGTTTTGAGTAAAAGAAAGCAGTCTCAAGAGGTTACAAACTACATGATTCCATTTTTATGATATTCTCAAAAATTTAAAATTATAGTGAACTACAGTAGAGAACAGAACAGTGGTTGCCAGGAAGAAAGGGTGGGAGAAGTGAGGGGACTTTTAAGGGAGGTGGAACTATCTGTAAACAGACTATGGTAGTGGTTTTCTAACACATGTGTTAAAAATCATGCAACCATTTGTTTATTTTTGTTTTTATGTCCATTTCTCTGGGAGGTGGGTCAAAAAGGATCTTGCTGTGATTTATGTCATAGTGTTCTGCCTGTTTTCCTATAAGAGTTTTATAGTGTCTGGCCTTACATTTAGATCTTTAATCCATTTTGAATTTATTTTTATGTATGGTGTTAGGAAGTGTTCTAATTTCATTCTTTTACATGTAGCTGTCCAGTTTTCCCAGCACCACTTATTTAAGATGCTGTGTTTTCTCCATTGTATATTCTTGCCTCCTGTATCAAAGATAGGGTGACCATATGTGCATGGGTTTATTTCTGGGCTTTCTATTCTGTTCCATTGATCTATATTTCTGTTTCTGTGCCAGTACCATACTGTCTTGATTACTGTAGCTTTGTAGTATAGTCTGAAGTCAGGGAGCCTGATTCCTCCAACTCCATTTTTCTTTCTCAAGATTGCTTTGGCTATTAGGGGTCTAGTGAAACTTAAAAGCTTTTGCACAGCAAAGGAAACCATAAACAAGATGAAAAGACAACCCTCAGAATGGGAGAAAATATTTACAAATGAAGCAACTGACAAAGGAGTAATCTCCAAAATATATAAGCAGCTCAATATACAAAAAAAAAAGCCCAATCCAAAAAAGGGCTTAAATAGATATTTCTTCAAAGAAGATATACAGATTGCCAACAAACACATGAAAGGATGCTCAACATCACTAGTCATTAGAAAAATGCAAATCAAAAGCACAATGAGGTATCACCTCACACCAGGCAGAATGGTCATCATCAAAATATATACAAACAATAAATGCTGGAGAGGGTGTGGAGAAAAGGGAACCCTCTTGCACTGTTGGTGGGAATGTGAATTGATACAGCCACTATGGAGAACAGTATGAAGGTTCCTTAAAAAACTAAAACTAGAACTACCATATGACCCAGCAATCCCACTACTGGGCATTTACCCTGAGAAAATCATAATTCAAAAAGAGACATGTACCACAATGTTCATTGCAGCTCTATTTACAATTGCCAGGACATGGAAGTAACCTAAGTGTCCATCGACAGATGAATGGATAAAGAAGATGTGGCATATATATACAATGGAATATTACTCAGCCATAAAAAGAAAAGAAATTGAGTTTTTTGTAGTGAGGTGGTTGGACTTAGTGTCTGTCATACAGAGTGAAATAAGTCAGAAAGAGAAAAACAAATACCATATGCTAACACATATATATGGAATCTAAAAATAACTTGGTTCTGATGAACATAGGGGCAAGACAGGAATAAAAACACAGACGTAGAGAATGGACTTGGGGACACGGGGAGGGGGAAGGGTAAGCTGGGACAAAGTGAGAGAGTGGCATGGACATATATACACTACCAAACGTAAAATAGATAGCTAGTGGGAAGCAACTGCACAACACAGGAAGATCAGCTCAATGCTTTGTGACTGCCTTGAAGGATGGGATAGGGAGGGTGGGAAGGAGACGCAAGAGGGAGGAGATATGGGGATATATGTATATGTATAGGTGATTCACTTTGTTATACAGCAGAAACTAACACAACATTGTAAAGCACTTATACTCCAATAAAGAGGTTAAAAGAAAAAGTAAAGGTTTGATTTGATTCAAAAAAAAAAATTCATGCAACCATACATTACCCGACACACACACACACACACACACACACACACGTTAATTTTACTATATAATTAGAAGAAAGGGAGGGAAGGAGAGAGACAGATAGACAGAGGGATGGAGGGGAAAAAATCTATGTTTAAGTGCAATCCAGAAAAGACAAAAACTCTAATTCAAAAAGATACATGCACCCCAATGTTCATAGCAGCACTATATATAATAACAAAACAAGGCAGTAACTTCAGTGTCCATCAACAGATGAATGGATAAAGAAGATATGATATATATGTGACGGAATGTTACTCAGCCATAAAATGAATGAAATAATGCCATTTGCAGCAACATGGGTAGGTCTAGAGATTATCATACTAAGTGAATTAAGTTGGACAGATAAAGACAAATATCATATGACATCACCTATATGTAGACTCTAAAAAAATGATACAAATGAACGTACTTATAAAACAGAAATAGACTCATAGACTAGAAAACAAACTGATAATTACCAAAGGGGAAAACAGGGGTGGGGATAAATTAAGAGTTTGGGATTAACAGATACACACTACTATACATAAAATAGATAAACAAGGACCTACTGTATAGCACAGGGAAGTATATTCAATATCTTGTAATAACTTATAATGTAAAAGAATCTGAAAAAGAATATGTATGAAGTCTAAATAAAGTCTGCAGTGTCATTAATAGTAGTGTACTGATTTTAATTTCTTAGTCTTCACAGATGAACCACAGGAATGTAAGATGTTAACATTACTAGAAACTGGGTAAAGGGTATAGAGAAACTCTGTGTTACCTTTGTAACTGTTCAGTAAACCTAAAATTATCCCCCCCAATTATTTAGTTTTTAAAAATCCAAAGAAAAGTGTAGATGCTCTAATTTTTATTTTAAAAAGTGAAGAGAGGAACATATCTGTGTACTTGTTTGTATGGTCCATAAGTATCTCTAGAGAAAAAAAACACAGGAAACAATACTGGTTGTTTCTACGGTTGGGGAAGTCGATCTTTAGAGGACAGAGTGTGAGAGATTTTTAATTATGTATTTTTTTTAATATTTTCAAATTTGAATCATGTGAAAATGTTCACTGTTTAAAAATAAAATTAAATTAAAAAAAAATTCCCAGGTGTTGAATTGGTTGGCCAAAGCTGTGTGTCATTTACACTTTGATACCCACAGTCAGATTGTCTGGGGAGAATTTTCTCCTGAATTGATAAGGAAATAGCCCCAGGTTCATTTCCACTAGTTTCTTTAGTTCACAGTAACAGTTGTGTAATTCATTATTAATCTTCAATTGTTTCAATGCTTCTAGCAGCTTCTAATCTCTGAAATCTGAACCATACCCAGCTCAGGGCAGCCCTGTCAGGGCACTCAGGTTGCAGAAATAGAACTCTCCTAGGAGGGAGTTATGATTTGAGGACACCAATGAGACTGCTATATTATAGGATAAAGATCATCTGCCCCTGTAGATGGCATTTGTCATTGACTAGCAACATCCACAGAGAAAAAGAATCACTTGAGGATATGGGGAGGGGGAGGGGTGAGATGTGACAGGGTGAGAGAGTGTCATGGACATATATACACTACCAAATGTAAAATAGATAGCTAGTGGGAAGCAGCCGCATAGCACAGGGAGATCAGCTCGGTGCTTTGTGACCACCTAGAGGGGTGGGATAGGGAGGGTGGGAGGGAGGGAGATGCAAGAGGGAAGAGATGTGGGAACATATGTATATGTATAACTGATTCACTTTGTTATAAAGCAGAAACTAACACACCATTGTAAAGCAATTATACTTCAATAAAGATGTTAAAAAAAAAAAAAAAAAGAATCACTAACCCTATTAGGTGCTTCTATGAAAACAATGGACTCTTCCTGCAGAAGCTCCAAAGGGGAAGAAGTCAGTGGGGGGAATCTGGCCTTGCAATCAGCAGTCCTTTCTGCAGGAGATGGGAGGGGCAGTTTTCTCCCCCAGTGGGAAAATCATTTAGTAAACTTCCTGTGTTTATGACACCAATTCATATTCACATTCACCTTAGAAAAAGGAGAAGAAAAAAAATCCTGGTAGTTATCTTCTAAAGTGGTTTTATTATTCAGTTTTTACATCTTCACTTTTGATAGAGCCATCCGTAAGTTTCAAGTGCCAGAGAGTGACTAAATAGCCTTTAAATACCTTTTCCTTATCTCTAAAAGTGGAATATAAATGAGACATTTCTTTGCTGCTTATAAAGCAACCCAGACTTCAGTCCTTCTATTGGGAATTGATTGCACACCCACTGGGGGTTTTATTCAAAGGGACCAGGGAATCATTCCTTCAGTTCTAATAATACGTGTTTCTGTGTTTCTCACTCTGCGAGGTGGCTGCCCATGGCTGTGCTGATTGTGCATTGGCAAAATGCCAGGGAGGGTCCTTCACAAAGACTAGGATATGAATAACAGCCCCTAGAGTTGTGGAAAATTCCATTCCTGCTACCTGTGTGCATTGTCTGAGAACAGACAGTGAAAGGAATATGAAAGAAGCCTGCCGTAGATGTCACGTTTCATATTCCATGGATGACGTGAATGGATATTGCACCCTAACGCATAAAGCTCTTCCAAAGGCAAAAGCTGTCAGAGCAAGTGTCCATTGATCCGATGGAAATGGGAGAGGCACAGTGTGATTCAATGTAATTATGTTTTTTATACCTTTGATTTCTTTCAAAGTTTATATATTTTTCAAAAGCACTTTCTCACTCTGCTTTCAGGATTCCTATGCAGAAGATACAAAACAACAGTTTCACTTGTTAGTTCGCCATTACTGAAAAAAGAGAATCACCTAGCTTGCCACAAGAGGTTTTCAGTGATTGTGACAAAACGGACTTTGCTCAAATCATCTGGGATACAAGAAGCCCTGTGTAGCAGAGGAATAGATGTAACCAAGGGTGAATGTGGAAGGTGGGATGCAACTTGCTGATGGGCCAGGCATCTTGTTGCGCTGTGCTTGGAGGAGTGTTTATAGAAGGAGGAGCTTTTAAAAGGATATATAACATTGAAAGGGATACAGAGAGAAGAGAGAAGCAGAACATATAGGATAGAGGATCTTTTCAGAGAAATCCCAGAACGGAGGTTAACTAGTAGAATCCTCAGGGATAACCAGGCTACCTGTAAAGGTATGAATTTAACCTGAATCCAAAAGGGGACTTTGAAAGGAAAAAGGACCCTGTGTTCTTTGTCACAAGCAACAGAGACAAGTTCTAGCTAACTCAGGCTAAAAAGTAATGAATAAAAGACTACTGGGCAGGAAGGGAGGCTGTAAGACCAGGCTTGGAAGATGGGCAGGAAGCTTGGACATCAGAGGTAGAGTCAAGGGCACGTGCAAGGGGCAGAATGGCTAGAATAATATCACTAGCACCACTGACGTGGTCACTAAGTGCTTCCAGGGTTTCACTCTTGACCCCATGACTTCTACTATGAATATTTGGGCAACAATCCCTGTGTTTTTGTGTCAGTCATATAAGCATAACAGTCCCAGGTGGAAGCATCCAACTGGCCAACCTGGACTATGTGCCCATGTTCTAGTTGCCAGGGGACAGCCAAAGAGAGAAACTGCCTCCTAGTTTGGATAACTTTAGGAAAAGGCAAGGCTCTGCCTCCCAGCAAGACTCTCTGTCAGTGTCAGGGATTTTCTGAATAGGAAAGATATTGGTTGTTAGATAGCCAAAACAAAACAAAAAAATCGGTAAGCAAACTAATGCTCATAAAGACCTTCATTACTTTGTAGAAGAATAGGAGACAGGGACATGGAGGATGGGAAAGAGTTGAAGGAAAAGAGGTGGAAATAAGAAATATGAAAAACCTAGACCAGAGGAAAGAATTGGGATGATGACTCTTAAAGATTCTGTAGGCTGCTTAAAAGAGAGGCAAAATCAAACCTTAACTGAGGAGGTCTTATCTAGGACTCTACCCTGGTCCCCAAAAGCAGAGTCTAGAACAGAGCTTGCATGTATTTAGTTCATTTGAAGAAGTGACCAGAGAAGTAGCATGGGGACCTGGGAAGAGTAAAAGAGAGAAGCAGAAAGAAAGGTGTAGACCTGATGGGTCTTCGTTGTGGGCAGCTAAGCTCACTCCCAAGTACACACTCCGAGGAGCTGAGTAGAATTACTCACCCGAATGATGGAAAAGAGTGGCAGTCATCCACCTGCTCCAGTCTCCCATTGGCCAAGGTCACCCTATGGACACTAACTCCCTTACATTTGTGAATTCCGGAAGCTTCCTGTTAGGAATCCCATACTACAGAGACCAGAAAGCAAAACGAATAGGGTAGAGCTGAAGTAGGATCCTGCAATAAGGATAGTTTATGGCAACAGTGATCACCAGGGGAGCTGTTCCTCTGTTGGCTGCTCTGTTTAGGCAGAGCCCATTCAATCATTATAATAGAGAGGGGAATAAAAAATCTTGGCTTCTAGAACTTTCTAACATGGACCATGGCCCTCTGGTCATCATGGGCACCAGATACATTTTTTAGATGTGGTAATCCCATTCTGACTTCACAAAATTGAACGTGGGAAGACATAAAGCCAATATATATTTATTCCATCTCTTAAGAAAGGATACTATGGAATCTACCTATAGAGCCTAGTGTGGGGGATGAAGCTCTTTTTGTGAGCAAACCTCAGCCACAAGCAGATTCATAAATGGTTCTGGCAGTGCAGACACTGCACACTTAGAACATTAAAGAAGGAGATTGTTAACAAGCCCATAAAGAAGACTGTGTAGAAAGGGTCAGGGATGGAGGTAGAGATATAGGAGAAGTGTGTCCTGGAACACAGGGGGAGGAGGGCTTCAAAAATCAGTCAAGTGCCAGATGCTGCTGGTTCCTTGGATTTGTGGAACCATCTGTTCTCCATGGAGTCCTTTCCTCTGTTCATTCAATGCCATCAGATGCATGCAGCCCCTCCCATGCCAGTGTGGCCTTCTACTGTCCTTCATTCATAGACAGTCAAGTGAGAAAGACGAAACATAGCAGATGATTCAACATCTCTGAGGAACAAGCAACAGCTGACATTTGCCTAGCTTTTGAGAAAGATATTGTCCCTTCTTTTATTCTCACTGTTTATTATAACCCCTTCTCTCTAGGACATAGGTAGGAGTCTTTCCAGAGTGGACTGTAGGACAGTCTAAATAACCCACACAATGCTGGTCTCAAAACTAGTTTTTCCCAGTGACTAACCTTGTTATCTTGGATTATGATTGTGCATCTCAATTTTTTCCTTACTCAGTGAATTCTCCACAAGTCTCTGCAAGCTGATAGATCTTACCAAACAGATCCCCAGACAAAGCTTGAAAACATAAGTATTTAGAGGGAATACTCAGTAGTGAACCACCAATGGGACCCATGTTGCACAAAGAGTACTTAGTCCAGTGAATACACTCATTTTATATAAACCTTCTTTTTTAAATAAGGAGAGGAGAGGAAATGTGGCTAGGATTTAAATGGTAATGCAATGATTCCTCTAGGCATGGATTGAATGGCAAAAACAAGGTGTATAGCTTCTGGGTTAATGTACCTGAGTGCTATGTTACTACAAAGGAGCAGGAGAAGAGGGAAGATGAGGGGAAAGAGGGAGAAAGAAAATATCTGAAAGAAATAGAACTGGACAAGCTTCCCTTTCCTCTAATGTTACTCAAAAGAATAGAGTTCATGAAGAATAACTTTCTTCCTCCACACACCTAAATGCAGTTGTTTCTTCAAATTGTTCAGATCTCAGAAATTGAACAGCATGCTTTTCAATGACACTTCTCCTAAAAGAGCACTATAGTGGTTCGTAAACCCGCTGACTGGCAGCACGCATTATTCATCAGGTCTGGAAAGAGCCTAATCATCCATTCTATTGTTAATAGCCTGTAAATAGTTGCTTTTGACAAGAACATTTAACATCAGCAAGAAGGGGGTTCAAGGAGCGAAGAAGGCACAAAACTTGAAATAACAGGACCAAGAAACAGTTTGGAGCTTACTTACTATGGTAGCCAGAAGCTGCTGCTAGAAAGGCAGCCTCTCAGCCTAAAGCTCATGGCAGATTAGGTGAATGGCGTCCTTGAACGACTGGAGAGAGAGAGTCAACCATCCCCATGATAGAAAATGAGACTATGTCTGTAGTGATGCCTCCTGGGGGAACAGGTACAAAGGCCACTCATGGTATTGGGTAGAGATATGTCTAGGCTTCATCTCATGCTCTCTCTGGGCACACCCCTCCCTCTTTGCTCCTCTATCCCTCTTGCATCCCTGGAGCTTTGCAAGAGCAGACTGTCTTTCCCTTTGGAGTTTCTCCATAACCTCCAGCATCTTATTTGTGTTCAGTAGAATGCAGAGGAAAGGGATTACCTGGTTTTTCTTCAGAGCTGTAGCTGGTCAGTCTCTCTCAGAAAAGGTGCTTCTGAGTCTCAGTTTCCACTTTTGGTCCAGGGGATAAATAATACCGACCTCTCAAGATGGGCATGATGCTTGAATGAGAAAAAGCAGGTAAAATTTCTGATATCATGCTCATCACTTATTAATATGCTCATCACATATTAAGAATGCATTTGGTTCTTAATCAATGTTAGTATCCTTGCCCTTTTCCCTCATCAGCGAGTCAGAAAGCACACCTGTTTTGGAGGCTGATGGTGAAGGTTAGAGGAGATGATGTTTGAGAGAGCAACACAGGGTTTTGTCTATGTGGAGTAAGTTTTTTTTTAAATAAAGTCTAGACCTTTGTTAAGAATAGAGTTTTCTATATTTATTTCTCTAAAAATGGAAGAAGCCCATGACTGGAAATATGGAATTAACATATGGCACACAAAGTCCTGGTGAAAGAACAAAGAAGTAAGTAAGCAGCATTGCCCGAACATCACCCATCTGCAGACGGTTTTAACAGATTCATTCATGTTTCCCTGGAATGTGGCTCCTGCCTGCAGGTTGTCAGACTTACAGCTCCTCACACAGTCTCTCCTCTTTGTTTTCTGGAGGTCCTTGGATTGTTCCACAAGTACTCACAAATCATCCTCTGTTCTGCCCCAGGCTTCTTGCTGATGTCATTTCCCAAGAATCTAGGGTCTTTCTTGAGAAAACTACTTTCATAATAAATTTTCCATCCCCTTGGACCTCCCAAAGTCACCAATACAAATAGTGATTCTTTTCCCTTGGTTTTTGCCATATGGGAGACAAGATGTTTCCAAGAAGGTAGAATACTTTCTTCCCAACTCCTTTGTCTCCTGGACCTTGCTGTGTCCCAAGTCTCAAAGGGACCCTAGGGAAATGTGTTTTACCTCAGTCTCCTGTCTGCCTCCTTCCAAAGAGCCCAGCCTCAGTCCAAGGAGATCTTCCTGAAAACATTGAGTATACAGGGCTCTCCACTTCCCAGCACTGCCCCGCTCTACTCCCCCATCTTTGTCTTCAAGCACCTATGAATGAAGCTCCTCTCAGGGCCCCCCTCCTTCCACATGCAAACAAATCCAAATTCACGCAAATAGTGCCTACAGCTTAACAATGCCACCAGCTCACAAATGTTTGAACACCCTTCTGCTGCAACCACAGGACACACACACACACACACACACACACACACTTTATTTAAACCCACAAGATAAAAACTGATTCACATTCACACAGGGAGATTCTTCCTGTTACTCATTTTCACCTTCTTTGCTCTTAAAAAGTAATTCAGGTGAAGAGTCTCTCTCCTCCCATACATGGCTGGGACATTTTAAAAAAAGCAAAGTTAATTCTATACAATCTAATTTAGTTTCAAAGTAATAGCTACTTAACCCTCTTTCCTTATTGTTGGCTTCCCAGATAGCAGGTATGGATGCCTTGAAATGACTCCAACCAGTGAGTCAACTCCAGGGAGTAGTTGTGACATGTCTATTGGGGACAGTCCAGATCTACAGTGTAGACAGCCAATCTGCTCCTTCCAATCTACTTTTTTTTTCCAGCTAAACCAAGCAAAAGCAGGCTTGGTGCCCATTTGACTCAAAATGCTACCATATCGTGGATCTAGCAACCAAACTTAATTGGAGCTGAATGGCTCCCTATGGAGATAAAACCAAGGGAAAGTCAGAAAGCAAAAATTATAGGATGTATATTCATTTGCTAAATCACCACTCCTAGCTCCTTGGTGCATGAAAGTATCAATAATAGACATCATATTGTATTCCTCTCTGTATTTATATCCACAGCTTTATCTTACTCTTCACCTGCATTACATTTCAATTCGCCATTTCTTTCCTTGCAGTATCTGCACGGTGATAAGGTCTCTCCCTGATCTCCTCTCAAGGTTGCATCGGATCATTTAGATGAAGAGCACTCTATGAAACGAAGTTAGGGGCTGTGTACTGCACATGTATATTTTTTCTCCAAACACTTCACATTTTGCTCTTTATGACACCTTCAGTTTCAGTAATTGGAGGATAAATATTTCTTTTTTTAAAAAAGGGGAGTCTTAATCCGCCTTTTAGAGGGAAAAACTGTCTCTGGAAAGCTTTTACAATAAAAATAATAGAATAACAGAGATCTGAGATGAGAAAGATAAATGTGCTTATTTGGTCCTCCGTCTGAGGCAAAATGCTATTTAATTCCTTAGGAGTCTCAAATGTTGGGGCCTGTGTCCTTGGCTTTCATAAACAATTTCTCAATTAACTAGTGAACATATACTGGAAAATCACATTTTTTTATTGTGGTGCAATATACATAACATAAAATTTATTATTTTAACCATTTTTAAGTGTACAGCTCAACAGCATTAAGTACCTCCACATTGCAAACATCACCACCATCCATCTCCAGAACATTTTTACCTTCCCCAACTGAAATTCTGTACCCATTAAACAATAACTCTCCATTTCTCCCCTACCCAGCCCCTGGCAGCCACCATTCTATTTTCTGCCTCTATGAATTTGACTATTCTAGGTACCTCATATAAGTGGAATTATACAGTATTTGTCTTTTTGTGTGTCTGGCTTAGTTCAAACATCACAATTTTTAACTTGAGGGCAACAGAGGTAGTTTGTCAAGGAGATAGTTGACATTTTTAAAGATACAGCCCTGGGTTTAATTTCCACCTCTGCAGCTTAATACCTCTGTATTCTCAGGGAAATTCCTCTAAACATGTTTCTTTATCAGCCCCAGATGATGGTATTAATAATGCTGGGTTGTGTGACTGTCAGGAAGATATGTATGTCCACAGTATGGCATAGGATATAGAGTGAATACTCAGTAGACATTATTTCTTATTCCAGCTACTAAGCCTGAGAAATTTGAGATAAATCTGAACGTCTAACTTCCAAGTTAAACTAACACTTCTGTGCTTTTCAGAAATACACTGAAATTGATGTTCTTTAAAATGAGAATAAATATCTTCCCCAAAAGTTTATTGTGGTAATAAAATTAGATTAAATATGAGAGTTTGATATATAAAATTCAGTAACAGTTGGTCCAATCTCAATGGGAGGGATTCCAGAATGGCATCAGATGATCTCTGATCCAAATGATGAAAGTGATACAGTTGTCGGCATCCCCAAGACCAGAGGGAAGAAAAGATGATGCAGCATTCGTAGCTTAAAAGGAGAGGGGTATGGACTCATAAAAAGCCCTGTATTTCCTGAAATAAAAATACTGTTGATTAGAAACACACGTTTGATAGAATCTTTTTATTTTATTGTTGGAATAAAAGCTAAAGGTCATCTACTCCAGTATTATTATTTCCCTCAACTGGTAATAGCTCTTGCCGTATGTCCCTAACTCTTTTTTCATCAATAGACTGCCATTTTTAAAAGTATAACCCTGAAAAATGAGCCTTGTTCTTGCCTTCCAGATAGTGCAATGAAACTTTCTCTTGAGATAGCATATTCTCATTATTGAGCTCCAGTCTGTTTCTGCCATATCTGAGAGGGCTCAATCTCTAAGAAACTAGGCTGAAATGTAGAGCTAGCAGAACATTCCAACTCATGGAGTTAAAAGATTCTGAACCTGTTACCCATGACAGGGAAAAAGCAAGATATCTGTATTTTCAGCTGGTGTACTTGTGAATCCTTATCTACAACAAACTTTGCATTGAATCCAATCAAGCAAAATATTTACTTTTATATATATTTAAAAATTTAAAATGAATTGACCCATAAAATCACAGAAAATATGTATACAAACAAAGATATATATGTGATTCAGACCTTAAGAGAGGAATTTAGGAATTCAGCAGTGTATTAGCCTGAATAATGGCCCTCAAAGATATTGGGTCCTACTCTCTGAAACCTGTCAGTGTTACTTTATTTGGAAAAAGGGTCTTTACAGATGTGATTAAGTTAAGAATCTAGAGATGGGAAGATTATCCGAGATTATTTGGGTGGCCCTAAATGCAATCACATGTGTCCTTACAAAAGGAAGGCAACAAGAGATCTGACATGCACAGAGAAGGTGGCAATGGGAGAAGGAACAAAAAGAGATTTGGAGTTGCTGGCCTTGAGAATTGTAATGATGTAGCTGAAAACCAGGGAATGCTGGCAGCCATCAGAAGCTGAGAGAGGGAAAGAGAGGGATTATCTCCTTGAGCTTCTGGATGGTGGGAAGCCCTGCTGATACCTTGATTTAGACCCAGTGATACTGATTTCAGACTTCTGGCCTCTAGAGCTAGGAGAGAATAATTTCTGTCATGTAAGCCACCAATTTATGGTAAAAATTTTAAGAGTAATAGGAAATTAATACAAGCAGTATGAAAAAGACAGCATGGATCTGGATCTCTTCTCTCATGGATTTTATAGTCTCAAAGAGAAGATAAAAAATTAAACAAATTAAACTGACAATAATATATGGTGGTGGATATAATGAGAAAGGACAGGGTATTTTGAGAACATATTAGCAGGGAGGCAAATCCAGCTTTGGAGGTCAGGGAGGACCATTCTGAGAGTGTTTACAATGAGATCTAGAGATCTAAATTTAGTAGGAGGTATATGGGAAGATACAAGGCAGTCATGGTAGTCCTCCTAGGAGCCAAGAGGTTATGGAGAGCATTCCACATTTTAGCCCTGAAAACAGTACAGTGTGGAGTGAATTGAGTGATAGAGATGAGGCAGTGAGGCAGGCAAAGACCATATTATGCAAGTATTTATAACCATGGTAAGGAGTATAGAGATTTTTTAAAAATTGTTATTGGAATATAGTTGATTTACAATGTTGTATTAGTTTCTGCTGTACAGCAAAGTGAGTCAGTTATACATATACATATATCCACTCTTTTTTAGATTCTATTCCCATATAGGTCATTACAAATTACCGTGTAGAGTTCCCTGTGTTATACAGTAGGTTCTTATTAGTTATCTATTTTATATATAGTATATATATATAGTGTGTGTGTGTATATATATATATATATATATATATATGTGTGTGTGTATATATATATAAATAAGTAGAGTTCCCTGTGCTATACAGTAGGTTCTTATTAGTTATCTATTTTATATATAGTATGTATAGTGTGTGTGTGTGTGTGTGTATATATATATAAATAAACATAGTGTATATATCAATCCCAATCTTCCAATTTATCCCTCCCCCCCTTTCCCCCTTGGTAACCATAAGTTTGTTTTCTACAACTGCAACTCCACTTCTCTTTTATAAATAGAGATTATTTTTAAAGCAATAGGAAGTCACTCAAGGTTCCCAAGTCAGAGGATGGGGTATCGGATTTCCTTTTAAATGGATAATTTTGGTGTCACTACAAAGAATGAACACAGTTGGACTGGATCAGAACCAGTTGAGGAGGCCATAGCTGTGATGGTTGTGATCTGCACCAAGACCAAGGACAATGGCAGGGAGTCTAGAGAAGAGGAGTGAACACTGGCAAGAAATGTTTACTTGGTGGATGGAATGGGACTCTGCAGTTGAATGGATATGAGGTGGGTGACAAAGCAAAGAGTCAGACTGGCTTTGTTTGATGAGATAGGGAATGCTGACATCTTGGGGGGGGGGCTAATAATGAATTTGGTTTGGGACATGTTGACTTTGATGTACTGGTAGAAAATGTAAATGGAACTATTGGCTTGGCAACTGGAAATATAGATGTGAAACTCAGAGTGTCAGTTTAGCCCAGAGAGGCAGAAGTGAGGTTTACTTCTGAGGAAGAAAGAAAAGGATAAGGAAAGAGGAAAAGGGCTTGGATAGAGACAAGAGGAACACTCAGTAAATGCCGTAGTGAGTGTCAGTCCCTGAAAAGCATCACCACGATGAGGGGCGCTATCCACCAGACAACCTGTCCATGACTCAAAAACTTCCTGATGCTAGGCTGAAGTTCTTTTCAACTTTTACTCTTCAATTGCTTGATTTGACAGTTCACTTCTTTTTTACTTAAACACATTCCTGCAGACATTTTTTTGAACTATTAAAGAATATAGTTACATCCTTCTTGGAAAATATGTTATTAAAGTAAGAGCTGAATTTTTCAAGGTCAAAGTAGTCAGAAGAAGAAGAAGGATGAGGAGGAAGACGGGGAGTATGTAAGATAACACATAAAGGTGATAACTGCAATGATATCATATTAGAAAAATACTGTAATTCACAACAATTTAACTTAATACACCTATCCTAATTTTGTAATATAGCATCTCCAAATAGAAAATTGGATTATTTAATATACCTCCAGGATATTTCAGGTTAAAAGAAAAACAATTTTCACCTATAAAATGTAGAAAATTGATCCAATGATTAATTTGGATTGAATGTTCTCTAAATATGGCTAAATTTCCTACTTTTATTTCTTCATTTAAATTGCTCCATTCGCCACAAGGAAAAGTGGATTTCTTAAATAACATGCTTACACAGTGCCTCACAAATCAATTAATTTTTTTTTCACTTAACAATGAGATGACAGGCACTGCAGAAATGAAAAGAAAAAAATATTAATAACTGCCTTCATTGTTCACAATATTAAAAATAAATATGCTAGATATTGTACACCAGTGCAATAATATCTGTGTTAACTGATGTGGCTGATATTTACTGAGTGCCTATTATGTGTTAGGTATTTTATTTGACCTTCAGATTGTAGCATTGAACAAGATAGACAAGGATCCTATACTCAATGAGTTTATCTTCTAAACAAAGTATTTTAACATATCACGGTGATCCTTTTGTAATGTATAGAAATATCGGATCATTGTGTTGTGCAACTAGAACAAACATAGTGCTGTATGTCAATTATATTTCAATTAAAAACTATGTAGACCCTGAGAGGAAATCAAAATGCTAATGATGGTTACCCTTGGCAGGTGGGGATTGTTAATTTTTACTTTATGCTTTTATGTATTTCTAGTTGTCTGCCATGAACATGTATTACTTGTAAAATTAGAAAGAAAATAATAAATGTCATTAAATTTTTTTTTAAAAACCAGCAAAGTATTTTAAGAGCAGAGAGAAGAGAGTAAATACTGGATAATTTGCATGAAAGATTAAGGGAGCCATATTTTCTACCAAGCCAGAATAGTGGTTGGAGAAATTGGAGAAGGTTGCTCAGACAAGGTGACATTAGCTTTGAAGTTTGGCAGGTACAGAGGAATTCACCAGCTAATGGTAGAGGAGGGCATAGAAGGCAGGACACTTGACAAAATAACAGTACACAGGTGAGAATGTACCTAACATCTTCAGAGAATGAGGAACCAACAGATATAGCTAAAGAATTGGAGATTGAGGGCAGATTATGGGTAATATTCAACACCATGCAAAATGATTTGAACTCCAAGTATTTACAACCAACCAAGAATGAAAAAAAAAAATGGTTTTAATCTGTTAATAGCCATATAGAGCAGAACACTCATGTCATAGATCATTTGATTAACCAGTTTAAGCCGTGCTCAATCTCCAGAATAAGCAATTTAAAGAAATAAAATGGGTTTGTGTTATGGAATGAGATTTATTCTTTAACTAAAAACTTCTGGCTAGTGAACGATTACACCAGGAAATGAAGTAGATTTTCCATCCCTGGAGTTGTAAGGCTTTGAGAAAATTTCAGGCTGGTCTTGCCTAAATCTGTGAAGCCAATCTATATGATCACTTTAGTCCCTCTGGAGCTCAGGATTTTTATGACTGTGAGACCTTTAAATGTGCAGCACATTTAAAGGACAAGCTGAAATTAGATCGCTGAGGTAAAACCAAAATAATGAAAGATTTTGTTTTATATGGATGTCCACATTTATGTCTCCTTTAAAACTTGTGGCTTTTGCAGAACCTTGGAATCAAGCAAGGATAAGACAGCTTTTGTGGTTTCTCAACTAATTATTTTATCAGCCATCCAGCAACACAGCCTCAAGCTTCTATAATATACTTGCTAAGTCCTAATTAATATAAACCTTTCACCATTATTTTCATAGTGAAGGATTAGACCATTGTCATATATCAAACAACAGAAAATTAATTTTGTTTGTTACTGCTTTCTGTTAAAGCAACTGTTGTATTTCTCTCCAAGTAGATTATTTACTTGGGAGTATTTTTACAGCTACATATAGCCATAATCTTTCTACAGAATGATGAATTTCAAAGGCCAAGACTTATATGATAAATTCCCACTATATAATTTAATGATCTAAAAGAATAGTTCTACCATCATTGAATTTATAGACTCTTTGTGTATTAAGAAGCAGACATGAGCTCAGACTTTGCTAGTGATGAATAGCTGCAAGGGCATGAACAGTAACTATTCATTTAAGGCCAGGATCTCCTCAAGTCATTCCATCTTTGGGTTGAGATGTCCACAGACTCTTGCAAATTCTCTCATCACCTATTAAAAATGTAAACACTATGAGGTGGCAAAGCCCATAGCTTAAAAGAAGGAAGTTTCATGGCTTCTTATCCTGAGCCAGCAGACCCTTAGTAGTATGATGTAATCTTGGGCACAAACTGGTTTTTAATGTGATGTAGGTCACAATCCAAGCAGACTCTGTAGAGGTCCAAGGGCACAGGTTATGGGACATCTTTCACTGTCAAAGTTTGGTTCAAGATTGATGGTATGACCAGCGTGGCTCTGGGGATTTGGGAAAGAATGACAGCGGGCTGTGAACAATAACACCTGAAGCTGTTTTAAATTCAGGTGCTTTGCGTTTAGAAAGCATCAATTCTACTCTTTTTCATTCTGTGATGTCTATCTGTCAGTCTGTTTCTGGGAACAGCTCTAGGAACAGGGTGAAAACAAAGAAACATAACACTGCCTCAAGATAAGCAGCCTATAAATGAAAAAAACTCAATGAATCCGTTGATTTACTGCATCTACACAAGGTCAAATTGAAAAGCAGGATGAAAAGCTAGAGAAGACAATTATCTTAAATCTCTACAAGGGAAAGTGATCAGAATAAAAATGAGATAATCAGAGACCAAAAGCCAAACACCAAAGAATGCCCTCCCAAGTGATATTTAAAGTCACATTTGTCTCCTTATTTTCATAACTTGGGTAAAAGAAGCTATCAGAAAGGCAGAGGAGGTGAGTGAGGTGTGGACCAAAACAAAGGGGTACACAGAGAAGGGAAGGGAATACAAAGTAACTGGCATTTGTTGCTCAACAAGTATGTGTCAGTGATTGTGCCACATGTACATAATTTCCCACATAAAATAGCTCTATGAAATGGTATTACTTTTTATAGTAAGTGATGGAGTCAGGATGCAAATGCAGGTGTGTCCGGTAGGACAGCCACTGCTCTTTCCCAGTGTTTCATGATGCCTCCCCCCCCTCTTCTGATCATCTGAGTTCTACTCCAGCTGAAGGTGGGGAGAGATGGGGAGTGTGGGGTTACAGAGCAGATCCACCAAGTGCAAACTCTGTTTCTCACCTGTGAGATTACATTTGGCAGGCATTCAGCGCACACTGGGCTTTCCCCCAAATTCCTCCTCTTTGACATTGCGCAGGTGCCATCTCTGAGCTCTTCCCAGAACTGCTTGCTTCTCAGTGATGCTTCTTCAGAGCACAGTCAGAGAGAAGTCAAGGATGAGGTGAGGGAGCACAGAAGGAATTTGCTGGCATTTAACACACCCTGAATTGACTCTAACTGAAGACATATTTTCATGCTTACAAAAAAAAAAAAAAAAGCCACCAATTTTTTCAAGTTTGGTAAGAAACAAACTTAAAGAAAAACAGAATCCCTGGAGATAAAATAAGATAACCTATTTTTATTAAAAAGCTTAGAAAAAGCTTTAGAAAAAGCTTTCAACATTTGCATTTTCTGATAAATTAATGAAGAATTCCGTAAACGAAGACTTGTTTAAACTGGAAGGACTACACCAAAACATTTGTAGATTTTTTCTCTAGTTAAAAAAATAAGCTTTTTCAAATTTCTTTAGTGTTACCTTTTCTAAAATGAGCCTATATTGCTTTTAAATGGAAAAATGGAAACAAATTTCAGTTTAAAAAGCAGGAGGGGAAAAGTTTCTGCTCTGACAAGCTCATCCTGAAAGTACTTATTGGAGATTTTGTGATAGACGTGCCATGCGATCTGGCTTTTAAGATTATCTCTGACATAGATTGAGTTACCTTAGTCAATAAATTTCAGTTCAGGGAGGAATTTTCTTCAAGGCTTCTTGGTAGGAATTCTGCATATTTTCCCCTTTCCCCAGAGTCCTGGACAGGGCTCTTCCTCATTTGTTCCTATCTACTAATTTCTCATATTTGACAGAGATGCCACACAGACAAAAATTCAGCTGATTTCAACCCAAGCTGCCCCAAGCCATCTAATGCAACTCCTTCTAAATCACAGAAAAATGTCTGAAAAAGTCAAGAAGAATTCAAATAAGGGACAGAGAGGAAATCATCCTGATAGAAATTTAAACAGCTAAGTCAATCATGTTTAAATTCTTGTTAATTTTAGAATAGTTTTAGATTTATAGGAAAAAATTGCAAAGAGGGGACAGAGAGTTCCAACATAGCTTATACCCAGCTTCCACTAGTATTGATATTTTACAATAGTGTGGTACATTTGTCATAATAAATAAACCAATATTAATACCTGTTATTAATTAAAGTCTGTACTTTATTCAGATTTCCTCAGTTTTTATTTAATGCCCTTTTCTGTTTCAGGATCTCCTCCAGGGTCCACATTACATTTAGTCATCGTGTGTCTTTAGGCTCAGCTTGACTGTGACAATTTGTCAATTACATTGTAATCTTTTGAAAACTGGAAGAGATAAAAGGATGTTGCTATTGTTCGAACACTTTACAAACTTATGTATGGCTAGATATTCCCAGGAAGGTATCTGAATCCCTAAGATGTGTATAAGTTACCAATATTCATCCAAGTGCTAAGCAAAATGGAAAATAAAAGAAGTTTGCCAGCATATTTACAGAAGATGAGTGTCCTTTATTTCATGCAGCTGCCTGTGAAATTTAAGGGGGGGAAGCCCATCTGGTTGACATCCAGTGCTTTTTAACAAGTAGAATTCAAAGACAGGGTCCACTCCAAGGAATAAAACAGAAATCAGCCAAATAACTAATGCGGTAAAAGAAACCACATACATAGTGTCATCTGGCACACAGCACCTAGCATGGTGCCTGGCATATGTGTCCAATGGATGAACATAAATGAATGAATGAGGTCCTAAAATTGACTGCGGATAGGACCCCCGGAAAGCAGAATTTAGTTTCAAAGGGTGAAACAATTCATGTGCAAAGTCAAATCTACCATCCACTCTAGAGGAATTTAAACCAAACTCAGAACACTAATTTTTTTTAAATTCAAGCTTATGATTTTAAAAAGACAGACACCATGGGGTATGAAGGGCATATCTTGAATTGCTTCTGTTTACTAGTTGTGGAGTCTTTACGAGCGTTATTTAAACTCTTTGAGAGTTAGTTTTCTCATTTGTGTAATGCAGATAGTAATAGATCCTATATAGATTTCCTGAGAGAACTAAGTAAGTAAGACAATGTCTGTTATAAGAGTAGAAACTTGGCAAGTGGTGATGAAACATCATCTTCATCAACATGTTCATTTTTATTGCTACCCAAGGGTATCACATGCAAACTAGGAACTACTCTTCTATTTACAATTGATCCTTGAATAACACAGGTTTGAATTGTGCAGATCCACTTACATGTTGATTTTTTCAAGAGTAAACGCTGTAGTACTTACTACATGTGTTGTTGGTTGAATGAATGCAAAACCAGGAATATGGAGGAACCTCAAAGAGGGAGGGTCGATTCTAAATTACACATGGATTCGACTGTGTGAAGGGTGGCATCCCTAACCCCTGTGCTGTTGAAGGATCCACTATCCTTTCTCCTCCCCGCCACCTCTCTCCAGCATGGAATTCTCACCTCTGAAGCAGCCACATTATATTCTGTGACCTGTCTGGCAAATTCCTAACCATTTTTTGAGATGCACCTCAAAAAGCATCTCCCTGAAAAGCGTTTCCATGCCCCTCTTTGTGCCTCCCTACTATCAAGTTAATATCTCGATATAACTCTTGTTTGAGATATTGAAATCTTGGTTCCTATCCCAGCCACATGTGTTCATCTCAGTATACCTAGCACCCAGCATACTGTGAATATTATTTTTCTAGGACTGTTGTAACTTGATGGCTTAAAACAACAAAACTTATTGTCTCACAGTTCTAGAAGCTTGAAGTCCAAAATCATGGTGTCAGTAGGGCTATGCTTGCCCTGAAGTCTCTAGGAAGGAATCCTTCCAAGACTTTTCAGGGCTTCTCAAGTTGATGACACTCCTTGGTTTTCTTTGACTTGTAGTGGCATCACTCCAATCTCTGCATCCATCTTCACAAGGCCCTCTTCCCTCTGTGTGTCTGTGTCTTCGTTTGCCATTCTCCTCTGTGTGTGTCTATCTCTGGGTTTCTTTTCCTTTTGTTATAAGGGCACCAGTCATGTTGGATTAAGTGCCCACCCTATTTCAGTATGACCTCATCTTAATTTACATCTTAATTACATCTACAAAGACCCTATTTCCATATAAGGTCACATTCACCCATCCTAGGGGTTAGGATTAGAACTTATCTATTTAGGGGATACAATGCAACCAACAACACTGTCCAACACGCAACAGGTGCCCTATGATGAGGAAATGGGTGGATCAATGACTAAGTAAACAAATTCTACTCTCCTAGTGACCAGGTGCAGACATACAGGTGGTAGCTCATTCTTCTGTAACCACTATGTTTTAAAATTCTGCAGTTTCTTGGGACCCACAGAATTCTGCCTTTTTAAATCCATAATTAAATAATCCCATGCTAAATCTCACAGTAATTCCCTTCCAGGGTTTTGTATTTGTATCCAATTATGGAAAACCCAAGCCAGAGCCTCAAAGGCATAATTTTAAAACCATTTTTTTGGCTTCTGGGTTAGCTGCTGCAGCAGCCAACATACTAATTGCATGTCTCCTTTACCTGTATAATATTAATAACTTGAAGGCAAAACAGTTCTTTGCAACCACATCCTATTTAGGGGGCCAAAGAAACCGACATTGTTTGGGACAGAAGTTTGCTGCTAGTTCTTTCCAACCCTTGACTTTTTAGCATATGTAACCAGTGTCTTAATTTTCTCACTTTTTCTTCTCCACTAGAGCAAAATGAAAATACTGCAGAACATACAAAACCCTACATTTTGGGGTGTACTGGATTCTGACTTTCACATTTCGATTTTCCTCATCTTGCTCCAAAACTATAGAGAGATGTCAGTGGCTTCCAAGGTATTGAGTCCTCATTAGATGTTTCACTTTCTTTGTTAACATTACTCCTTTCCTGGACCCTTACTGACTTACCTCACCAAGGAAAAAAAAGTAAGTGACTTTTCCTTAAGCCAGTAAATGAAGAACACAGTGAGCCTACTTGCTAATTCTCCTAGTTCTTCATACTACTTAGCTAGCATGTTATGCTAAATCAAATTATCTGCTTGCAGCCTGGGGAGACATGAAGAAAAAAAAGGAAAGGACACTAACGTGAGATTAAAGAAATGATGAAAGCCACAGGAAACTTCATGCACATTTACTTGTACTTATACAAATAACAAATAACAAAGTGTGACATCCTTGGAAATGTTTGCAACCCTTCTCTTACCGAGGATGAGAAACACAAATGAGGCAGTGTAGGAGAAGGAATAGCCAGATTTTGCAAAAACAAAAACAAAAAGAAAAACACAACATAATTCTGATGGACTCTTTCTCCAGAGTGTTAAATGCTAGTCTCTTGGAATGCTGTAGGTTATGGTTCCACCCAACCTGGTAAAGGGAGAAAGGCCCTTGGTCCAAAATATCAACAAGAAGCCTAGTTCTATCACTTGCCTGGATTTAAAAATAAGTGATAATACATTTCTAGACATAAATATAACTTGGAATAACACCATTTAAGAATTAAAAAACAACTTCTTCCCTCCTTTTTGGAGCGACACTAATTATATGTCAGACTCTGGGCTTAAGATTTTAGGTATAATATTCATTTGCTCCTGTGAAGTACTTTTTTTTTTCAATTCACATTTCAAAGATGAGAAAATCAGAGTTCAGGGAATTTAATTACCTTATGACAAATGACACAAATAATAAGTGGAAGATCCCAGTTTCTAATCCACATTCGTCTGATCCAAATGCACAAATTCTTTGTTAAGAATTTGTTATATATAGGATACATTCCCATGGCTCAAAAGGATAAGAGCAGGATGCCCACAGTGAATGGAAGACATACACAGCAGAGACAATTCTGCAATCTGATTGGGCACCTGTTGTAATGACCCTTATCTTTGGGACATGGGGCAGGGGTGTGGGTGTTCCTAAGATACACCCTAATTCTTCTCTCAGGAAGGGGCCCTCTAGTCTTTTGTTCTTCTTGATCTTTGACCATTCACTGTGGAAAGAACAAAGTTCTTTCTTTTCCATCATCTTCCCTGCCCACATTAGTAGACATTAGAGATTCAGCTCTCCTAGGGGTTAAACATCTTTCTCAGTCAGCCTCCCAGTCAAGGGATTTGGGCACTGAAGGGTTGTTTTGAGTGTTAAATAATCCAACATTCTGGTCCAGTGTCATAATGGTGTAACTCACAAACACATAGAGTTTTTAATCTGTTGACTCCAGTCTACTCCATGTGCCAATAGCCACACCCATCATTCTTTTCTATACATATTTTAAATATTTACCATATATCTTTATCACCACCAGGTCTTGCTGTCTTTTATTTCCAGTTACCATGAACTTACAAGACATTAATTGGAGAGCCAGACGTTGAGTATCATTAACCTTAGACATTTTGTCTAGGTACAAGGTTAAGTGGATGCCACCTCCCCTTGAATTTTTACTGTGAGATACCTTAATCCATTAATTTGTCTCTTGTTGAAAGAATGAATTTAATTGGTCATTTTCTACTCTGTATTTTATCTTTTACCATTCAAGGTGAGAAAAACGGCTACAAGTCTCTAAAATAACCTTTCCCATTTTATTCTTGCTTGTAAATTGGCTATTTCTTTTCTGAGCTCTTCCTTTCCTTAGAATAACTTGCCAGATGCAGCCAAGAGCACTTATCACACAGTATTGGTTCAAAGCTCTCCCATTAGTGCTACAACTCCATTACTTATGTGATTTGTCCCCAGTTTTAGTAAAACTTCCACCATAATATCATACAACACACCATCTTTCAAGTCTCAAATAAAGTCTTTACCAACAGCCAAATAGCCACCAAGTCAATCTCTCAAATTAAGATTTCCATCAAGGCAGTGTCCCATTGCTTTATTTCTTTTCTTCTTCTTGTTGAAGTATAGTTCACTTACAATATTATACTCATTTCATGTTTGCAAATAGTGATTTGATATTATTATAGATTATATTCCATATAAAGTTATTATAAAATATTGACATATTCCCTGTGCTGTACATTACATCCTGTATCATACTTATTTCTTTTCCAAGAGAGATTAGTTTTATTAAAAGAAAACAGAAACAAATTTATACAATTAAGATATCAAACCTTTTAAAAAATCGATCAATATGTTTCATAAAGGAAGGTGAAGTTACAGAAAATCAAGTGGGCACTAAATTAACAATCTCAGTTATTGATACATCCTGTATCATACTTACTTTATACGTAGTAGTTTGTACCTCTTAATCCTTTTCCCCAATCTTGCCCCCCACCCCCTCTCCCCACTGGTAACCACTAGTTTGTTTTCTGTATCTGTGAGTTTATTTCTATTTTGTTATATTTGTTTGTTTGTTTTATTTTTCAGGTTCCACATATAAGTGAAAACATACAGTATTTATCTTTCTCTGTCTGACTTAACTTCACTAAGCATAATACCCTCCAGGTCCATCCACGTTGTTGCAAATGACAAAAATTCATTCTTTTTTATGGATGACTAATAGTCCATTATGTGTGTGTGTGTATAATACAATATTATATTATATATATGTGGTGAATATATATATACATATATATATCACAACTTCTTTATCAATTCATCTGTTGATGGACACTTAGGTTGCTTCCACATCTTGGCTATTGTAAATAATGCTGCTATGAAAAGTCAGGTGCATATATCTTTTCTAATTAGTGTTTTTGTTTTCTTTGAATATATACCCATGAGTGGAATTGCTGGATCATATAGTAGTTTTATTTTTAATTTTTTGAGGGACTTGCATACTGTTTTCCATGGTGGCTTCACCACTTTACATTCTCATGAACACTGTACTAGGGTTCCCTTTCTCCACATCCTCATCAACACTTGTTATTTGGTGTCTTTTTGATAATAGCCATTCTGACAAGTGTAAGGTGAATCTCATTGTGGTTTTGATTTGAATTTCTCTAATGATTTGTGATGTTGAGCATCTTTTCATGTGCCTGTTGGCCATATGTATGTCTTCTTTGGAAAAATGCCTATTCAGGTCTTCTGCCTATTTTAAAATAGTCTTCTTTATTTTATTTTTTTGATATTGAGGTGTATAAGTGCTTTATATATTTTGGATATTAACCCTTATCAGACATATCATTTGCAAATATCTTCTCCCATTCAGTAGGTTGCCTTTTTGTTTTGTTGATGGTTTCCTTAGCTGTGCAAAAGTTTTTAAGTCCTATATATATATGTGTGTGTGTGTATGTGTGTGTGTATGTATATATGATAGATAGATAGATAGAGCTAAGATCTAAGTCAAAAAGTATACTGTACCTGTTTTCATATAGGAGTTTTATGGCTTCCAGTCTTACATTTAGGTCTTTATATATTTTGAGTTTATTTTTGTATATGGTTTGAGAAAATGTTCTAGTTTCATTCTTTTACATGTAGCTAGCTGTCCAATTTTGTCAATACCACTTATTGAAAAGACTGTCTTTTCTCCATCGTATATTCTTGCCTCCTTTGTCATAGATTAATTGGCCATAAGTGTGTGGGTTTACTTCTGGGCTCTCTACTCTGTTCCATTGATCCATATGTCTGTTTTTGTACTAGTACGATGCTGTTTTGATTACTGTAGCTTTGTAGTATAGTCCACAGTCAGGGATTGTGATACCTTCAACTTTGTTCTTTTTTCTCAAAATTATTTTGGCAATTAGGGGTCTTTTGTGGTTCCATACAGATTTTAGGATTATTTGTTCTAGTTCTGTGAAAAATGTAATGTGTATTTTGGTAGGTATTACATTAAATCTGTAGATTTCTTTTGATAGTATGGACATTTTAACAATACTAACTCTTCCAATTCATGAACATGGAATATCTTTCCATTTATATGTATCATCTTTAATTTCCTTCAACAATGTTTTATAGTTTTCATAGTATAGGTCTTTCCTCTCCTTGGTTAAATTTGTTCCTAGGTATTTTATTCTTTTTGATATGATTTTAAATGAGATTGTTTTCTTGATTTCTCTTTCTGATAGTTCAATATTAGTGTATAGGAAAACAAACAGATTTCTGTATATTAACCTTGTATCCTGCAACTTTACTGAATGTATTTATTAGTTCTAATAGATTTTTGGTAGAGACTTTAGAGTTTTCTATGTATAGTATCATGTCATCTGCAAATAATGACCATTTATCTCTTCCCTTCCAATTTGGATACCTTTTTTTCCTTTTTCTTATCTGATTGCTGTGACTAGGACTTTCAATACTATGTTAAATAGGAATGGTGAGAGTGGGCATCCTTGTCTTGTTCCCTGTCTTATAGGAAAAGCTTTCAGCAGTAGTAAAATAGTGTGAAACTAGCAAGATATTAAAGGGGGTCATGGAATAATGAAAACCACCTAATCCAGAGGAGACCAAAAAAAAAATTTTAAAGGATTATATAACAGATGAGATAAATAACAGCAAGAATAAGATGGTAAATATAAAATCAAACATATAAACACTTTTCTTAAATAAAGATAGACTATTTCATTGGGGCTTTTACACTGGCTAGTCCTTCTGCCTGGAACACACTTCTCCCTGATAATCATGTGGTTAGCACCTTCAAATCTTTCAAGTATTTGCTCAAATGTCATCTTCACAGAGAGCCTTATCCTGACCATCATATTGAAAATTGAACCTTCTCTCATAGGCACTCCTGATCCCTTTTTCATGTTCTGATTTTCCACTTTCCCATAGTGTTTACACCTTTTAATATTCCATATAATTTATTATTTTTGCAGTTATTTTTGTTTTCTGTTTCCTCCTGGAGATAGTCCTTGGGAGCCAAGATCTCTGTCTATTTTATTCACTTTCTCCCAAGTGCCTAGAGCAGTGCCTGACCCTTGTGAGACAGGCAGTCATTTAAAAAAATGTTAAATTAACACATAAATAACTACATGGGTAACAAACATTCAAAATTAAGAATTCCGAATAGTGTTAAAAATGTGAGGGAAAATGGATTAAAGAAACACACACAGAGGCAAGGCACACCACATTTTTGACTTTAGAATCTGTGTTATTTGAGTTAACCTCCCCACAGATCAGGGATGAAAGTCTGGCCACTGATCCATGGAGGAGATTTTCACTTCTAAAACCATCAAGGGAAAGAAAAAAAAGTATTTCTAATAGTTTGTTGCCACAGGGGATCTCCAAAACCTAGTTTGGATGAATCACAAATCAAATTTCAACATCACAAGGCACCAACCATAATTCTCATGACGTAAGGATGTTTAAAACAAACTAATTTGATACAAAATAAAATCCAAGCCTCTATCTGAAATAATCCTCATTAAATAATGTTCTGACACATTTCCCCTAAGTCTTTATTTTCTCACAAAGGATTTTTTCCTATTGCATCTTGCAATTTTCTAAAGGTTTTTCTTTCTATTCCCCCCTGTTCAGTACCTCTTGCCAGATTAGAAAGGGATGACCCAGGGACTTTAACAATTCAAAGAATAAATCAAAATGTCATGTGCATCTGAAGTCATCCCAGTAGCCCCATCTCTTTTATAAGGCATTTTCTCTGAGATGCCTTATAAGATGACTCTCTGAGAGGCATTTTCTCCCAAGTAATTCCTTTTCTTGCAGTTAGGAAGGAAAGAAAGGAGGGAGGGAGGAAAGCAGGGAAGAAGGAAGGGAGGAAACCAACTCTAATTGAATTAGGCACTATTCAGAGGTTTCACACAAACCATTTCATTTACCTTTTGTAGTTGGCTTGTGATATCAATATTTTGTCCTCATTTCTCTGACAAAGGAACTGAGGCTCACTGAGGCAAGTAACTGGCCCAGGAACACAGAACTAGTTAGTGAAGACGCTCATATTTGAATCCAGATCCGTTTGCAGGCAAATCTAGATTAAAGATCTTCTTTCTTGCTTTAAGAACCATAAACAAGAATTTCCTCCTCATTGTAAAGGCCGGGAGGCTTAGGACCAGGTGTTATCTTCAACTGCATCCACAGGTTTGACTATTAGGTTTGGTATATTATTGATTTTTTCTTATAATCACTTGTATATTTTATTCCTTTCATATTAATCTTATTATACGATCTGTTTGAGTGCATTTTTGCATGCATGTTCACTGGTCATAAGGCTCAGGGAACACTTCAAGTTTGGTCCTTCCACTCTTGCCAAGAACTCCAGAAATACCTGAAATATCAGACAAACATTGTGTGTCACAGTTTTATCATAAGACACATAATGAACGGACAATATTACCTACACTTAGACAAAGGTTGTGTTTGCAAGTAGCATACAGAGAGTAACAATTCCTGTCAAATGCTCACTCATCTCAGGCAGGCCCCCGGACTGGCAAACTAAAGCTTGGGTGGGTGTATCACTCACATCTGTGTCATAGCTTTGGAGGGTTTTATACAGTTCCTCAGCACGTGCTCTTTTCTGCTTCCTCTTAAACCTGAGTGGAGGAACTCAGTGGTACAAATGTATTAATCAAGATAGGTCAGGTTATATCATGGTAACGATTTTTCAAAGGCTTATTTCTCTCCCATACAACACGTCCCTCATGCGTTCACTGGAAGCTCTGTTCCCATCACCCCACCCTTTAACCCAGGCTAACAGAGCAGCCGCCACTGGAGACATTGCCCATCAATACGGTGGAGGAGAAGGGAAAGTGTGGTGAATCCTGGTCTCTGAAAGTTTCTGGCTGGATAGGGTACATGTCACCTTCACTCACATTCAACTGACCAAAGCAAGTCAAATGACCACCACTGTCTTCTAAGGGTTGAGGAAGCCCAGTGCTACCAAGTGCACAAGAGAACTGGAAGAATGTGGTGAACGCAGTGTGACTGCCACGCTGAGTGAGGTCACAGTCTTTGTCTTTATCTCTCCTGGCTCATGTCAGCCCCTTGGCATTTTTTCATTTGCTGTGTTTGACACAGATCCCGGCATTAGCTTGCCTGGGTTGTCATAACTAAATATCACCAACTTGGTGGCTTAACCAACAGACATTTATTTTTTTCACAATTCGGGAGGTTGGAAGTCCAAGATCAAGGTGTTGGTAGGTTTGGTTTCTCTGAGGCTTGCGGATGGCCACCTTCTCCCTGTGTCTTCACATGGTCTTCGCTCTGCATCTGCGTGTGTCTGTTGTCTCTCTGAGTGTCCAGATGGATTTCCTCTTCTTTTAAGGACACCAGTCATACTGAGTGAGGGCTCACTCTAAATATTTTATTTTACCTTAGTCACCTCTTTAAAGGACTTATCTCCAAATATGGTCACATTCTGAGGAACTGGGAATTAGGGCTTCAACATATGAATTTGGGGGAGACACAATTCAGCCCTTAATAGTCAGTCCCCCACTCACTGTCATTATTTGCTCTCTCCAGGTGAGGATCTGCTTTCTCCTTCTCTCATCCCTTTCCTGCACAGCAGCCATGAGATTGTTGTTGTACAGTGTTCAGGAGAACACCTACAAGCAACTTTTGGTGCCAGCTGGCACTTAATGCCAGAAGGGTCAGCAAAGCATGCAGGTACCCCGTTCTCCCAGCATATTGAGGAGAAGCAGATGGGACTGGGTGTGGCTGGACACATCGGCTTCCTTTTTTATGGAGCAAGTCTGAAAGCAGTCGTGCATGAGGGGAATAAACCTTGTGGTTTATGCATCCAGCAATTTGAGCTTATGTACCAGATGTTTAGAGGAGTGCTAGGAAATGCCAGAAACCTAGCAACCAGAGTAGCTTGCAGGCCCCTGTCTTAGAGAGAGGGGGAGCTCTGGTCCAACTAGATTAGACAGTCTTCACTTCTTGCTCCATAGCAATCAGTTAGAAACACAAATTTAATTCCATTTTGCTATCCAAAACAAGCCAGAGGTTTCACATTGTTCCTAGAAAACTCTAAACATGACCTTGGCCAAAGTATGGTCCTAACAATGATCTTCAAGGCCCTGCATAAACTGGTCCCCATCCACCTCTCCAGTGTCCTCTTGAACATCTCCCTCTCCCCTGCTCATTATGGTCCAGGCACACTGGTCCCCTTTAATGTCCTTGACTACCTTGCATTTTTCTCTGCCTTGATGCAGTCACACATAGTGGTTCCTGGACCTGGAATGCCCTCCCCATGCTCTTCATATTGTTATTTCCTTCTCATGCTTCAGGTCTTGGTTTCAATGTCACCTCCTTAGAGAGTCCTCCCTGGCTCCTTGATATAAAGGATGTCTCCTCAAATTAGCCCTGCTGAATTTTAAGCACCTTATTTGTTAGATTCATAGCACTCATCACTATTATAATAGCAATTATACCTACACACACACACTGAGACACACTTGTATGTTATATGATTTTTCTCTCAAATATTTGGTACTCCAATATACCTCAACATATAGCAGAGTACCTGGCCCATGTGGTAAGTAATTAATATGATAGGTTTGTTGTGATATTTGATGTCTATAGAATCCTTTTTTAAAAACAATAAAATGCCATACAGCTATCAGTTGTTATTATTTCTATTAATTATCTGAGCCACATTGGCTTAAGACCATTTCTAGAATAGGAGGAGTCATGGGAAGAAGGGGAGGACAGAAAGGTAAGGTCAACATTACAGATTCTTCACTGTCACAACCACTTGCTAATCCCAGACTCTTTGCTCTGGCTAAATCAATGAGGCTGTGTTGTCTGATGGCTAAGCCACTAATGGCCACACGGCTTGCTCATGACCCAACTGAAGGCAGTGGCCATTCGGTGCTGGCAACTTGCCAGAGAGTGATGGCTGGAGGGAGTCTATAGCTTTACTGAGGGGCTGGAAGGAGGGTGAGGTACCAATAGGTATAGAGTGCCTGGCAGGTGTCATTACTTCATCCAGTCCTCAGGGACAGGAACTAAATACAACTTTGCTCATTTTATTGATGAGAACACCAAGAAATGTTAACCACTCTTGTCTTCTGTACTTTTAGGATGGGCCCTACAGCAATGGGTACCTGCCTCTCACTGGTAAGATTTGACTGGAAGAGAAGCTGACCATGTGCCATTGATTCAGTTGAGCAAATCTGTTCCTGTTACCTGGAATTGAGATTGATATTACCATGTTTCTGTTGTACCAGAACAGAAAGAATCTGCCAGGAGTCCTGGAATATCCACATTCTGCCACGTGTGCCAAAAAACACACGAACTGGTATGTAGAGAAGAAGGTTGAAGATATTTTGTTCAAAGAGTAATGGGTAAGAGACAGCCCCACCCACCACCACCAGAAGGAAATAGAAGTGAACCCAGAGAAAGACAGAGATAGCCCAGAAAGAGGCAGAAATCAATACACCTGGGGGGATCGCTCTCCCACAAGAGAGCTTCATACCTTCCAATATAATTTCCCTTTGGCTCAGCCTAGGTTTAGTATGTCTTGTTTCTCTCAACCATCCCCGACGATGTTTTAAAATAGCAGCCATTCGTAGGATGCACTCATTTGTTCTGTCCCCAAATACTTCTCAGGTGGAAATTTAAACACCTAGTTTAGGTAAATGTCTTCCTCCATGACTTTCAACCAGATTGTGAGCAGCCTGAAAGCAGCAATTAAGTCCTTTTCATTCCCAGGTCCATCACTTGTTCAGTAGCGTCTGTGGGGTTTAATTCAAGTTGCAATGATGAGGCTATACCTCCTTGGGGCCAGAAAAGGAAACTGCAGGTCTCAATGCCCCTGAGTCATTTGCCTTCTAATTAAATTGAGAATTAAGGGATGTTTTCCTATGCGTTAACAATAGGACAGGAGATATTTTGGTAATTTATACTTCAGTAAAATTAAGAGAAGTAAATCTCTCTCTAGGAAGTGATTGGAGTCAAGCAGACACCACAGCTCACTTAAGCAGCAAGTTATTCTTGTCATTTTTTATACCAACATATTTCTTCTTGAAAATTTGGTTGCACTAATAGCAATGAGAGAAGTAGTAGAACTGGATAAAATAAGTGAGAGAAAAAAAAAAGTGTGAGCAAATATCATTATGATTAAACTGGTATTTATAATTAGAACTATTTTTTGGCATTCTCTGATAAATGAGTGAGAAGTTCCATCATGACCTTGTCTTAGAGTTTTCTAGTACCTCTCATTCACATAATATTCATGTTATGTTTGGTGCTATATACAGCAGAAAGAGGTAGAAGACAGTTTTTCTCTTGAAAGTCATTGATCCTCAGAAGAAGTGCCAACACCATCAAGCCCCGCCATCAAGTGGAGGCTCAGCCCCCACCTATCTGCCCCCAACTTGTCTCCATTATATCTGCATAAGGCTGTTTTCTTTCACAGTCTCCACTCCATCCTCTCCTAACACAGGAGGCATGTCTACTGCTGACATTCTTCTGAGTACTACATGGGTACATTATATACAATTTAATGTATACAAATATTGATGTTTCTGTGGGTTGAACTTCCATAGCTGTTACCAGATTCCTAAGTAATCATCACTGTCAACATTTACTATAAAATTACCAAGTACCAGGCACTGTTCTTAGGAACTTTACAGATATTAACTGATCAAATCCTCACAATAATCCTATGGGTAAGTATTATGATTATCCCCATTTTGCAGAGGAGGAAACTAAAGCACTAACTAAAGAGTTAGTAACTAACTAAAAGCACAAGGTAACAAAGCTTGTGACTGCTGAGTCCTGGATAGGAACCCAGGCAGTGTGACACCCCATCTCCAGGCTGTTTTTAAATGACTTGGCTTTCCTGCCTCTCCTATAGGGTCCCTGATGTCCAATTAAGATATCAAAGCAGATATGGAATTTGGGGAAGCCAGGCCTGACCTCTTGGCAATATTAGGACCTCAAATCGTAGCTTTTCCTTTTCTGTTATATTTATACACCTGCGTATGCGTGAACATGGGTGTACACACACACACAGGCATTCATGTAATCGAATGTGCCTTTAATCAAACAATGCCATTTATTACTTCTGGTTTTTATTTTTATGAATGACAAATGTGAGGCCAGACATACAATTTTTGTTTTTTCCTAGGTGCTTATAAAAGGTTTTAATACTTGAAATTAAATAACTCCATAGGAATGACTGGAACCTTCACTATCTTCTTTAATCAGAAGCAATATAATTTTTCAAATAAATTGTAGGATAGTAATTCAAAAAAATACTATGCTGCCATTAAAAGTTATGCTTTTCAATCTACAGATTCAATGCAATCCCTATCAAACTACCACTGGCATTTTTCACAGAACTAGAACAAAAAATTTCACAATTTGTATGGAAACACAAAAGACCCCGAATAGCCAAAGCAATCTTGAGAACGAAAAATGGAGCCGGAGGAATCAGGCTCCCTGACTTCAGACTATATTACAAAGCTACAGTAATCAAGACAGTTTGGTACTGGCACCAAAACAGAAATATAGATCAGTGGAACAGGATAGAAAGCCCAGAGATAAGCCCACGCACATATGGTCACCTTATCTTTGATAAAGGAGGCAAGCATATACAGTGGAGAATAGACAGCCTCTTCAATAAGTGGTGCTGGGAAAATTGGACAGATACATGTAAAAGTATGAAATTAGAACACTCCCTGACACCATACACAAAAATAAACTCAAAATGGATTAAAGACCTAAGTGTAAGGCCAGACACTATCAAACTTTTAGAGGAAAACATAGGCAGAACACTCTATGACATAAATCACAGCAAGATCCTTTTTGACCCAGGTCCTAGAGAAATGGAAATAAAAACACAAATAAACAAATGGGACCTAATGAAACTTAAAAGCTTTTGCACAGCAAAGGAAACCATAAACAAGACCAAAAGACAACCCTCAGAGTGGGAGAAAATATTTGCAAATGAAGCAACTGACAAAGGATTAATCTCCAAGATTTACAAGCAGCTCATGCAGCTCAATAACAAAAAAACGAACAACCCAATCCAAAAATGGGCAGAAGACCTAAATAGACATTTCTCCAAAGAAGATATACAGATTGCCAACAGACACATGAAAGAATGCTCAACATCATTAATCATTAGAGAAATGCAAATCAAAACTACTATGAGGTATCATCTCACACCGGTCAGAATGGCCATCATCAAAAAATCTAGAAACAATAAATGCTGGAGAGGGTGTGGAGAAAAGGGAACACTCTTGCACTGTTGGTGGGAATGTAAATTGATACAGCCACTATGGAGAACAGTATGGAGGTTCCTTAAAAAACTAAAAATAGAACTACCATACGACCCAGCAATCCCACTACTGGGCATATACCCTGAGAAAACCATAATTCAGAAAGAGTCATGTACCAAAATATTCATTGCAGCTCTGTTTACAATAGCCAGGACACGGAAGCAACCTAGGTGTCCATCATCGGATGAATGGATAAAGAAGATGTGGCACATATATACAATGGAATATTACTCAGCCATAAAAAGAAATGAAATGGAGGTATTTGTAATGAGGTGGATGGAGTTAGAGTCTGTCATACAGAGTGAAGTAAGTCAGAAAGAGAAAAAGAAATACAGTATGCTAACACATATATATGGAATCTAAGGGAAAAAAAAATTAAAAAAAAAGGTCATGAAGAACCTAGTGGCAAGATGGGAATAAAGACACAGACCTACTAGAGAATGGACTTGAGGATATGGGGAGGGGGAGGGGTGAGATGTGACAGGGTGAGAGAGTGTCATGGACATATATACACTACCAAATGTGAAATAGATAGCTAGTGGGAAGCAGCCGCATAGCACAGGGAGATCAGCTCGGTGCTTTGTGACCACCTAGAGGGGTGGGATAGGGAGGGTGGGAGGGAGGGAGATGCAAGAGGGATGAGATATGGGAACATATGTATATGTATAACTGATTCACTTTGTTATAAAGCAGAAGCTAACACACCATTGTAAAGCAATTATACTTCAATAAAGATGTTCAAAAAAAAAAAAAGTTATGCTTTTGAAGATGATTTGCTAATATAAAATATTTATAGGTGAGGAGAGAACACAGGCCACAAAAAGTATTTCGTGTAGCATGATCTTAATATCAAATTATGAAATTAAAAAGAAAATATATATACTCATAAAATCTTGAAGGCTGAAAAAATGAATTTTTTCTGGATCCACCTGCAAGAAAGCAATAACATGTAACATTTTTCAGAATGTAAACATGTAAATGAAGGAATGAGGAATAACCACTTATTCTGATTATTGGACAGCGTAAGATGCTGAGCTCCACAATTTCATTTATTAGCTTACATAAGTCTCATACAATCCTATGGGCCAGTTATTAGTTTCCCCATTTTATAAATGAAGAAATAAACACAGACATTAAAAGGCTTGCTCAGCATCACTTAGCTGGCAATAGAGGCCTCTCTTACTTCAAAGGCTTAAAAGAGCTTGACACATCCACAGTCCTCTCGCTAAGGCACCAGCAACTCCCACACTCTGCCTGCAATTTTGTATATCTACCTCAAGATTTCAACAAGCTCTAACTTTTCTCCTACCACCTGTGTGCTCAGAGGACCAAGAATCCCTCCCCCAGTCCCCCTGCATCTCATATGGCCCAGATCCAACTGCTTGGGGCCCCAGTTTTCCAACTCAGATCACCCTAGCTGTGGCCACCTGCCTGGAACTCTTCCTTCTCCCATTGAGGGCTTTCTCCAAGTGACTGCTCATACGTCTCACATTTTCTCCAGGATCCCTTCTAGATACCTATATGTGAGAATGTTTGATACAGGCTCAGGAGTACAACCTGGGAAGGAGCACATCTGTGGCAGATCCCCAACTGCAGTTATACTGCCCTCTTGGTGTCACAGCACCACAAGTCAGCCAGGTAAAGGAGGCTTTTAGAGAAGTGGATTCTTCAGGTTTCCCTTGAGATCTATAAATCCTCTTCTTCTCAGACTCTTGGCCAAGTTAGTACAAGTTTGCTACCCCAGAGAGAGAGAAGAAAGGAGGGAAGTAGACCTCAGTTAATTACTAGGTTTTTTCACTAGACTTTTAATTGGGGGAGGGGACAGGTGCTTAACAAGCAATACTGACATCTGCTTGCCCATCATTCAGAGGACATTCATTCATCTGCAGGGCGCTGATCCAATTGCTTCCCCCTTTCAGTCAACACTGGCGCAGAAATAATTGTCATTGTTAAGGTTTATGCAGGATTAAATGTTACAAAGCACTGGACACAAAAGGTATCTGACACAGTCACCCTGTCTTCTTATTTTTTTAATCACATTTTATTTTGCTCTCACAGTATTCCATGCTGGTGAAAATCTGCAGTTGCACATGTGGACATAAATCAGCTAGAAAACTGAGGTTTAAAAGAACAGGCTTTGGACTTGGCCAAATCAATCAATAACTGAGCCTCAAGGTATGCTTTGGAATGATTTCTCTGGGTAATTCTAGCAAGAACAACAAAATCCAAACAAATTGCAGGGAAATTAATAAGCTCAAAGTGGGCATATTCATGCACCACAGAGACAACCAAAACAAAACGAATAAAATGAAATGAAATAAAAGCACAAAAACTCCAGCCTTAACAAAAAACAACATCTCAGGATTCTGGTGTGTTTCTCCTCAGTCTTCCCTACATCATTGTCATGTCTACATCGTTTCAGATCTCCTTGGACTTCATCTCTCATTCCCTGCCATAAACTTGGTCCTTCTACTTGAAGACAAAATTTAGTGTTCACAGCGTTGGTCCTTGGTGCTCTTTAGATGAAGCCTTTATACATGCTCTGGACTTTCTAGTGTTTGGTTATTTCCAAATAATATTTGGATCCTATTTCTCAGTCAAGAGCTACCTCAGTTCATTAAATGCCCATTGTAATTTCTGGACATTGTGAAAAACTCAAGCTTTGCTAGGATACATGCATACCTAAAGACCGCAGAATATTTTGCACCAAAGCAGCCATGGCTGCATTAACCACATTATCTCTTAAAAGACCCCCTAAGACCACCTTACAGAGAACACATTTTGAAAGTCTGGAACAGGCTATTCCATGCCACCTCCACCTCAAATCTAGCCCAAGGCATTTTGCCAAGTGGTGTTGGAAGAGGTATTCCACAAGCAGGGATCATTTTGCATAGTTAACTCTAAGAAGGAAAATTTGAAACTGCAGGAGCCTCTTAGAAAAGCAGATCTAATTGGGAGACCTGAAATGTGGCCAGGTCAACTGGCTTCATGTGCCATTCCCAAGGCTCTAGGACTTTGGCCTCGCTCTCATTCAGCTGGCACCAACTCATAGAACACAGGCCACTTACCAGCAAATCAAGGAACAGATTTACTCTTCCTGCCCCCTAAGAGGAACAGCTGCACCTGAACAAACTTGCAAGGTCAGGTTCACATGCAGTTTATGAAAACCTTCCCTGGATCCCACTCCTAACAAAGGCCAAAGACAAATTTAACTCAGGTTTTCTGGTCTCTGGCCCGCTGCCGCATGTGACAGCTCCCCGCACCTAGTTCACAAAACCTCACCATTTAGCTGTCCCAGAGAGTCCTGCTTCAGGACAGGAAAGAGAAGTTCTCACATATCTCTCACAGCGTCTACGCTAGTTCCTTTTGCACCTGGGATCTCCTTGGGGGCCTCTGAATCGAAGTCTGACTAAGCCTGACCTTGCTTTGGTTTATGAGGGTAATGAAATCACAGCCCCAGGTGGGGTGGCTGCAGGTGCACTTGCTCAGGCCTTTGGAGCCTTGTTATTTCTGTAATTTGTCCCATGCTGTCTCCTGCTTGGGGTTATACTTTACAGCCTAATGAATGTATTCTCTTATTAAGACAAACCTTATCCATGCCAATCCAATTAAATCTATATAATTAGCCTGGAAATTTTAAAGAAGTGGGCTTCAATGCAGATACAGTTTTTTGGGTTTTTTTTTTCTTTTTCTATTGTAAGTTGTTGGACCAAGACTAATTATGATTTGTGAAGCAGAGAAGTTGGTGGAAAGAGCAACTAGTTAGATGTCAGAAGACCTAGGTTTTATTCCAGTTTTGTTATGTGATCTTGAGCAGGTTCCCTCTCCTCCGTGGATGTTGGTCCCTTGGCAATGAAATGAATAGTTTGGACACATTTGTATAGATAATATCTTTTCATTTATTGAGTTACCTTACTGCATGTCAGACAGTCGCATAAAAATTCGGCAAAGTGGATACAATGTTGTCGATTGTGGGAATACAATCACCAGACAATAGAAGACAAATGATTCACCCAAGACCAGACAGTGAAGAAGAGGATATGGTTCCAAAACCCATCCATATGCTTCCCAAATTGATAACATATACTCTGCAGACTATGAATCTTAGGAGGAAAGTTTGGAAGTAGCTGAAGTCAGTATCAGGTCACAAGGCTGAGTTGTACTCTTAGCTCAGTTACTAACTCAGAGATCCTAAACCAGTCGACCATCTCATTGTCAACCACCACCACAACTAATCTTTCCTTCTCACTCAGTTCTCAGAAAATTCAGGGTAATATATAGGGTATAAGTCAAAGTCTCCTAAAATATAGGCACAAGAAAAACAGAAGTAGAGCAAACTTTGTTATACTTTTATCGAAAAGGAGGGGAGAAAAATGATTCATTTCTCTGGACACAATAGGTAAATGCCGGTCCCAAACATAAACCTCACACTATCATTAATGGTGTCCACCAAGCTCTAGGTTTCACCTATGTTTGTGAAGCACTTTGTTCAATAAAAATTGTGATCATAAATAAATTGAGAATCAGAAAATGGAAAGCTTAGCCTATATTCATCATGAAAAGTACATTTTCCTGGTGAGTTCCTAGTACCAGATTAAAATTCAATTCAATATCTAATGACATTATGAATGTCTGGCTAATGTAGAAACCAGTTCTTCCATTTTTCAGAGAGACAAAAATGGATTTTTCAGTAATTATTTATTCAAGGATTTAATTCAAACAATGTTATTATTTCTTGAGAAAAAAGAAGGGCTCTATCCTTGGATAGGGCATTTGTCTTCTTATATATAAAAAAGCAACAATAAAACATCAAAATTTCTTCCTTTACTATGCTGAAATAATATACATACAGAAAAATGCACCAAACAAATTTCAGATCAATGATTTTTAAAACCACTACCCAGATCAAGAAATAGAATATTACCAACACCACAGAAGCTTCCCATATATTGAATCCCAATAAATGTCCCCTCTGTGCCCCCCAAAGTTAACCAATATATTTATTTTTTGTATTTCTTTATAATTTACCAACCAAAGCATACTATTGATGATTTTATAAACTTTATTTTAATGGGCTCATATAGTCTATATTCTTTTGTATCTAACTTTTAAAATAAAATTATATTTGTGATATTTATCCATATTGTATGAAGATGTATTTTGTTCTTTTTTCACTATAGTGTAGTATTACATTGCATGTATATTTAGTATATGTATAAAAATATCATAATTTACCATTCTATTCCTCATGAACATTGATTGTAGTTATTTGCAAATTTAGGCTTTTATAATAATGTTGCAATAAACATTCTTGCATGTGTCTCTTCTGTACCTGGGCATTTATTTATGTTCTTGGTTATATCGTGGAGTAAATTGCTGAATCGTAGGATTTGCCTTTCCTAACTTTAATAGATACTGCTAAAGTGTATTCCAAAAGGATTGTACCAAATTAACTCCTACCAGCAACACATGAGAGTTTTATTTTTCCACATCCTTTCCAATACTTAGTGTTACCTGTCTTTTGCATGTTTACCATTCCAGTGTCTGTGCAGGTGATATCTTATTCTTTTCATATGCATTTTCGTGATAACTAATGAGAATGAGAAACTTTTCACACATTTGCTGGGCATATGAATGTCTACAATCCACCTGGAATTAATTTTCGTTTATGGCCTAAAATAGGGATCATTTTTCATTTCCTTCCATATAGACCTTCTGTTACTTCAACAGCACTTATTGAAAAGGCCATCCTTTTTCCACTGCTGTGAAGTGCTACTTGTATCATTAATCATTTGCCATATACATATGGTTTTGTTCCTAGGATCTCATTTTTTTCCCACTATTGGTTTAGTTGACTATGCCTCTATCCTTGCACCTATATTTTAATGTCTTAATTACCATGTATTTTAATACCTTAATGTATGGTAGAGTAAGTCCTCCCACTGTTTTTCTTCTTTGAGTGTGCTTTGGCTATTGCCAGAATTTGCAAGAATTGGCTTGTCAAGTTCCAATGAAAAACAAAACAAAATAACATCTGGTAAGATTTTGAGTGGGATTGCATTGATCTAGGATCAATGATCTAGGCAGTTTAGGGGCTATTAAAAGCAAAGCTAGGGCTTCCCCGGTGGCGCAGTGGCCGAGAGTCTGCCTGCCAATGCAGGGGACGCGGGTTCGAGCCCTGGCCTGGGAGGATCCCACATGCCGCGGAGCGGCTGGGCCCGTGAGCCACAACTGCTGAGCCTGCGCGTCTGGAGCCTGTGCTCCGCAACGGGAGAGGCCGCGACGGTGAGAGGCCCGCGCACCGCGATGAAGAGTGGCCCCCGCTCGCCGCAACTAGAGAAAGCCCTCGCACAGAAACGAAGACCCAACACAGCCATAAATAAATAATAAACAAATTTAAAAAAAAAAAAAAAAAAAAAGCAAAGCTATAGTGAAGACATGGCTATTTCCAATTCATCACTCTAAATTCTCTCAAAAGCGTTTCATAGTTGCCTGTGTAGAAATCCTGAACATGATGCTCTGAATTTATTCCAAGGTATTTAATCTTTGGTACAGATAGATTATATCTTGTAATTTTTTTTTCATTTTTTTTTAACATCTTTATTGGAGTATAATTGACTTACAATGGTGTGTTAGTTTCTGCTTTATAACAAAATGATTCAGCTATACATATACATATATTCCCATATCTCTTCCCTCTTCTGTCTCCCTCCCTCCCACCCTCACTATCCCACCCCTCTAGGTGGTCACAAAGCACCGAGCTGATCTCCCTGTGCTATGCAGATGCTTCCAACTAGCTATCGGTTTTACATTTGGTAGTGTATATATGTCCATGCCACTCTCTCACTTTGTCCCAGCTTACCTGTCCCCCTACCCATGTCCTCAAGCCCATTATCTAGTAGGTCTGCGTCTTTATTCCCATCCTGCCCCTAGCTTCTTCATGACCTTTTTTTTTTTTTAGATTCCATATATATGTGTTAGCATATGGTATTTGTTTTTCTCTTTCCGACTTACTTCACTCTGTATGACAGACTCTAGGTCCATCCACCACACTACAAATAACTCAATTTCCTTTCTTTTTATAGCTGAGTAATATTCCATTGTATATATGTGCCATATCTTTTTTATCCATTCATCTGTTGATGGACACTTAGGTTGCTTCCATGTCCTGGCTATTGTAAATAGAGCTGCAATGAACATTGTGCTACATGACTCTTTTTGAATTATGGTTTTCTCAGGGTATATGCCCAGTAGTGGGATTGCTGGGTCATATGGTAGTTCTATTTTTAGTTTTTTAAGGAACCTCCATACTGTTCTCCATAGTGGCTGTACCACTTTACATTCCCCCCAACAGTACAAGAGAGTCCACTTTTCTCCACACCCTCTCCAGCATTTATTGTTTGTAGATTTTTTGATGATGACCATTCCGACTGGTGTGAGATGATATCTCATTGTAGTTTTGATTTGCATTTCTCTAACGATTAATGATGTTGGGCATTTTTACATGTGTTTGTTGGAAATCTGTGTATCTTCTTTGGAGAAATGTCTACTTAGGTCTTCTGCCCATTTTTGGATTGGGTTGTTTGTTTTTTTGATATTGAGCTGCATGAGCTGCTTGTAAATTTTGGAGATTAATCCTTTGTCAGTTGCTTTGTTGCAAATATTTTCTCCCATTCTGAGGGTTGTCTTTTCATCTTGTTTAGGGTTTCCTTTACTGTGCAAAAGCTTTTAAGTTTCATTAGGTCCTATTTGTTTATTTTTGTTTTTATTCCATTTCTCTAGGAAGTGGGTCAAAAAGGATCTTGCTGTGATTTATGTCATAGAGTGTTCTGCCTATGTTTTCCTCTACGAGTTTTATAGTGTCTGGCCTTACATTTCGGTCTTTAATCCATTTTGAGTTTATTTTTGTGTATAGTGTTAGAGAGTGTTCTAATTTCATTCTTTTACATGTAGCTGTCCAGTTTTCCCAGCACCACTTATTGAAGAGGCTGTCTTTTCTCCATTGTATACTCTTGCCTCCTTTATCAAAAATAAGGTGACCATATGTGCATGGGTTTACTCTGGGCTTTCTATCTTGTTCCATTGATCTATATTTCTGTTTTTGTGACAGTACCATACTGTCTTGATTACTGTAGCTTTGTAGTAGAGTCTGAAGTCAGGGAGCCTAATTCCTCCAGCTCCGTTTTTCTTTCTCAAGATTGCTTTGGCTATTCGGGGTCTTTTGTATTTCCATACAAATTGTGAAATTTTTTGTTCTAGTGCTGTGAAAAATGCCACTGGTAGTTTGATAGGGATTGCATTGAATCTGTAGATTGCTTTGGAGAGTATAGTCATTTTCACAATGTTGATTCTTCCAATCCAAGAACAAGCTATATCCCTTCATCTATTTGTATCATCTTTAATTTCTTTCAACAGTATCTTATAGTTTTCTGCATGCAGGTCTTTCGTCTCCTTAGGTAGGTTTATTCCTAGGTATTTTATTCTTTTTGTTGCAATGGTAAATTGGAGTGTTTCCTTAAATTCTCTTTCAGATATTTCATCATTAGTGTATAGGAATGCAAGAGATTTCTGTGTATTAACTTTGTATCCTGCTACTTTACCAAATCCATTGATTAGCTCTAGTAGTTTTCTGGTAGCATCTTTAGGGTTCTCTATGTATAGTATCATGTCATCTGCAAACAGTGACAGCTTTACTTCTTCTTTTCCGATTTGGATTCCTTTTATTTCTTTTTCTTCTCTGATTGCTGTGGCTAAAACTTCCAAAACTATGTTGAATAATAGTGGTGAGAGTGGGCAACCTTGTCTTGTTCCTGATCTTAGTGGAAATGGTTTCAGGTTTTCACCATTGAGGATGATGTTGGCTGTGGGTTTGTCATATATGGCCTTTATTTTGTTGAGGTAAGTTCCCTTTATGCCTACTTTCTGGAGGGCTTTTATCATAAATGGGTGTTGAATTTTGTCGAAAGCTTTCTCTGCCTCTATCGAGATGATCATATGGTTTTTAATCTTCAAATTGTTAATATGTTGTATCACATTGACTGACTTGCATATATTGAAGACTCCTTGCATTCCTGGGATAAACCCCACTTGATCATGGTGTATGATCCATTTAATGTGCTGATGGATTCTGTGTGCTAGTATTTTGTTGAGGATTTTTGCATCTATGTTCATCAGTGATATTGGCCTGTAGTTTTCTTTTTTTATGACATCCTTGTCTGGTTTTGGTATCAGGGTGATGGTGGCCTCGTAGAATGAGTTTGGGAGTGTTCCTTCCTCTGCTATATTTTGGAAGATTTTGAGAAGGATAGGTGTTAGCACTTCTCTAAATGTTTGATAGAATTCTCCTGTGAAGGCATCTGGTCCTGGGCTTTTGTTTGTTGGAAAATTTTTAATCACAGTTGCAGTTGTGATTGGTCTGTTCATATTTTCTACTTCTTCCTGGTTCAGTCTCAGAAGGTTGTGCTTTTCAAAGGATTTGAAAGAAATTGTCCATTTCTTCCAGGTTGTCCATTTTATTGGCATATAGTTGCTTTTAGTAATCTCTCATCATCCTTTGTATTTCTGCAGTGTCAATTGTTACTTCTCCTTTTTCATTTCTAATTCTATTGATTTGAGCCTTCTCCCTTTTTTTCTTGATGAGTCTGGCTAATGGTTTATCAATTTTGTTTATCTTCTCAAAGAACCAGCTTTTAGTTTTATTGATCTTTGTTATTGTTTTCTTCATTTCTTTTTCATTTATTTCTGATCTGATCATTATGGTTTCTTTCCTTCTGCTAACTTTGGGGTTTTTTTGTTCTTCTTTCTCTAATTGCTTTAAGAGTAAGGTTAGGTTGTTTATTTGAGATGTTTCTTGTTTCTTAAGGTAAGACTGTATTGCTATAAACTTCCCTCTTAGAACTGCTTTTGCTGAATCCCATAGGTTTTGGGTCATCGTGTTTTCATTGTCAATTTTTTCAAGGTATTTTTTGATTTCCTCTTGATTTCTTCAGTGATCTCTTGGTTACTAAGTAGTGTTTGTTTAGCCTCCATATATTTGTATTTCTTACAGATTTTTTTCCTGTAATTGATATCTAGTCTCATAACGTTGTGGTCAGAAAAGATACTTGATAAGACTTCAATTTTCTTAAATTTATCAAGGCTTGATTTTTGACCCGAGATATGACCTATCCTGGAGAATGTTCCATGAGCACTTGAGAAGAAAGTGTATTCTGTAGTTTTTGGATGGAATGTCCTATAAATATCAATTAAGTCCATCTTGTTTATTGTATCATTTAAAGCTTGTGTTTCCTTATTTATGTTCATTTTGGATGATCTGTCCATTGGTGAAAGTCGCACGTTAAAGTCCCCTACTATGATTGTGTTACTGTCGATTTCCCCTTTTATGACTGTTAGCATTTGTCTTATGTGTTGAGGTACTCCTATGTTGGGTGCATAAATCTTTACAGTTGTTATATCTTCTTCTTGGTTTGATCCCTTGATCATTACATAGTGTCATTCTTTGTCATTTGTAATAGTCTTTGTTTTAAAGTTTATTTTGTCTGATATGAGAATTGCTACTCCAGCTTTCTTTTGATTTCCATTTGCATGGAATATCTTTTTCATCCCCGCACTTTCAGTCTGTATGTGTCTCTAGGTCTGAAGTGGTTCTCTTGTACACAGTGTATATACGGGTCTTGTTTTTGTATCCATTCAGCCAGTCTATGTCTTTTGGTTGGAGCATTTAATCCATTTACATTTAAGGTAATTATCAATATGTATGTTCCTATTACCATTTTTTTAATTGTTTTGGGTTTGTTATTGTAGGTCTTTTCTTTCTCTTGTGTTTCCTACCTAGAGAAGTTCCTTTAGCATTTGTTATAAAGCTGGTTGGGTGGTGCTGAATTCTCTTAGCTTTTGCTTGTCTGTAAAGCTTTTAATTTCTCCATCGAATCTGAATGAGATCCTTGCTGGGTAGAGTAATCTTGGTTGTAAGTTTTTCCCTTTCATCACTTTAAATATGTCTTGTCACTCCCTTCTGGCTTGCAGAGTTTCTGCTGAAGGCCCAGCTGTTAACCCTATGGGGATTCCCTTGTATGTTATCTGTTTTTTTTCCCTTGCTGCTTTTAGTATTTTTTCTTTGTATTTAATTTTTGATAGTTTGAGTAATATGTGTCTTGGCGTGTTTCTTCTTGGATTTATCCTGTATGGGACTCTCTGTGCTTCCTGGACTTGATTATCTATTTCCTTTCCCATATTAGGGAAGTTTTCAACTCTAATCCCTTCAAATATCTTCTCAGTCCCTTTCTTTTATTCTTCTTCTTCTGGGACCCTTATACTTCGAATGTTGGTGTGTTTAATGTTGTCCCAGAAGTCTCTGAGACGGTCCTCAGTTCTTTTCATTCTTTTTTCTTTATTCTTCTCTTCAGTAGTTATTTCCATTATTTTATCTTCCAGGTCACTTATCCGTTTTTCTGCCTCAGTTATTCTGCTATGGATTCCTTCCAGAGAATTTTTAATTTCATTTGTTGTGTTGTTCATCATTGTTTTCTCTTTAGTTCTTCTAGGTCCTTGTTAAAAGTTTCTTGTTTTTTTCCATTCTATTTCCAAGATTTTGGTTCATCTTTACTCTCATTATTCTGAATTCTTTTTCAGGTAGACTGCCTATTTCCTCTTCATTTGTTTGGTCTGGTGGGTTTTTATCTTGCTCCTTCATCTTCTGTGTGTTTCTCTGTCTTCTCATTTTTCTTAACTTACTGTGTTTGGTGTCTCCTTTTCAAAGGCTGCAGGTTCATAGTTCCCATTGTTTTTGGTGTCTGCCCCCAGTGGCTAAGGTTGGTTCAGTGGGTTGTGTAGGCTTCCTGGTGGAGGGGACTAGTGCCTGTGTTCTGGTGGATGAGGCTGAAACTTGTCTTTCTGGTGAACAGGTCCACGTCTGGTGGTGTGTTTTGGGGTGTCTGTGACCTTATTATGATTTTAGGCAGCCTCTCTGCTAATGGGTGGGTTTGTGTTCCTGTCTTGCTAGTTGTTTGGCATAGGGTGTCCAGCACTGTAGCTTGCTGGTCGTTGAGTGGAGCTGGGTCTTGGTGTTGAGATGGAGATCTCTGGGAGATTTTCGGCGTTTGATATTACGTGGAGCTGGGAGGTCTCTGGTGGACCAGTGTCCTGAACTCAGCTCCCCCACCTCAGAGGCACAGGCCTGACACCCGGCTGGAGCACCAAGACCCTGTAATCCACACAGCTCAGAATAAAAGGGAGAAAAAAAGAAAGAAAGAAAGATAGAAAGAAAATTTTTTTAAAAATTTATTAATTTAAAAAATAATTATTAAAAATAAATATAATTTTAAAAGTAATTTAAAAAAAAGAAAGAAAGAAAGAGGAGAACAACCAAACCAGAAAACAAATCCACCAATGATAACAAGTACTAAGAACTATACTAAAAAAAAAAAACCCAAAAACGGACAGACAGAACCCTCAGATAAATGGTAAAAACAAAGCTATAGAGACAAAATCACATACAGAAGCATACACACTCACAAAAAGAGAAAAAGGAAAAAAAATTATATATCGTTGCTCCCAAAGTCCACTGCCTCAATTTGGGATGATTCGTTGTCTATTCAGTTATTCCACAGATGCAGGTACATCAAGTTGATTGTGGAGATTTAATCCGCTGCTCCTGAGGCTGCTGGGAGAGATTTCTCTTTCTCTTCTTTGTTCGCACAGCTCCCGGGGTTCAGCTTTGGATTTGGCTCCGCCTTTGCGTGTAGGTTGCCTGAGGGCGTCTGTTCCCTCTCAGACAGGATGGGCTTAAAGTAGCTAGTGATTCGGGGGCTCTGGCTCACTCAGCCCGGGGGGAGGGAGGGGTACAGAATGTGGGGCGAGCCTGCGGCGGCAGAGGCCAACATGACGTTGCAGCAGCCTGAGGCGCACCGTTTGTTCTCCCAGGGAAGTTGTCCCTGGATCACGTGACCCTGGCAGTGGCGGGCTCCACAAGCTCCTGGGAGGCGAGATGTGGAGGGTGACCTGTGCTTGCACGCAGTCTTCTTGGTGGCGGCAGCAGCAGCCTTAGCGTCTCAGGCCCGTCTCTGGGGTCCGTGCTGAGAGCCGCGGCTCGCGCCTGTCTCTAGAGCTCATTTAGGCAGCACTCTTAATCCTCTCTCCTCGCGCACCACGAAACAAAGAGGCAAGAAAAAGTTTCTTGCCTCTTTGGCAGCTGCAGACTTTTTCCCGGACTCCCTCCCGGCTAGCTGTGGCACGCTAGCCCCTTCAGGCTGTGTTCACGCCGCCAACCCCAGTCCTCTCCCTGCGATCCGACCGAAGCCCGAGCCTCAGCTCCCAGCCCCCGCCCGCCCCGGCGGCTGAGCAGACAAGCCTCTCGGGTTGGTGAGTGCTGCTCGGCGCTGATCCTCTGTGCGGGAGTCTCTCCGCTTTGCCCTCCGCACCCCTGTGGCTGCGCTCTCCTCCGTGGCTCCGAAGCTCCCCGCCTCCGCCACCCGCAGTCTCCGCCCGCGAAGGGGCTTCCTAGTGTGTGGAAACCTTTCCTCCTTCACAGCTCCCTCCCACTGGTGCAGGTCCCATCCCTATTCTTTTGTCCCTGTTTTTCCTTTTTTCTTTTGCCCTACCCAAGTACGTGGGGATTTTCTTGCCTTTTGGGAGGTCTGAGGTCTTCTGCCAGCGTTCAGTGGGTGTTCTGTAGGGGTTGTTCCACATGTAGATGTATTTCTGATGTATTTGTGGGGAGTAAGGTGACCTCCACGTCTTACTCTTCCGCCATCTTGAAGCTCCTCTCTCATTTTCTGTTTGTTGCTATAATCTAGAAATCCGATTTCTAAATGCCATTTACTTTAGCAAATGTGATAAACTCCTTCATTATTAGCCTTATTAAATCCTATTTCTTATCCCAGCAAGGCTATCAAAGTGGGGAGGACTCTCCTCCCTGATGCTCTGGAAGACGTCCCAAATCCTGGGCTCAGTTCTCTGGGCTCAGTCCTCCTCCAGGTCTTGGCCTTCACTGTCCTGTCAACTCCTTCAAGTAAACATTTCTTTTTTTAAGTGTTTTGCAGCTTTCTTATTTGCCCTCATAGGATCGTTGGTTTGTAATGTAATCCTCCTTTACTAAAAGTAATCTCAAAGTTGCTTTATTTGACAAAATATAATTCAAATGTAAATGCAGAAAGATTCTTCCTATTAAACTGCTCTCAGCGTTAAATTTTTGCTTAGATCTAAAAAAATTATTAAAATTGGAGATAGGAGGAAAAAATGAAGAATGTTGTTAAAACATTCTGCCTTAATTATTTTCTATAATATTTGCAATCTGTTAGAAGCAAAAAATCATTACATAAAAGAAAATAATTTTTCCTATGTTGTGATATAGGCGTTATTTCAATTCATAAAAACATAAAACTACCATGTTAAAGAAAACAATAAACATAAATTAATGAGTAATTATTTGTTTTACATAAACTGCTGTTCATATATTTTGCTGTAGGTGCCAATGATTCAATAGCTATGTTTTTGGTTTTGTTTTGGGTTTGTTAGTTTACCACCTTAAGAGGCATGAAATTTGGTCTGATTTTTATTTCTTAAAGATATTCAGTTTTATTCCTTATAGTTATCTCAAATGACACATTGCTATTATGTTAACAGCAGAATAGTCCAATAATATGCGTAAACATGCTCAAGGGATTAGGAGGAATCCTACTATATTTATTTTCCTTCATGGCTTGGGTCATTTAATTCCGATTTTCAACACCAAAAGGTCAATTCAATTTATGTGATTATTTCTGGGAAAGATAGTAATTACATAAGCCAGATATTACTTGAGAAATTGTATAGAAAATATATATTACTAGCTTTATCTAGATACATCTGGAAATGTTAAAGCATAGTTGGTGTCTCTAGGTAAAGTAAGAAGAATAAATCAGTAAAATAAAAAAATTTCAAAAATAATTTTTTGCCATGCCCTACTACTGTAGAATGTGCCAAAGCTCTAAAGTTAACTGATTAAAGAGTTAGAATATGCATATTACTGACAAATATGAGTTTAGTGGGCCTTTAAGACCAAAGAAATTGTAATAAATTGTTTTATGTTAAAGGAGGTGAAGTAATAAATGAAAATAAGCTGTGTAAGGAATCAATGAAGAAATGAAAAGCATCAAAAACTGGGAGAAAGTAAAGGTATGCAAAGACTGGGAGCCCTGATGAGCCTGAAGAGTGGCTGTAGTGGAGGAGAATGAATAAGATACCTAAATCAGAGGGAGTTATAGGCAGATAATGGGATAGTGAATTGGTTTTACAGAGGTGGGGCAGTTATGGATGATGACCAGGGCCAAAACAGGACAGAGAGTACATGCGGAGTGGAGGAGATACTCCTGGAGTTGAGGATCTCAAAGAAATGAGAGACCATTGTATGGACTTATCCACATGGGAAAAAAAATAACCCAGGATCATGGCACGGATTGAGGGAGAAAGAAAGATTCTAAGCCAAATGCCAAAGTCTTTGATAAATGAATGAGGATAACAAAAACAAAATATCGAAAATCTAGGAAAGAAACAATCTCAAAGTGAGTACTACTTGAGGGAAATGCTATCTGATCAAAACTACTTTCGTCAACAGTGGGATAGTAGAAAAGATGTTTAATTTAACCACCTACTGAAAATCAACAAAAGCTACAAACGCTGCCTGTGTACCAAAGCAACCAGGTCAATTGCACCAGGACACCTCACTTGTCAGCAATAACCCAAGAAAACACATTTGACGTCATTTCACACATTCGCTAAATTAAATTTTCAAATGTATGTTAGAGTCAGAGATATATGAGCAGAAGTGTTATCTAGGGAAATCAGCTGTTGTCCAGATGGGCCCTCAAAGGGCAGAATTGCTTTGGCAACATCGTCATTTTTTCAGCGATATTCATTAAGTACCCACCACATGCCGGCCACTGGGCTGGGTGTTGGAGATCCACCTGTGTTTACACCCCAGCAGGGTGTTTGGGGTAGTTCTTATCTTTGCTTTTCTGGAAGTCAATATTTCTAGTCCTTAAGTTCTCTCAATAGGATATACCAAGTTAGCATGTAGTAATGACAAGGATGGTTAATGAACATAGTAATGATAAGCAAAAAGAAGTGGAAGTATTAAAGAGCCTTTCATCTAATCATAGAGGAAAGGGCCATAGTCATCAAGCTATGGCCCATGAGCCAGCCTGCCACCTGTTTTTATATAGCCAGCAAGCTAAATGTATTAGCCTTCTGAGAATAGTCACTTGATTTTGCTTCTTGGCTGGCAAAGCCTAAAATATTTACTATTTGGACTTTTATAGAAAAATTTTATCTAACCCCAATTTAAGCAAGACCCAATGAAGCATCTCTGTTCCATATTACCTGGTTTTAGTCTTCTGAACTTGAAAAAGATTGTATCAGTAGTGCCAAGAAATTTTGGGTTTGGTGCTTTCCTTCACCAGTGTGCTAGAAACTTTGTTTTCTTTTATGCTACCTAGTTATTCTTCAGCTATAATGTTCATTGTCAAATAGCTCTGTTCGGCAATCTAGTCTTGATTAGATTTCCAGGCCATTTCTCTCTGATTTTTTGACCTGATAAATATCCTTTTATTTCTGAGGGTATCTGTAGATACTGCCTCTCATGGACTATGCATACTGTAGTCTAACTTAGGGATTGACAAACATTTTGTGTAAAGAGCTAAATAGTAAATATTTTTGGCTTTGCAGGCCTGATAGTCTCTGTCGAAACCACAAAACTCTGCCACGGTCATGTGAAAACAGGGATAGAAAATTTGAAAATGAATGGGGTAGGGGTGTTCCAATAAAACTGTATTTGCAAAAACAGGTGAGCTGGTTTTGGCCTCTGGACCACAGTTTGTCAAACTCTAGTCCAACTTGTTCTTAGATGTTCCAACTCAAGTTTTATAAATAACTATGCAGAAGTTTCATTTTCTATTATATCCACTTTACAAGTGAGGAAAATGGCAGTGTCTCTCTTACAGCAGAATAAACTCTGTATTTGAATAAACCAATCAAGCAACTAATAATATCTTTGGGGAGAAAAGTAAGCCATCAAATTGTTAGTCGTCAGTTGAACCCCAAAACTGAGTTTGAATTTTGAATTTTTCCAGGGACTACGATGCCTTACATTTGATCCCTAATGCTGGTGAATGTCGAATCACAGCTCTTGGACCTTTAATGTATCAGTCTTGAAAGGACAGCTTTGGCTTTGTTTGAGACAGTTCATGTTTTCATTAGATTTTTAGCTTTACTGTCTTTGGGTATGGCTCCACCTTGCATATCTGAAGATTCTCTCTTCTACCTGGAAATCAGGGCTGGTCAGAATGGCCCTGAGTATTGTTCCTTTTGGGTATCAATTATAAATGTTTAAACAAATGGGTCACAAACTGAAATGAGGTCAATTAAATCTTCTGAGGCATGCTCCATTCTGATGGATGAGCTGAAATGAAAACCATTTCAGAACCTACTTTCAGCAGAATAATGAATTCGGCGTTTCCAATCATTAAAGTTGAAATTATAATAGATAGCATTCTGCCCCACTGTTCATGAGATTTAACTCTTCAAAGGTCATAATAGATACACCCTATTAAATAATGCAGGCCAGACAAAGCTGACTTAATAAAACTGAAATGTCACTTTGGGTTTGAACTGATTTTCCTACTTAAAGACCTTTTAGGCTTGCAAATCAAAACTGCCTTGTATTCGCATGTCTGAAGGAGCTTGACTTTCCCAGGGTTAGTTTAAAAAATGCAGATCGATGGGAAAGGTTGGTGTTGGGTCAGTATCGAATAGCCTTCTCTCAGGGGCTTGAATTATTCATGAGCATCCATGTGTTTTGTGTTTCTTGCTTAACACTATGGGCATTGGGGGCAGGAGGAGAATGTAGTCAAATGCAAACATAGATTCCTTCTTGGACAGAGCTAGCAGTTCGAGGAGGCTGGGGGTGGATGTAATTTTACAGGAATTTGAATCAATAAACTTTGAAACTAAAGAACTGTCCGACAGCTGAGGATACCCAAGTTTTATGTTATCTACAGTTCATTTTTGACAAGCTGTGTACTCTTTAAACAAAAGTAGGAAGACATAAAGCCAACTGCCTCTCTTCTGATTGTGAATGTGGCTGTCTTTGGCTGCCTCCTATACTGACTTTGAGGTGGAGTGGCCCCTGTAGACAGGTAAGTGTACAACTGGAGTATGGAAATAAGACTCAAGAAGGGAATAAAGCCAATATTTTATAATAACTATAAATGGAATATAATCTTTAAAAATTCTGAATCACTATGTTGTGTGGCTGAAACATATAATATTGTAAATCAACTACACCTCAGTTAAAAAAAAGAAAGAAAAGAAGAAAAAAAGAAGACTCAAGAGCTAGGTTCCACTCTGCTTTCCTTTCCTCTGAGTACGTCATCTACCATTTCTGAGCTGCAGAATGTGCTTCTATAAAATAAAGCACTTTAGGCCTCTTCAGTGGTTTTCAAATTTTGGGGGCGTTGCAGAGCACACTCTTGGAACAGAACATTCCCTATAAGTCATATGCACAGAACAGACACAGGACTGAGGTAGGAGTAAGGGATGCAAGGAAGGAGACGCTGAGCCTCTATTTTTCCTAACTTGGTAGAATTGGTCTCAGTATTCTCCCTGACTGCTTGCCCCTAAATATCAAGCTGAGGAAGTCAGGAGAAAGAAAGAGCTAGCTCTTCCTCCATTTTCCCTGTTGGCCCCCTTAACTGCCCTTCATCCTTCCTCCCATGGTTCACAAACTTTAGGTCTTAAAAAATTCCTTAGCTGAAATATTGTGTGTGATTTTGTCTACAAAGGAGACCCAGAATGAGCCACATTGAAAATCATGATTTTCAGGGCCCACTTCCTGACTTCAGAGAGGAATCCTGTGTATGGACGACTAGTTTTGAGAGCATTTAAAGACGGACAGAATGAAGAATGGTAAAAAAATAAATAGAAGAAAAGATTGTTGGATTAATGCTGTAGTATTAGATCTGGAGGGCTAGAGCTAAAATGATGTCTTAATTTGGAAGAATAAACGGCCACATCGGGTTATACCAACATCTGCGAGCCTGAAGCAAAGTTTCTCTGCCCGTATTTCCCTTACCACATTAATGCCTGTAAGAAACGAGCTGGGGCCTTATGGATAATGATCACCTTATTACTGTATAGATGTGCAGTCTAGTGTCAATAAAAAGTTGTTCTTTGTCATCTGCGTGCCTTGATTTGGTTCTCAGCCCTGGACAATAAGACAGTTATATAATTTTTTTCCAACAGAAAGAAAATACGCCACATTTTACAAGAATGCAAACTTCATCTAGAGAAGTGGTCCAAGAAAAATATCCAAGGAAAACCCTGCCTTGGCCTCAAAAATCTGTGACCTTAATGCTAAATGCAAAAAAAAAAAAAAAAAAAAGGTGATCTTAAAACCAAAAAAAGAAATGTCTAAAGTTCAATTTACTTTTTTCTTGCTGTTAATTAAGGCTATGAGGACAGTGACCTTAAAAGTGTAACATTCCTTGTAAATTGATACAGCCACTATGCAGAACAGTATGGAGGTTCCTTAAAAAACTAAAAATAGAACTACCGTATGACCCAGCAATCCCTCTACTGGGCATATACCCTGACAAAATCATAATTCAAAAAGGGTCATGTACCACAATGTTCATTGCAGCACTGTTTACAATAGCCAGGACATGGAAGCAACCTAAGTGTCCATCATCGGATGAATGGATAAAGAAGATATGTCACATATATACAATGGAATATTACTCAGCCATAAAAAGAAATGAAATTGAGTTATTTGTAGTGAGGTGGATGGACCTAGAGTCTGTCATACAGAGTGAAGTAAGTCAGAAAGAGAAAAACAAATACCATATGCTAACACATATATATGGAATCTAAAAAAAAAGGTTCTGAAGAACCTAGGGGTAAGACAGGAATAAAGACGCAGACGTAGAGAATGGACTTGAGGACCCGGGGAGAGAGAAGGTTAAGCTGGGACAAAGTGAGAGAGTGGCATGGACTTATAAATACTACCAAATGTAAAATAGATAGCTAGTGGGAAGCAGCCGCATAGCACAGGGAGATCAGCTCAGTGCTTTGTGACCACCTAGAGGGGTGGGATAGGGAGGGTGAGAGGGAGATGCAAGAGGGAGGAGATATGGGGATATATGTATATGTATAGCTGATTCACTTTGTTATACAGCAGAAACTAACACAACATTGTAAAGCAATTATACGCCAATAAAGATGTTAAAAAAAAAAAAAAGTAACATTCCTTTACGCAGTGAAAGGAATAATGACTGGCCCTTAAGACTGCCACTGAATGGACAAAATATGCATTGATTATGCATGCAGTTACCCAATTTTGTTATTTTACAAAATTGAATTCTTTCCTGCTGAAGTCCAATGCTGAGCAGTTAAATGCAGACTGTACTTAATTTTGTCAGAGTAAATAGCAGAGGTTATGGAAAGTGTTGTGGTTCCACAGTCATTAATATTCCACTGGTGTTGGAAGAGACTAGCAAGAGAAGAACACAGCAGGTTAGGTTTATATGAATCTATTCAAACCCCACATAATGAATGTGGAGAAGAGTGATTTGAATGTCTAATTTCAGTCACTCAGCAGAAAGAAAAAATTCTCATGCTTACTCTCAGGGCTTTGAAAGAGCTGTTTATTTTGTAATTTTTCACTCACTATTATAATCAGACCTTCTGAAATAAATTGTTAATAATTTTCAAGCTAAATGAACTCTTTTTTTTTCTCTAGAAAATTTCTAAATTTCTTATGTTGTCACAAGATTTTGTATTTTGTAGCTCTTTCCATTACAAGGATTCAGAGCAGTCACAAGACAGGGAAATTCAGTTATGCTGGCATTTTAATGCTTTCCTACACTCACACCTACTGGGACCCACATCTGTCCCTCCTGAATTCAGTAGACAGATGTGGTTATTTTCACTTTCTAGTGGAGATGGCTAAAGTGCCTAGCCACTTATGTCACACTTCTACCAAATGTTTTAGGTAAAGGTAATCAAAAGGAGTTAAACACTATAATTATGAGATGAAAGAAAGTTCCCAATTCAAAGATGAAAGAGCAATCTCTATATGGAACTCCCAATAGTGGGGTCAGGGAATCAAACAATAAATTGTGGGTAAAGAGATGGGCAGAAAATATCAAATTTAATAAAGAACTCTGGTGGAGAGGAAGATGGAATGTTATAGGATCGAAAAGCCCTGGGGAGGAAATTACAACTATGTGAAGATCCTTTAGCTCTCTCCTGCAATGTCAGGAGATGTCTTTCCAAGAATATGATGAACCATAACCAAAAGTAAACTAAAACAGACTTATCAGTCATTTACCCAAGACTCTCTGTAGGCGCTCAACAACTGTCATCATTTTCTACTAAGTCAAACTGTAACACTACCCTGGAATGTGAATACAAGACAGTAAGAAAAATAGGGATATAGGTGACAGAGTTTTCTTTCAAAGTGAGTGTCACTTATTTTTTATGTTTCTAAAACTACCATCTTGACATTACAAATAAATAAAAGTAAAAACTTCTCCTATATCTATAGGACTGTAATAACAACTAAAAGCTTCTTGTGTGATGGAAATAGTAATACTAAAATATAATAATAATTTTAAAAGAGCTGAGGGAGAAGGAGGAAAATTACCTGGAGTTTCCTGTAAGTCCATCCACCTGAGAATACAAATGGGAATTGGTTTCCAATCCATACTTCACTGGTTCTTGCTTCTTCCTGCTCATCCAAGGAAACCTATTCCCTGTAAAGCCTCCACTTGGCCACCAAGGGTTTCTAGGCATCCCTAGAGGATGTCTCCCATGTGCTTATAAATATGCCCATCAACATCCACGGACCATCATTGCCAAATCCCTGGGGAACTCATATCTCTGCAAAGTACCACAGCTGCTGTCATCCACTGGACACTACCATTGGTTGTGTCTGCTACACTTGCCACACACTGCCACTGCTATGAGCTTTGGACACTAGTGCTAAGAAATTTCTGCCATCTTCCATCACGTTTCAGAATTCCATTGGAGGCAGCTGCCACTTCCATCCCTCCCACATAGCACCTCCCCAGTACATCAGGCCTCCATGGTGCCCAAGCTGTGTTGTGTTCTAGAGGAAAATCATTATTTTTTCTCTTCCTACTCTGATACAGCAGTATTGGCTTGCCCTGACATATATTTTTGATGGAATAGCATTGCCAGTTTTTATTTTAAACTTCTTTCACCTTAGGACAAAGACAAGAGTCCTTCCTTGGTGGCTGAGTTGGACTCTTAACTCAAGTGTTATTCATCACTCATCACTGACATCGCTCTGCTTCTCCCCTCCAGCTGTAAGGCTGTGCCTGACCTTTTCTTTCCTTGAAATAAGTACTTAACTATGAGACTCTCATAGAAGCAGATTCCTGATAGAACTGCCCCACAAGCCCATCAGACCTGCCCAGTCTGACTCGCAGGTGTAGAGATAATATAGACCCTATACCCCAAACTAACTAGAGAAATCTTTGTCTAGCATGTTTATCTTTAAAATATGTTTACATTATTTTCTCTTAATCCTGTTCTATTGAAACATGACACAGAGTTGCAACCACTGGAACACTCTTCTTCTAGAGACTTAGCCTTTTAGAATGTTTTAGGCCACCTGAACAAACAGAATCCAGTGCCAGAACAAGAACTGTTCAGCAATCTTGGACTTTTAAAATGCAACTCATAGTTACTTGTTAAGTCATCAGCCTTTGATAATTAAGGATATTTCTCTTTTTTCTGCAGGATAAGGCCAGTAAAATCCTCATCCAATTCAGCCATGAGGTGGCCAACAACACAGGGAGAGAAACTCTGAGTTCCCAAGCAGTATTGTTGTTGCCCTGTCATCACATATGTTACACTGTATTGTCATTTCTTTTTGATTCATCTCTGTTCCCCATCAGCTCAAGGCTCACATCTACCTTGTTCTCATGGTAACCTCAGCACCTAGCTCAGTACCTGACATATAAGATATTCGTAGTAAATATTTCTGATGGAATGACTTTAACATATTTGAATACCTTATATAAGTAACTATAATTCCCCAATGAGATATACTTTCAGACTTTGGGAACATGGAGATTAATTATCATGCTTTCAATATTTCATATAAAGTCTGAAAAATAAAATGCATGAGTTTGGCCATAATCAGAGTGTCCCTCACCAGAAAGGTAGTTTCTGAGTGTGTTATGCTAAGACTAGGGTGTTTCTCAACTCTCAATCTACAAAGTCAAGGTGCTAATCTAATCATGGGGCTCTTTCAGGGGAAAAAATGACTCATTAGAATGAAGCTATAAACTTCATCAAGGAGGAAATGTCCTTTGCAAATTATAGGATGTCCTTCGGGTATCCTTTTAGGTAGATGCCTTATCCATAATGTGAGTCAGGTTCTGGAGTCTACTTGACTCTGTGTAGCCTCTCTAGAGCATGGAGGACATCTATCAAGGTGTCATTCCACCATGATGCCCAGGAGCGGTGGTCAGCCCCTCCTTATATCTTTATGGCTTGAAAAATTTTTAGTGATGTCTTGTGTTTTTCTTTTCCTCGAGTGTGTGACCTCAGGATGCGTGCATTTCTAAGGCCTCAATTTCCTCACTGAAGAGTAGCAGTTACACTAAAAATTCTCCCTCTTATAACTTAAATTTGTGACACTGCATTAAATCTGTCCTCAGAAACTCTCTTCCTTGGCTAGATTAGTCAAATCTGACACTATAATTCTATGATTTCATCCAATGTTGAAAGGAAAGTCTTATCTAGGCTGTCCCTGTCAATGTTTCCCCCATATCCATTGAACCTACCATTTTCTTTGTCTGGATGTGATTTTTGGCATCTTGGAGGCCAGGAGTGTCAGGGAACTGACATCCTACGGGAGCACCCAAAACCAATGACTCAAGAATTAGTGTATAAATTCCCCAGCCTGCTTGCCCCTCAGCTGGGTTAATTCCATGCCTTGTATTCTGCACCATTTCCCAGACTTTGCTTTCAGGATCAAATACTAATCCCCCATGGTGGCAGCTGGCTTAATAGGGCACACTCTATTTCCTGCCTTCCCTTCCCTGTGTAACTCCCTCCACTCTCTGCACAGCCCAGATAAATTATCTGTACTTAAATCCTATCTCAGGTTCTGCTTCTGGGGGAATCTGAATTAAGACACACATATTAAACTAAGTTGAAAGTATTGTTTCAGGTATTTGAGTCTCTTTATATTTTCTCCCTTCTTTTGGCCTACAGAGAATAGATGGATGAAGTATCAATACCCTGGGATGTGCCTGCATGAATTGGATATTATTACTTAGCTGCCTTCCCTGCAGAGTAAACAGCTCAGTATGCCAGTGTGTAGAACTCCATAACCCTGTGGCTACCTTTATGCACCCAGCAAAGTGTTCTGTATATGTTCACATCATGGCGTGCTGTGCAATTCAAGAAGCCCTGGAAGAGCCAGGGTTTGTGATTAACACAGCAAAAGCAAACTTAGAGCTCCCAGGAAACTGGGAAGAAATACAGGGCAAAGAGAGATGTCCAGAAATAAAAGATGATGAAAGAAAACATCGTTTAATTTTGTGAAAATAATAATTTCAGGACCCTGAGTCATAATTGATTTATAAATTTATGCTTATATAATTTATATATTTAGTCAAGATAGTATAGATCTGTTTTATCCAATAGCAACCTATGGAATTTGAGCACTTGAAATATAGCTGGTTCAAAATGAGATGAGCCACAGCTAAATACACATCTGCTTTCAGACTCAGCCTGATAAAAAGAATGTAAGGTATTTCATTAGTGATTTTTTACATTAATGACATCTTTAATTTATAATATTTTGGATATGTGAGGTTGAATAAAATACATTATTAATTTCACCTATTTACCTTCACTCTTTAATATGGCTGCTAAATAATTTATAATTACCTATCTGGCTCAAGTTATATTACTATTATACCATACTAAGCCAAATTATGCTGTGATAACAGATAAACTGAATTTTCAGTAGTAAATAATGCAAGAACGGTCAATTTCTTTTTTTTATATCTTTATTGGAGTATAATTGCTTTAAAATGTTGTGTTAGTTTCTGCTGTACAACAAAGTGAATCAGCTATAAGTATACATATATCCCCATATCCCTTCCCTCTTGAAACTCCCTCCCACCCTCCCTATCCCACCCCTCTAGGTCATCACAAAGCATCAAGTTGATCTCCCTGTGCTATGCAGCAGCTTCCCACTAGCCATCCATTCTACATATGTCAGTACTACTCTCTCACTTCGTCCCAGCTTCCCTTTCCCCCCATGTCCTCAAGTCCATTCTCTATGTCTGCGTCTATTCCTGCCTTTCCACTAGGTTCGTCAGTACAGTTTTTTTAGATTCCATATATATGCGTTAGCGTACAATATTTGTTTTTCTCTTTCTGACTTACTTCACTGTATGACAGACTCTAGGTCCATCCACCTCAACACAAATAACTCAATTTCGCTCCTTTTTATGGCTGAGCAACATTCCATTGTATATATGTACCACATCTTCTTTATCCATTCATCTGTCGATGGACACCTAGGTTGCTTCCATGTTCTGGCTACTGTAAATAGAGCAGGAAAGAACATTCTGGTACATGCATCTTTTTGAATTATGGTTTTCTCTGGATATATGCCCAGGAGTGGTATTGCTGGATCATATGGTAGCTCTATTTTCAGTTTTCTAAGGAATCTCCATAGTGGCTATATCAATTTACATTCCCACCAACAGGGCAAGAGCGTTCCCTTTTCTCCACACCTTCTCCAGCATTTATTGTTTGTAGATTTTTTGATGATTGCCATTCTGACTGGTGTGAGGTGGATACATCATTGTGGTTTTGATTTGTATTTCTCTAATGATTTGTGATGTTGAGCACCTTTTCATGTGTTTGTTAAGCATCTGTATGTCTTGGTGAAATGTCTATTTAGGTCTTCTGCCCATTTTTTGGATGGGGTTGTTTGTTTTTTGGTATTGAGCTGCATGAGCTGCTTGTAAATTTTGGAGATTAATCCTTTGTCAGTTGCTTCATTTGCAAATATTTTCTCCCATTCTGAGGTTTGTCTTTTCGTCTTGCTTATGGTTTCCTTTGCTGTGCAAAAGGTTTTAAGTTTCATTAAGTCCCATTTGTTTATTTCTGATTTTATTTCCATTACTCTAGGAGGTGGGTCAAAAAAGATCTTGCTGTGATTTACGTCACAGAGTGTTCTGCCTATGTTTTCCTATAAGAGTTTTATATTGTCTGGTCTTACATTTAGGTCTTCAATCCATTTTGAGTTTATTTTTGTGTATGGTGTTAGGAAGTGTTCTAATTTCATTCTTTTACATGTAACTGTCCAGTTTTCCCAGCTCCACTTGTTGAAGAGGCTGTCTTTTCTCCATTATATATTCTTGCCTCCTTTGTCAAAGATAAGGTGACCATATGTAAGTGGGTTTATCTCTGGGCTTTCTATCCTGTTCCATTGATCTGTATTTCTGTTTTTGTGCCTGTACCATACTGTCTTGATTACTGTAGCTTTGTAGTATAGTCTGAAATCCAGGAGCCTGATTCCTCCTTCTCCGTTTTTCTTTCTCAAGATTGCTTTGGCTATTCGGGGTCTTTTGTGTTTCCATACAAATTGTAAAATTTTTTGTTCTAGTTCTGTGAAAAATGTCATTGGTAATTTGATAGAGATTGCATTGAATCTGTAGATTGCTTTGGGTAGTATAGTCATTTTCACAATGTTGATTCTTCCAATCCAGGAACATGATATATCTCTCCATCTGTTTATATCATCTTTAATTTCTTTCATCAGTGTCTTATAGTTTTCTGCATACAGGTCTTTTGCCTCCTTAGGTAGGTTTATTCCTAGGTATTTTATTCTTTTTGTTACAGTGGTAAAAGGGAGTGTTTCCTTAATTTCTTTTTCTGATTTTTTGTTGTTAGTGTATAGGAAAGTGAGAGATTTCTGTGCATTAATTTTGTATCCTGTAACTTTACCAAATTCATTATTTAGCTCTAGTAGTTTTCTGGTAGCATCTTTAGGATTTTCTATGTATAGTATCATGTCATCTGCAAACAGTAACAGTTTTACTTCTTTTCCAATTTGTTTTCCTTTTATTTCTTTTTCTTCTCTGATTGCTGTGGCTAAAACTTCCAAAACAATGTTGAATAATAGTGGTGAGAGTGGACACCTTTGTTTTGTTCCTGATCTTAGAGGAAATGCTTTCAGTTTTTCACCATTGAGAATGATGTTGGCTGTGTGTTTGTCATATATGGCTTTTATTATGTTGAGGTCGGTTCCTTCTTTGCCCACTTTCTGGAGAGTTTTTATCATAAATGGGTGTTGAATTTTGTCATAAGCTTTTTCTGCATCTACTGAGATTATCATACAGTTTTTTCCTTCAGTTTGTTAATATAGTGTATCACATTGATTGCTTTGCATATATTGAAGAATCCTTGCATTCCTGGGATAAACCCCACTTGATCATGGTGTATGATCCTTTTAATGTGCTGTTGGATTCTGTTTGTTAATATTTTGTTGAGGATTTTTGCATCTATGTCCATCAGTGATATTGGCCTTTAATTTTCTTTGGCTGGTTTTGGTATCAGGGTGATGTTGGTCTCGTAGAATGAGTTTGACAGTGTTCCTCCCTCTGCTATATTTTGGAAGAGTTTGAGAAGGATAGGTGTTAGCTCTTCTCTAAATGTTTGGTAGAATTCACCTGTGAAACCATCTGGTCCTGGGCTTTTGTGTGTTGGAAGATTTTTAATCACAGTTTCAATTTCTCTGCTTGTGATTGGTCAGTTCATATTTTCTATTTCTTCCTGGTTCAGTCTTGGAAGGTTGTATTTTTCTAAGAATTTGTCCATTTCTTCCAGGTTGTCCATTTTATTGGCGTATAGTTGCTTGTAGTAGTCTCTCATGGTCCTTTGTATTTCTGCAGTGTCAGTTGTTACTTTTCCTTTTTCATTTTTAATTCTGTTGATTTGAGTCTTCTCCCAAAGAACCAGCTTTTAGTTTTATTGATCTTTGCTATTGTTTCCTTCATTTCTTTTTCATTTATTTTTTATGTGATCTTTATGATTTCTTTCATTCTTCTAACTTTGGGGGTTTTTTGTTCTTTTCTCTAATTGCTTTAGGTGTAAGATTAGGTTGTTTATTTGAGATGTTTCTTGTTTCTTGAGGTAGGATTGTGTTGCTATAAACTTCCCTCTTAGAACTGCTTTGCTGCATCCTATAGGTTTTGGGTCATCACGTTTTCATTGTTATTTGTTTCTAGGTATTTTTTGATTTCCTCAGTGATCTCTTGGTTGTTTAATATCGTATTGTTTAACTTCCATGTGTTTGTATTTTTTACAGTTTTTTTCCTGTAATTGACCTCTGGTCTCATAGTGCTGTGGTCAGAGAAGATCTTGATACGATTTCAATTTTCTTAAATTTACCAAGGCTTGATGTGACCTATCCTGTAGAATGTTCTGTGTACACTTGAGAAGAAAGTGTATTCTGTTGTTTTTGGCTGGAATGTCCTATAAATATCAATTAAATCCATCTGGTCTAATGTGTCATTTGAAGCTTGTGTTTCCTTATTTATTTTCTGTTTGGGTGATCTGTCCATTTGTGTAAGTGGGCTGTTAAAGTCTCCCACTATTATTGTGTTACTGTTGATTTCCCCTTTTATGGCTGTTAGCATTTTCCTTATGTATTAAGGTCCTCCTATGTTGGGTGCATAGATATTTACAATTGTTATATCTTCTTGGATTGATCTCTTGATCATTATATAGTGTCCTTCCTTGTCTCTTATAATAGTCCTTATTTTAAGGTCTATTTTGTCTGATGAGTATTGCTACTCCAGCTTTCTTTGGGTTTCCATTTTCATGGATTATCTTTTTCCATCCCCTCACTTTCAGTCTGTACGTGTCCCTAGGTCTGAAATGGGTCTCCTGTAGACAGCATATATACAGGTCTTGTTTTTGTAACCATTCATTCAGTCTGTGTCTTTTGGTTGGGGCATTTAATCCATTTACATTTAAGGTAATTATCAATATGTATGTTCCTATTACCATTTTCTTAATTTTGTGGGGTTTGTTTTTGTAAATCTTTTCTTTCTCTTGTGTTTCCTGCCTAGAGAAGTTCCTTTGGCATTTGTTGTAAAGCTGATTTGGTGGTGCTGAATTCTCTTAACTTTTGCTTATCTGTAAAGTTTCTGATTTCTCTGTCAAATCTGAATGAGATCATTGCTGGGTAGAGTAATCTTGGTTGTAGGTTTTTTCCTTTCATCATTTTAAATTTATCTTGCCACTCCCTTCTGGCCTGTAGAGCTTCTGCTGATAGATCAGCTGTTAACCTTACGGGGATTCCCTTGTATGTTATTTGTTGCTTTTCCCTTGCTGCTTTTAATATTTTTTCTTCGTGTTTAATTTTTGTTAGTTTGATTAATATGTGTTTTGGCATGTTTCTCCTTGGGTTTAGCCAGTATGGGACTCTCTGTGCTTCCTGGACTTCACTGACTATTTCCTTTCCCATGTTGGTAAGTTTTCAACTATAATCTCTTCAAATATTTTCTCAGACCCTTTCTATTTTTCTTCTTCTTCTGGGATGCCTCTAATTCAAATGTTGGTGTGCTTAATGTTGTCCCAGAGGTCCTGAGACTGTCCTCCATTCTTTTCATTCTTTTTCCTTTATTCTGCTCTGTGGCAGTTATTTCCACCAGAATGGTCAACTTCTTATCATGGTCCATATCCAAAAATGGTACATATACAAACCCAGTTGTGGGCTCTACTCCAGGGTCTTTCAGGGATTCAGGCTGTTGGAGGGACTGTCATTTTTTGATCAGAGAGACAAAGATGAAATTTCCCTTGTTGCCCCAGAAGGGATAGAGAGTTTTGGGAGATTTTGCCCCAGCACAAACTGTTTTGAATCAAAAGGAGCACACACCATCTACTCATAGCCCATTATCAGAACTCATCACAAGACTCCAAGGCAAAGGAGATCAGAGAAACATCACCATCCCATGCACCAGAAGAGAAATCAGAGTGGACATGGCTGCACACCTAAAGTGTCTACCACAGTGTGCATAGCTTAGTGAAGTGTAAACATCAGTCAGTCCAATCTAGAGCATAAAAGCATGAAGATGGCAAGATGGCACTGGATGATGTTATCAGTAATTTACACATTGACAAGAACCACTTAAGAGATGCATTTTTAGGTGAAGAAAAGAACCTGAGATTAAGGAACTGGGCACAGAACTGATACATTAGAAGTACAGAAAACAAGCTTGCCTAGCTGCCCATTTTTTTTCTAGCAGTGTCCTGTGCTTTGATATATATCTCAGGTGAATAAAATGAAATCAAATGTCACCTAACAAAGGCCAGACAGCTGCTCAGAGTAATCTCACCACTGTCCAAAGTCTAAAGATCAGAAAGACTTTGCTGGAACACTAAGAGTGTCTCCGTCTCTCAGGAACAAGGTCATATTTAAACAGAATTCCAACATATTAATTTAAGAAGGAAACACTGCCATTCTCAGATAAGACTCACAAACTCACACGCTTATTACAAGAAGAAAATACTAAATGGAAAATCACTGTTACCTGGTAAATAGGAAATTAAAACAGGGAATGTCTGCTGATCTCAAGAATTGTTTCTCAGGTAAGAAGGCTTGAGGCATTCTCATATATTGTAGGAATAATTTGACCAAGGAGAACATGAGGCATAAGTCTACTTAGCCAAGACCAGCTATCTAATGGTATAGACATAAAGCTGTCCAAGACCTGGTACTCTTATTTTACACTTTCATGACTAAACCATCTATTTTCCATGGGCTTTCTCCAAATAGAGTAAGCACAAGTAATGAGATTTCAGATGGCTGAATTGCATTTACTTCCATTCCACACTGCCTCTCTGAGATGACTTCCAGAAAGCCTTAATTACAATTTTAGATATTCCCACATCCTTTCAGCACATATTCACTCATAGTATTACACATCTCCTCATTTATGATATGTAGATTTTTGCTATTGTAATTTTCAGAGGGCTCTTATATTTATTAGTCCTCAGGAACACCTCTCTGTCACCCCCATAAAATAAAAATTTGTCCAATTTGGATTAATGCACTGACTTTATTTTCTATGGCAAATAATGTTGCATTTGGATTAACGTTTTGATACTCAGACTAGAAAAGGAAAATTGAAAATTAGTCCTAATAATTCTAGACTATATGAAAGATCAAATGAAGCTAATGATCAGCTTTTTACTACAAAATAAAAATAAAATTAATTAAGATGGCTTTACCTTTCATGTTTTTTCTTCAGATTTTCACTGAAAGGTATTAAGATTTTATCTGCATAGAACAAATTTACCAAATGTTTCATTGGAGACATCTATAAGGCATATATCTATGAGCATTAAAACTGTATATATTTATGGAGACAAATGTGATACTAATGAGAAGTTTTCAACATGATGCTGAGAGCAGGTCAGCATAATCCCCCATTGCATTGGCTCTGGGTAGGTTTGGAATGACAGTTCTACCAAGGACAATTAGATTTGGTAGCATTCATGTTTATAAGTAAAACAGAGAGTTTATTATACTGCATGATTCCAAAAATGATAGCCTCCCTATAAAAAAAATACACCCTTGGCTGAAGTGCAAACATACCTAACATTCCACTCAATATTTGTGGACGATTAGATTTGAAGGTCCCACTCTCAACTTTTAGGGATAAACACTGCCCTTTTAGCTCTTTAAATTTAAAAATTCAAATGATATCAAGACTGGTAGCAAATCAAGACAATAGTTTTCTAATGTCAGTCGGTGAACACCTAGAACGAGAAAACTTAAGTAGCATGAAGTTATTAATTACCTCAGGAAATGTAACAAATGCAATCCAGAAGGGGAAAAATGGCATTAGGAGGAATGAGTCATAAAAAGGAGTAAGGTAAGCTTCATAATATTATTCAGTGTTTGTCCTAAGCAAAATATAACTTTAAACAAGTTTTAAGACCTTTAAGAGAGAAGTTAGGTTTTCATACTTCTTTTACTATTCCCCTCAGGCTCTTGCAGTAGGCTATAAAGATAGAAGGATTCAATAAAGATTTGTTCATTCAATATTTACCACTTTTTTATAGTGCCAACTATATCCTAGTTGCTATACCAGGTTTTAAATGTATATCACAAACAAGAAAGATTCTCTGCTGTCAAAGTGTTTATGGTCTAGGTGGGGTTTCCAAACAATAAAACGTGCCATTAGAATTCACTGCTAATACAAGAGCAAAATACAAAACTCAGTTATATTTCTGTAAACTAACAATAAACACTCTAAAAATAAAATTAAGAAAATTATATTTACAATATTATAAAAAATACTTAGAAATAAATTTGCCCAAAGAAGTGTAAGACTCATACTCTGAAGATTACAAAATATAGCTGGAAGAAATTAGAGAAGATTTAAATAAATGGAAAGATCAAAATAAATGAAAGAAATTAGAGAAGATCTAAATAAACGTTCATGAATCAAAAGACTTAATATTAAGATGGCAGTACTCCTCATATGTATGTACAGATTCAATGTAAGCCCTATCACAGAAGGCTTCTTGGCAGAAATTCACAAGCTGATCCTAAAATTCATTTAGAAATTCAAGGCATGAAAAAAAAAAAAAGAAATTCAAGGTATGCAAAATGGCCAAAACAATCTTGAAAAAGAAAAGCAGAGTTGGAAAACTCACACTTACAGATTTTAAACCTTATTACAAACCTAGAACAATCAAGCAAGTGTAGTAGTGGCATAAGGCAAACATATAGATCAAAGGAACAGAATTGAGAGTCCAGAAATAAAACCTCACATTTATTTAGGAACAATTTAGTTCTGACAAGTTTGCCAAGACAATTCAATGGGGTAAAGAACAGTCTTTTAACAAATAGTGCTGAGACAGCTAGATAGCTACGTGCAAAAGAATGATACTGAGCTACATATAAAAAACTTAACTCAAAATTGATCATAGATATAAATATCATATCTGAAACTATAAGATTCTTAGAAGAAAACATAGAAGTAACTCTTCATGACCTTGACCTAGGCAATGAATTCATAAAGAAAACTCTATAAGTCCAGGCAAAAACAACTATATATATAGTTGGGTTTCATCAATTTTTTAAAATTGTACTTCAGTGGACACCATCAAAAGAGTGAAAATAAAACCCACAGAACAGGAGAATATATCTGAGAATATATTTCAAATTATGTACCTGATAAGGGATTTGTATCTAGAATATATAAATAACTCCTATAACTCAACAACAGAAAAACAAATGCCCTATTGACAATAGGCAAAAGATCTGAATAGCCACTTCTCCAAACAAGATATACACATGGCCAATAGACATATAAAAAGATACTTATACTACAATGAGATGCCATTTCATACCCAATAAAATAGCTACAATCAAAAAGACAGATAATAACAAATGTTAGTGAAATTGTGGAGAAATTGGAACCTTCATGCATTGCTGGTGGAAATGTAAAACAAGTCAGTCACTTTTAAAAAGCTGTTTGCCAACTTCTGAAAAAGTTAAACATCTAATTACCATATGATCCACTCTTGGCATATACCCAAGAGAACTGAAAACCTATGCCCACTCAAAAACTTACAGATGAATATTCATAGAAGCACTAGACACAATAGACCAAAAGTGGAAATAGCCTAAATGTTCATCAGCTGATGAATGGATTAACAAAATGCTGTATATCCACAAAATGGAATATTATTCAGCCACAAAAAGGAGTGAAGCTCTGATACATGCACAGATGAATTTTTAAAACATTACACTAAATGGAAAAAGCTATTCGCAAAGAACCACACATTGTATGATTCCATTTATATGAAATGTCCACAATAGGCAATTCCATAGAGTCAGAAAATATGTTAGTGGTTGCCAAAGGTTGGGGTGGAAGGAAAGAGAGAATGGGGAGTAACTGCTAATGGGTGGAAGCCTTCTTTTAAGAATGACTAAAATATTCTGGAATTAGATAGCAGTGATTCAGGCATGATTTTGTGCACATTCTAAAAACCACTGATTAATCTACTTTAAAAGGGCAAAGTTTATGATATATGAATCTGCAAGGAATTCAGACAACTTATGCAGTCTAAGGAAATAGCTTCCACAAGACTGCCCTCACTTCACACCCTAGATACAGATTTGGAGGTCCCCAGGGCCACCTTCACGTCACACCAGCTGTCTACAAATTAGGGGGTTTCCTAATAACAACCCTCAGATTCAATAATGACTCATGGAACTCAAGAAAGCACTGTACTTAGAGTCACAGTTTTATTTTAAGAAAGGATACAAATTAAAACCAGCCAGAGGAGGAGACACTTAGGGCGAAATCTGGGAAATTTCCAAAAGTAAAGTTTCCATCATCTTCAAGGGTGTGTTACCTTCCCAGCATCAATATGTTACAATATACATGGAGTATTGTGAAACAGGGAAGCTCACCCATGCATTAGTGTCCAGAGCTTTTATTGAAGCTTAATTATGTAGCCATGATTGATTGAATCATTGCCCACATAGTCGAACTCAGTTTCCATCCCTCTTTCCTTGCCCAAAGGTGGGGTTCATATCAGGTAGCTCAAAGCCCAAACTCTCTAATCACTTGATTGGTCTTTCTGGCACGACCAAGTGTTACCTCCTTAATGTAACTTAGCACCTCCTGAGCATAAACAATCAGATATAATCCAAATTACACATCATGAATAACAAAGATACTCTTACCACTCAGGAAATTAAAAGATATTGGAAACTACCTGCCAGCACTCCCAGGACAAAATTCAGATCTCTCTTTAAGTGAGGTCAAATTCCTTACTACACAGAATTATATCTCAATAAAGCTGCTATTAAAAAAAAAGAAAGAAAAAGAACATTGAATCCTGATTTATGATAGATACTGCCTACATGCATATAAAGTGAATATAGGAATTTAAGTCACATTAAAGAATTTTAGAAGGATTCTTCAGAAGTGTAATGTATGTATATCACTGCTATTGAAATAATGCCCGAATAAAAGTTAAACTACTGGCAATAATTTTTAAAAATTTACTGTGGAAGTTCTGTTATGGGAATAAATAAAAACATCCATGGAACAAGTAAGAGATGCATGCAGTGCAGGAGGGACATCAAGAGAGGCACTGGTAAAGCACTAGCTTCAGGAAGTTTCCATGGGTTTGAGTGGTGAATTGTCAACAGTAAACACAGAAATTAATGGAATCCTTTAAGATACCATGACAAGACTTGACCTCAAAGTCAAGAAAATATAAGTGGAAAATATAACAGTTCTGGAGTCCAGAGTGATGAGCTACAGCTCTTTAAATCTCCACCCCTTACAGAGAGGATTTGTCCCAGAGTCTAGGCAGGACCATGTCCTCAGCTGAGGACCAAGTGGCCCAAGATATTAGAAGAGAAGAGCAATGCAACACAAAGGGCATGGCTCAGGGTCAACATGAAACCTACCTTCACACAGAATCCATTTGGAACAATTACGTGGACCCAAAGTCATTGATTTTAATCTGCTTCTCCTTGCAAGTAAGCTATGTGAAGAGAATCCTATGGACAATTGCTTAGAGTAGACTCTTCTCAAGGACAGAACTCTGAAGACAAATTCCAGTTAGGAAATTAGAAGTCATGTCGGCCTCATGCATGGTCAGGAACCAGAAGGAGCTGAGGAGCACCTGGACCCAGTAGCATCAGTATCCTTAACCTACTTTGGAGTGGAGTTCGCATCTACTTGAGAAGACCTGTTTGCTTTTACAAGTTAACATCCAAAGCAAAACTGGTTTCCAGCAGAACCTTACTTTAATGCAATGACAGAGCGTGGGTTGTAAATGAAAAAATCTTATCTGAAAAAACTTGTTATAATAAAATTCACTTATTAATTGTTTCATTCACCCAAAATATGCCCTTGAACATCTGCTAATAATATATTTATTCATGTAACAGGTATTTATTGGATGCCTACTAATATCAGGCATTTAGTCCCTGATGATACAGAAGTAAACAAATCAAATAAGGTAGAGCTCTGCATTCAGAGATCTTACATCTTAGAAGGAACACAAGTAATAAACACAAATACACACATAAGAACATAGATATGTACCTAAGATAGATAATTCATACAATGAAAATGTACTAAAGAAAATAAAAGGGGGAAATGAGATTAAGTGTGCATGAGGAAGGGGAATTCCAATTTTGCTATGTTAGATCACAGAAAGCCTTGCTAAGGCAGTGACATTTAGATGACATTTTGCATGGAAAACAGCCAGGCAAAATGTGGAGGAAGAGAGTTCCAGCTAGAGAAAATATCAAGTGGAATAGGAGAGGGAATATGCTAGGGAATTTGAGGAACAGAAAGAGGGATGACACAGAAAGCAGAAGCCAATATACATAGCTCCTTATAGGCCACGGGGAGGGGTGTGGATTTAATGCTAAATGCCAAGTGCTGGGCCATGTGGATTACAGGGTCACACTCTCTGCCCTCTTGAGTCTTCCAGTCTAGACTGTGGGGCACAAACACTAAACAAATAGCCACACACAAAAAATAGAACTACAGACTGGGACATGATACAGAGGAAGACTCCAGATCACCCTGGGGCTTTATAACCAGAAAACCCAATTTAATTTGGGGGTAGGAAGGGCTTCTTGGGGGGAATAACCTTTAAGGGAAAATTTAAAGGGGAGTTGTATTAATATAACCAGTTACATTAAGTTGATTATTTTAGGTTTATATGAATAAATAAAGATAGATAGAGATGATAGAGTTATAGAATTCATTCACTTTAATTAAAAATTTTAAATGGTGACCCTAATGAGGCTCCTGATGAAAAGAATGACAAATTTTCAGTCACACAGAATATATGCCATCAGACATGAAAATTTTATTATCTTTGCAATGACAGATTGATTCACTATACAGGACTTCATAATATTTGAAATTAGGAACATGGCATTAAAGTTCATGAACTAATTACCATAATTATAGTTCATTTGATCTTGATTGCTTTTGTAGGAACACCTGATTAAATCTGTCTGCCCTTGTAATTACTACAGCTTCTTTCTTACAATGCTAAAAATTTCTTGGGATAATAATTCAGCGTTTTGCTTTCAGCCCTCACCCTCTTCCTGTACCATATTGCTACAGTTGTTTTAATCATAATTTTTATCTTAAAAGCCTGGAGTAGTAGTTTACAAAGATTTTCACTTACAGTATTCAGAGACTCAAAACAAGTTGGGGAAGGCAAGCATTATTCATTCTATTTACAGATGAGGAGACTGAAGATCACCAAGGGGAAGTGAATGATCCTAAGCCACATAACTCTAACTGTGTTAGTTTCTCTTCTTCAGGTTTCCAGAGAGCTCTAGGACGTTGGATTCACACAGGCAGGGAGCCATCCATGCATTCTTCACCAACAGGGAAATGCATGTGAGAGTCACTTTGCTTCTTTACCGAAGGAGAGCAGAGAGGCTAGAAAGAAGCAGAAGGGTAGGGGACAAACTCCTATTGAAACACAAAGATCTTTTGATCTCCCCCCTCCAACTTTCTGAGTTCTCAGCCTTCACCTTACAACTTGGATTTTGGCAGCAAAATAACAAGTAAGAGTCTGCTCCCTGGGACAAAGGAAGAGGCTGGAGGTAGGGGGAATTTTTCTGTCTGCAAACATTAACCTTTGAAGAAGACTTCTGTAGATCCAGAGCCCCAACTCTTTACAAAATAATTCATCCAAGAGGGTTCAGTTAGATGAGTGGGCTTTATAGAATTCCTAGAAAACCAAGGCCACCAACGTGAGGGCTATTGGATGGTGGTTGCTATTTTGGAAGATTTGCCCATGAGAGATGAGAGGCAGGGGCCCAAGTTGGCTGGGAGTGTAAGGGCAAGCCCAGAAGAGGTAATATTGAACATTAATTGGGTACCAGAGACCTGCCAAAAGTTTGGGGTTCCAAAAGGAGAAGCTTCTATCCTAGACAAGGCCATGGGATGAAAGCTCAGCCCCAGAGAAACGGCTGACCTGGTATAAAGAGAAGTACAGTGATCAGTTGTGACTCAAAAATAAAAGTGAAGGCCCAATAATTCTCCCAAAGGACCAACTCCAATTCCTTCTATCGACATATGCTTGGGAAAGAGGGAAAAAATAAGAGGATCAATAGGTATTGGTATAGGCTGAATTGTGTACCCTTAATTCCTATGTCTAAGTTCTAAGCCCCAGTACCTCAGAATATGACTGTATTTGGAGACAGGGCCTTTAAAGAGTGGGTTAATTTTGCTTATGGTGTGAGGAAATGTTCTAATCTCCTTTTTTCACATGTAGCTGTCCAATTTTCCCAGCACAGCTTATTGAAGTGGCTGCCTTTTCTCCATCATAATATTCTTGCCTCCTTTGTCATAGATTAATTGACCATAGGTGTGTGGGTTTATTTCTGGGCTCTCTATCATGTTCCATTGACCTATGCTTCTGTTTTTTGCCAGTTTTAATTACTGTAGCTTTGTAGTATAGTCTGAAGTCAGAGAGCATGATGCCTTCAGCTTTCTTCTTTTTTCCAAGGTTGCTTTGGCAATTTGGAATTTTTTGTGGTTCCATATAAATTTTAAGATTATTTGTTCTAGTTCTGTGAAAAATGTCATGGGTATTTTGATAGGGATTGCATGAAATCTGAAGATTGCTTTGGGTAGTATGGAAATTTTAACAATATTAATTCTCCCAATCCAAGAACACAGAATATCTTTCCATTTCTTTGTATCATTTTCAAATTCCTTCATCAATGTTTTATAGTTTTCAGAGTATAGGTCTTTCCCCTCCTTAGTTAAGTTTATTTCTAGGTATTTTATTATTTTTAAAGTGATTGTAAATGGGATTGTTTCCTTAATTTCTCTTTCTGATTGTTCATTATTAGTGTATAGAAAAGCAACAGATTTCTGTATATTAATCTTGTATCTTGCAACCTTGCTGAATTCATTTATTAGCTCTAATAGTTTTTTGGTAGAGACTTTAGGGTTTTCTATATAATATCATGTCATCTGCAAATAATGACAGTTTTACCTCTTTCCTTCTAATTTGGATACCTTTTATTTCTTTTTCTTGGCTGATGTCTGTGGCTATGACTTCCAATGCTATGTTAAATAGAAATAGTGAGAATGGGCAACCTTGTTTTGTTCCTGATTTTAAAGGAAAAGCCTTAGGTTTTCATACTGGAGTATGATGTTAGCTGTGAGTTTGTCATAAATAGCCTGTTGAGATATGTTCCCTCTATACCAACTTTGATGAGAGTTTTTATCATGGAGAGATGTTGAATTTTGTCTAAAGTTTTTTCTGCATCCATTGAGATAATTGTGTGATTGTTATCCTCCCTTTTGTTAATGTGGTGTATCACATTGATTGATTTGCAAATACTGAACCACCCGTGAATCCCTGGAATAAATTCCACTTGATCACTGTGTATGATCCTTTTATATATTGTTGAATTCAATTTGCTAATATTTTGTTGAGGATTTTGCATCTATATTCATCAGAGATATTGGCCTGTGATTTTCTTTTTTTGTAGAGTCCTTGTTTGGTTTTGGTATCAGAGTAATTGTGGCCTTGTAGTATTGCATTAATTCAATTGAACATTCAATTGAAATTAATGCAACATTTTGAACAAACTGAAAGCTTTTGCACAGCAAAGGAAACCATTGACAAAACAAAAAACCTATTAAATGGGAGAAAACATTTGCAAATTGTGTGACCAATAGGGGTTAATATCTAAATTTTATAAATGGCTCATACAACTCGATATCAAAAAACCCCAAAGAATTCAGTTTAAAAATGGGCAGAAGACCTGAATAGACATTTTTCCAGAGAAGATATACAGATTGCCAAAAGGCACATGAAAAAAATGCTCAACATCACTAATCATCAGAGTAATGCAAATCAAAACCACAATGAGATATAACCTCACATCTGTCAAAATGGCTATCATCAAAAAGTCTGTAAATATCAAATGTTGGTGAGGATGTGGAGAAAAGGGAACAATTGTACACCGTTAGTGGGAATGTAAATTGGTACAGCCACTACAGAAAACAGTATGGAGGTTTATCAAAAAACTAAAAATAGAACTACCATATGATCTAGCAATTCCACAGCTGGGTGTATATCCAAAGAAAACGAAAACACTAATTTGAAAGGATACATGCATCCCAATGTTCATAACAGCACTAATTACAATTGCCAAGATACAGGAGCAACCTAAGTACCCATCAACAGCTGAATGGAAAAAGAAGATGTGAAATAGATATTACTATCTATGTGATACAGAATATTACTCAGCCATAGAAAGAATGAAATTCTGCCATTTGCAACAACATGGATGAATCTAGAGAGTATTATGCTTAAGAGAGTGAAATAAGTCAGACAGAGACAGACACTCTGTTATCACTTACATGTGGAATCTAAAAAATAAAACGAATGTATGTAACAAAACAGAAGTAGACTCATAGATATAGAAAACAAACTAGTGTTACCAGTGGGAAGAAAGGAGGGGAGAGGAATGAAATAGGGGTATGGAATTAAGAGACACAAACTACCATGTATCAAATAGATAAGCTACAAGGATATTTTGTACAGCAGAGTGTAATATAGCCATTATTCTATAATAACTTTAAATGGAGTACAATCTATAAAAATATTGAATCACGATGTTGCACACCCCAAACAATATAACATTGTAAATGAACTGTACTTTAATTTAAAAAAATGATTTGATTAAGTTAAAATGAGGTCATTAGGATAGGCCCTAATCCAATACTATTGCATTGGATTCTTTACAACAAGAAGAAATTTGGACACAAACACAGAGGGAAAACCATGTGAAGACATAGGGAGAAGATAGCCATCTGTAAGACCTGACGCAGGTCTCAGAAGAAACCAACCCTACCAACACTTTGATCTCTGATTCCAAGCCTACAGAATTGTGAGCAAATCCATCTCTGTTGTTTAAGCCACCCAGTCTGTGGTACTTTGTTATGGCAGCCATAGCAAACTAATACAGGTGTGTCTATGTTTTTCTTCTAAGCCCCACACTTCTCTGGGGGAAGGGAGTCATCATAATATGCAGCCAACCCCTGAGGAGATGGATTAGAAAAGTGAGGGAGTCTGGTCTGTTGGAGCAGAGAGGGGTGGCATCAGCAGACCCATCTGCAAGGAAATAAGAAAGAGTTTCTGGGAGATGAGGAAGGGAATGTTATTCCACTCTTCTGTTCCTATGAATTGCCCAAAGACAGCAGTGAAACAGCTTCTCAGTGAAAAAAATGTCTTTTCCTCTTCCTTCACAATACAGCACACAAAGGACCACCCCACCCTTCAGAGTGAACCACCTCATTGGAATTTACAAAATAAAAGGTAGTCAGGTTGTTCAAGTCTTTACAAAAATCCTTGACCCAGAAGGGTTAGAATCTAGAAGAAGGAAATCAAGACATAATGGGTGATTATTTTCAATAGTATCACTCTTGACATTCTGCTCTTTCCATTCTTTTGTTTTTTGTGTGTGTGTGTATTCAGAATCATAGCCATTGTGGTTATACAGTTCTCAACTTGCTTTGGTTATATTTTAGTTTTTTAAAAGGCATAGAAAAGTATTCAAATGAGACATGGTATGTGAGAAATGAAAAGAGAGAATGAGATATTGAAAGCTCTAGGGGAAACCTGAGGTCACCTGTGCTGCTGGAAACCCAGGCTGCAGTGCATTGGAGCAACACTGTGGTCAAAAAGTACTCCCACCTTCAGTGCTCCAAGTAGAACAAATATTAGGGTGAAGAGCCAGATGGGGTCATTCCCTCCAAGTCTCCCTAGAGACATCCTTAACTGAGCAGACAGGCAGGTAGATGCACAGTGGCACTTCCCCTCCGGGGAGTGGGGAGCCCTTCTTGTTCCCTTCACCAGCTGATCTTAGTCATTCTGAATCAGAGGAATCAGCAAGTCCATCACTTGGTGATTTAATTATCTTTTCTTTACTCAAATCTCATAATGAATCATTCCAGGAGGTTATTAATTTTTCATTCCAGAATGAGTGCATGAAGGCTACCTAGTATGATGTTCTGCTATCTTTGAAAAATTCCACTCATGCCATGGGTCTGTACTGTGAATGGGCTGTACATTCTCTTGATTAACAGTTAGAATCACATTGAATCTTGCCGACAAGGGCTTAAGGCAAGGTCATACTAGTGTGCACCTAAACATCTTTGAGGTATTGCCAAACCCATACTGGCTTCAACCAGAGCCTGGAGCATGGGGCACTACAGAACCCCACCCCCCAGCCAGAATGCAGGAGCCCCTGTATCTAACATCTGTCAATCTGCCACTGCAGCTGCCTCTACCTGAGTTCAGGATTAATGATCTCTCACTTGAACAATAACATTAACCTTCATCTTACTTTCCCAGCTTCTCTTCCTACATTCAACCCTACCAAACGATACTCAACCCGCACTTGCTTGGACATACCTCCAAGTTTGTTGGAGGAAGGTTCTTGATATTTGAAAAGAAATAAGAGCTAATCAAGGACTCTTCAGCAATATAAGAATTTCCTTAATTTTTTGTCATGTTATAGTTGGTGCTCCATAAATGCACATGAAATGAATCATGGACGCATAGAGCAGCTCTCTGCTCTGCAGATATAGTGTTCCTACAAGTGTCATCTGTTTCCCACTTCTACCTCAGTTTTTTTTTTCAATCATATCAAGGTCTTAATTTTTAGTAGCATTTTATCTTCTCGATTTCTTTAGGTAACAATTATTTAATTAGCATCTACTAAGGGCTTTAAATTATGTATTTATTTTTATCCAGTTCTTCATTGTTTTTCTTCCTCAGTAGATTCTAAACTCCACAAAAACAGAGACCTGTCTGTCTTACTCACTATGAGATCTTCGACACCTGGAAAACAGTAGGTGCTAAAATATATGTGTAGTGCTAAATGGATGAAAGGGTAAACATGCACCTACAGTCTCAACAACTGATGTTTTTAGGGTTTGTTTCCTCCCTCTATTGCTTTCTTTTTTATTCAAACAACATCAAGATCGTACCTATTTGTTTTAAAACAACAAAAAAATGATTGCTTGGGAGGGCTCTCAGATTAGCCATTTCTTCATGGTGATTGATGGACTGACGTTTTCACTTTTTCACCTTCCATTTCTATCCTGAATCACTCTTCATTCTAATACAGACTACACACTGATAGGTGCTTTTGCAGCAGATGCTGGAACAGCTCCCAGTATGATACTGCAAAGCCTCTTTTCCCAGCAAAATCTGAGTCCATCAGTAACACGTTCATTCTCCACAGCCAAGATTACAATATTTTCCAGTCAGATTTCACTTGCTTGGGATAAATCTTGTAGGCTATTAAATCTGACTTTCTGATCCCCGCTAACAGGGTATTTGAAGAACTATCAAAGGAACACTGCCAGTGTCTTGTATATTACAGTAAGCCCTTGATAGCAGTCATAATGTGTTGTATGATGGGGAATGTTGTCTAAAGATAAAAATAGGCAGGCGGGAAGGCATCAGCCCAATCGACTTAATTTTACACATGTACAGCCACTGGCATGTCTGCAATGAGATTAAGTAATGCTCTTGTTGGCAAACATTATAACTTTTCTCCAATAACAAATCTTTAGTTGATACTATAACTTTGCTGCAACTAAGTGTAGGAAGGAAAGAACAAATAGTAGTTGATTCCAAAGGAACCCTCTCGTTTAAAAAACTCGCCCATTAAGAAGGCATATGTCAGATAGAAGTGTGTACATAAGAAGGATTTACAGTTTTTTTGTTTTTAAATAGTCAGAGATGTAGATAAGCAGAACAGACTGAAAGCTGTTGTCAGACCCTTCCTCTTTTCTGCCTTCACAGCTAGAAGGGAAATTCTAAGTTTGCTACAAGCTCTCCATTAAATCATAATATATGTTTCCTGCACATCATTAAACCTCTAGCTGATTACTTGATGCATTTCTCTGAAACAAGGGAGCCCCACTTAGGACAGGAAGCACTTATAAAAATAGCCCTTTTAGATATCACCTGTGATTCTGATGATCTGTCAAAGCCAAGATGCAGAGAGACCAAGGTCAGAAACACCCTGCGAAAGCAGATTGTATCCCTGCTTCTAGGCAAAACAAAAGAAGGGGGAAAGCCCATGGCTGGTGAATCCATCAATTTCTGGGAAATGATGTCTAATCACAAGTTTGCATATGCAGTAGGTGCCCTGGGAAAAAAAGACAGGACCTACAGGGCACATTTAAGATGCATCTCAAATGCAGCCCTCAGAACTCCATTCAAGGAGGGAATAATTGGATGGGACCAGAGGGGGAAGGTGAATGGGGAAAGCAATGGGTTGAGGCTGAAAACCCTTGAGTCTTGTCACAAGTGGGCAGGTGCACATCAAAGAGTTCACATGGATCCCATTCTATGTATTTCTGTGGTGATACTATGAAATGTGTGCTTTCCTTTAATATCGTGGAAGAAAAAGCAGGTCCTGGAAAGTATAGTTATTTTAGTTGTTTTAATACTGGAATGTTTGAATATAGTGTATTTGCTAATTTACTTCCAAGTATTTGTTGCATACTCCCTTATTAACTCAAAGGAAATTTCATGCAGGTACCGCAAAGGTATAAGTAAAAAAGTCCTTCCATTTGTGACGTGCCTGCTTTTACCAATGCCTGAATTCCATGCTGGCTGAGATTATCTCTGTGTCGAATGGGAGAGGTACAATGAATTCTAAATGCTACATTATCTTGCTTTATAACTGCAATGCCTAATAACAGAAAGAGGGCTTTGGGCCACAATTAATAGCCATTCTTACAGATCTTTTAACTCTGCAATCTCTAAGGAGTTTGCTTTCCATTAACATTTCCAGAAATAGCTTACTTTACATTATTAAAGTGCTGTGAGTGATAGTTTCCAAATTATTCCTAAGCTAATTATTAAAAAATGATTACTCCAAAAAGCTTTTCCCACTTTAAATTGTACCTTTAAGAGTCTTGCAATAAATATGAAGATAGAGCCATAGCTATTGTAAGGATCTCTGTTTGTGATATAACCAGTTTTATTAAGCCAATCTCCAGTGTACTCTAAAATGTGTTTTCATTACAAGTTATGGTGCTAAATACCAAGAGGAAAGATATGGAAATCAGCAATATTAACTATGCCAGTTAAGATGAGCCAAACTAACCTAATGAAGGGGATATAGCCACCAGAAAGCTATGTTTTGATTTTTTTAAAGGTTAATTAGACTGCCTAATTATCCCAGACTGAAAGCATGTTATTCTCTTAGAAAAGCAAGCATAATTAACTTAGAGAGAGGCCTCCCCTACAAGCAAAAACAAGTAAATAAGAAAACTCCAAGCCAAAGTGGTTTGCTTCTGTTGAAATCCAGTGACTTGATGCTTATATAAATAGGATAAAACACACATGCACACACACTCGCACACACTCAAACACACACACAACAATAGCTGTTAAATGTGGCCATCCTGAGAGTTTACAAGATATGGAAGAGTTGACTGCAAATCTATATCCATAATTTCTAATCTGTATAAAGTATGCTTCTCAAGAAGATGAAAAGAAAATACTTCCTAGGAAAGAATGGGACATCTGTTACTTTGAGCTGCCTAGCAACAATCCCCCTTTCTTTTGGTAACACTGCCCCAATTTTCTTTCTGGAATTATCTGTTGCACCTACATTGCACTCCCTTACAGTTTAATGTTCCCTAGGAAACTATCCAATAAACCAACTGCACACAAATGTCCACTTCAGAGTCTCAGAGAAGACTTTTCCAGGGAAGCCAATATAAGGTACTGGTGCCAGAATTGGCCCTAGGAAGCAGAAACTAAAATGAGATTTTAGTTTCTATCAATCACTTGTCTGCTGACTGGCAATCAGGATCACATCACTGGTAGTTGGGGTGGAACTGATAGCCCCCTTGTATGCTATAGCAAGATAGATATTAAAACTTTCACAGGTTTTACATAATGGCTTATAAAGTGTTTGAGCTACTGATAAAGGATCCTCTTCAGCATTTCATCAGACCAGAAGCTCTATTTTACGGCCAAGGAGGTGAGGTAGTTGTCACAAAATTATAGGATCTATTCATCTTCTACCACATCACCTAGAAACTGCAGGCAAAATAGAGCCGTAGAATACATGGTTGAGACACCAGCTTGAAGATGACACTTTCAAGGATGGGCACCACTCTCCAAGACCTAGTATACACCGTAAATCCACTGTATGGTTCTGTGTTCCAACTGGCAGAATACATAGAGCTGAGAACTAAGAAGTAGAAGTAGGAGCAACTGCATTTACCATCACTCCCAGTGAGGAGTTTTTCTCTCTCATCCAAATAAATGTAGGCTCTTGGGTCTAGCGATTCTGATGCACAGAGGGGGGACACTTCTACCAGGGGATGCAGCAAGAGTACCATTAATCTATAAGCCCTGGCTGCTGGCCTATCACTTCAGGTTCCTTGTGCCAAGAGACCAGATTGCAAGGAAGCTCATTATGCTGGAAGGAGTAATTGACACTGATCTTCAGGAGGATGTTGAACTACTGTTACACAATGAAGGTAAAAGTATGCTAGAAACCCAGTTGATTCACTGGAGCTTTTTAATACTCCCCTGCCTAATTGTGGCAGAAAATTGTCAAGAGAAGCATTCATGACATGAGAAGGGCATAGTGACCATGTCCCCAGACCCCTCAAAGATGAGAGCCTGGGTCACCCCATGAGGTAAGCCATGACAGAAGAGGTGCTAGCAGAGAGTATAGGAGTCACAATGGGCCATGCAGGAGGGAGCAGCAGTTATGGCCCCATGAACAACTGTAGCAGTGGGAGCTGTAATTTGTTTCATCAACCTTACCCTTGTAAACTTCCCCACAAAAATAGACCAACCAGAATTCTAGAGGGAGCTGTTCCCAGATAGGCTGAACTTATACAGCAAATGGATCCAAGCAGTAAAAGGCGTAAGCAGTAGTGGATGCTGGGGTGCAGTACCCAGATCCCCCACTTAGGACTGAGTTACTACTTCCCCCAGCTGCCAAGGTGTATTTCCAGATGGCAGCGCAGGTGTGAATTCTCCAGGAATTTCTGTCAGCCATTGAGAGCTTGCTCATCCAACATTATGCCCTATCTCAAGTATAGCCTTCACTCACAACTGGTTAATGTGGGAGGGAGTACTAAGCCCTATCTCGGAAGAATCGCTCCAGCTTCAGAGCTGCCATCAACAACCACAGGACCATGCAAAGCAATGACAGTATTTCTGATATTTACACATTTCAGTTAACAAGGTACTGTGTCAAGGGAGGAATACATGTGTATATACATATATATATATGTATATGTCTATGGGCTATCATAAAATAAATTTGTTTTTCCCTGTATTTAATAAAAAATTAAAACCTGCCACAAGATGCATTCCTTTAAGTGGGCTTCCATATTCTATGAAGAAATATTTAGAACTTATGCCAGTATAAGGCAAGAATAATCTATTTTCCTGGAAGGGAGTAATATAAGGGCTTCATTCTTATCCATTTGTATCCATGCAAAGATTTTTGCAATTAAAGGAAAAAGAAAGAGGAGGCGGGGTAGGGGGGAGAAGAAAGAGAAAGGAGGGAGAGGGGAAGGATAAGAAGAAAAATTTCAAGATTCGAAATAAAGCAGTATACAAGAAGGTTATTCACGATGACCTATTCTCAATTTATCCCATTCAACAATTTGTCATATAATCCCCCCAACAGTCCACAATAGTCCTTGGCTCCCTAATAAATTACAAGGAATACATAAAAATGCTGAAATTAGTTCTTATGCTCAAGCTTCTCCATCAACAAACTGTAATAAAGAGTACACAGCTCCTATCCCTGCCTGTTGAAAGCCTGAAATATAAGTCCTATTGCTTAAAGATTGCTGCTCTCTGATTGCAAATGTGACATTGGTTTTGGGTCCTGGGATGTTTGCAAAGATGCAAATGTTAACACGCGCAGCAAGTCTAGAAAAGGATTTGAGGGAACACTGTCAGAGCATTAAAGAAAACTCTGAGGCTTGGTTTCCTCACCCGAAGGAAGGGTTGGTTCTCCTGGACTTTCTGTCTGCTCCCTTCCAGAAGGACTTGGCCAAGCTTCTATGGCCACCCCAGAGAGAGGAAGATAGAGATGTTCATTCCTCCCAGCCAGGGGCAATAGCTCAGTTCCTTTCCATTCTTGCCTGCAAGTCAGCAGGGCGCCATTGGCAGCATCCTTGTGATTTCTTACATGGGCCCCGAGTATTACAGTTTCCCAAATTAAGTTCCTCTCCTTTCCTCTGCAGAGTGCCATGCTCTATCTTGGAGTTTTTCTCCTTCATGTGCAGCAGCTTGCCCTCTGCTTCCTGTTTTCTAGAGGCCAGCTCCCTGGCCCTAATCATTTACCTCAGTAAACTAAGAACATCAGAAACTGAAGAAATTGAAACTGCCATTGCCACTTCCGGAGGTCAGAAGCTGCTCGAGGCCAAATGTTATAGGGGCATCCGAGGCCAAGAAAAAGCAATTTACTTCTCACAACATTTTACCAGGGAGGCAAGTGGAGTCACCCCATTAAAACAAGTCACCTCTTACACTTTCCCTCATAGAGTAGGTCCCCTCAGTGAGGAGAGGGAGCAATGCCCTCCTGCTTACATGAAGTGGACACAGTGATGCTCTGTACGAGTGGTTTCCAGCATCCGTCCACATTTGAATCCCCTGGAAAGCTCCTCACAACACAAATCCTGGCCCCACCCCCTGAGTTTCTGATTCAGTCATTTGGGGGTGGGGCTTAAAGATTTGCTTTTCTAACCACTCCCCCAGGGGGTGCTGACCCTGCTAGCCCACAACCCTCACTTTGTGTGGACTTTTGCACCATACTAAGTCTCTACCATGTGTGTAGGGACAGCAGGTGATCCCAGCCAAATGGCTCTCAATGAGTCTGCTTGGGATGGAGATTTGATTTAAAGTAGACCATGAAGGCAAAATCAATACGAAGAGAAATAAGTAGGTGTGGGAGGAAAACCCTGATCTCACGATACTGGCTTTCCAGTCTCACCCGTGATCCATACCAAACCACTGAGCCAATTTCAAAGGGGGGCACTGGTGGCACAGAAAACTTTCAATTAGCACATCTGCAACAGATATTGTTGCTTGAATATTTTTTTGGTTCAATAGTCTTATCAGCCAGGCACCGGAAGGAAGTCCAGCCAGTGAAAGGCTTGTAATTATTTTTATTCACCTTGAAAACTAAATGCTGGTTCAGATGAGAATTCAACTGATTTGCAAACAGTGTTTACTCTTTTCCTTGTCATCACACAGACAGCCAATTAATGACATTAAAGATTAATTAACAGGGAAGCTGTGCACTACCTGCCAAACAGATGATTAAACTTGGAGTCTATGATTCTTCCCAGAAAAGAAAATAAACCTCAGTAATTAAAGGTTCACAAGCAGCTTTTGTTCTGGGTGCCAAGTCCATCCAAGTCAGAATGAGAAAGGTTTCTTAAAAAGTCAAGTGGGTAGGCTCAAGCTGCAGCCAAGTCCTAGCCACCCAGTGACGCCAATTCGCGTGAGCCATCGTGTGAGCCAGCGAGCAGCTCCACCCGCCAGGGAAGCGGGAATCATCACACACAGCCTCCGTGTGCCTGCCCTCCAAATGGAGCAGCAACCCAGAACTGGCTCTCCACTCCTGCACCTTCCCAACACTCACAATCACATCCCATTTCTCTAGAACCTTCTCTTAATCTAAAATCATCTTTTCTCAAACGACTCTGCTGAGGCTGCTCATTTTTCTTCCAAAGAAACACATATCAAAAGTAAGGTTTGATCATTCTAAAAATGCATAATTGAACAGAAAGTTTGAGGTTGGGAGAAGGGCATGATCTCACTAGAACATTTCAGACCACTGCTGGTAACACACACCGGATAACATTTCACAGTTCACAGCGTGTGCTTTTCTTTGTATGCTATCCTATTAAATACTCCCAATAGCCTTGAGAAGTGGTCTTCATTGTTTTTTTTCCACAGATGAGGAAACTAAGCCAACATGGGTGTGCAAAGTCTAGGGATAGGAGGTGTCAAACGATCCCCCCACGAGTGCTGATGTATATCCGTTGACTAGCTGTGGGCTCCTCTCACTCACCGTGCTGAATAAGGGACTTGGCTGTAGAGCCCAGAACAGTAAAGGCAGTCATGAAACTCTCGCAGTGAGAGAAAAAACATGGGATGACATAACTTCTAAATCTAAGATAAGCAGCTAATTAATTAAATAATACACAGTTAAATAAAAGCTATAGCTCATGGATCAGTAATGTGACCAAACAATGCAGCTCTGATCCAGAATATTTTGAGAATGACAGGGGACAAATCAGAACTTGTGGTCATCTCATGATTAGCAAAGTGCTTCAAAAATAAATACCCATATTTATCAGTGTTTCAGGTAGTGGTATTCTGAGTATCTATTGTGGGTGCCTTGAAACACATAATGCTATAGTTTAGCCAAGATGAATTCTGTATATGTTCTTGTCCAGAAAAGATTCTTCAATAAAAACCTTTTTAAAAAAATTATTAGACGAGCTATATAATCCTAAGGGATGGATGGAATAATTTCAGTTGAAGCCCTGGAGAAATTTTATGGAGAAGGTGACATTTAAGTTCAACTATGAAGGACCAGTAGATAATCTATAGTAAGATAAAGAAAAAGAGCATTTTTAGGTTAGAGGAATTGCTTGAAGAAATAATAATTCAAGGCTATGTTATGGACGTAGAAAATGTCATGTTATGCTTGAGGAACAGTGAGTAGGACAATTTTTATGTCTTTATTTAATTAGAAATTTTTTTCCTCTCAAAGAGTAAATGAATGGAGATTCCACAGTAAGTTTATTAACATACAGTGTTATCTTACTTAACATTGACAATGTTCCCCCAAAGTTAAATATTTATGAAGTTACATTTTGATTTAGATAAAAGATAAAATTTGCTTCAAGTAATATTTAATAGAAGAATTAGAATGGTAATTAAAAAGGCCATTGGTTGCGATGCTTGATAACATTTGATGCAATTATCACAAAGGTTACTGAGCCAGCAGAAGACACTACAAATAAGTAAAAGCCTAGAAATGGAAATGGCTGGGAACTGATAACTATAGTACTGGGAATGAAATGAAATAAAAGAGTAAATATGTCCATTCAAATCAATAGATAATAGTGCCTTTCTTGTGCAGTGAAATGTTAAAGTTACCATATTTAATTCCCTGGTCAAGTTCATCTGCAAGTAGATAGTGAGCCATGATGAGATAAGCAGGCTGGGTTTCCATGTTTTGTGATTGTCTGATGCTAAGGAAACATCCCAGAAGTGCTGACATAATGGGAGTGAAGGAGAATTTATTTAAGACAATCTTGAATATTGTATATTGAATGAATGCAGAAATTAATAAATCTAACACAATGCTGAAGGAGAAAGTGTGTTAGTCCCTGAGAAGAGGGAAGAGTTGAGGTTATCACTGTAAAAAATGGAAACAATTTAATTTGTACAAAAACAACCACAACATAACAACAAAAACCACATAATATTCATTTATTCTGTAAATTTTTATTGTATACAAGTATGTGCCAATAGACTGTAGTGATACAGTAGTAAATGAAGTTCCTACCCTCCTGGAGAAAGACAATTTTAAAAAATATGTAGGGCTTCCCTGGTGGCGCAGTGGTTGAGAATCTGCCTGCCAATGCAGGGCACACGGGTTCGAGCCCTGGTCTGGGAAGATCCCACATGCCACGGAGCAACTAGGTCCGTGAGCCACAACTGCTGAGCCTGCGCATCTGGAGCCTGTGCTCCGCAGCAAGAGAGGATGCGACGGTGAGAGGGCCGCGCACCGCGATGAAGAGTGGCCCCCCACTTGCCACAACTAGAGAAAGCCCTCGCACAGAAACGAAGACCCAACACAGCCAAAAATAAATAAATAAATAAATTAATTAATTTCTTTAAAAAAAATGTAAATTAATTCTAGTAGTGATGAGTACTCTGAAGAAAAACAAAGCAGGGCAGGAGTACAGAGTGACAGTCATGCTAGTTTAAATCAGGGAAAGTTTCTCTTACATTTGAATCATTTTTCTGCTGACAAAACCCTTCCATAAACTCATTCATTTCACTTAACCTTGACAGCAGAATGTTAATTTAGATATTATTCCCACTTTTACAGATGAGAAGACCTAGATAAGTTAACAGAATCACCCAGCATGGGGTGGGCATTGGTAAGGCGGGGATACTGGAACGCCCTGGAAGTAACATTGGTTGTGCACCTGGATGTCAAACACCTCTCTCAAGGTGCTTTACAAATGCATACAGTCTTCATAAGATGTTTTGGTCTATTTCTTCTTCCCATAAAAATTCCCACCATAGGTTTGAAGTTATTGTACAAGGTAAAACGTCAGTAAATGGCAGACATAGTTAAACATAGTGTGGTGATTCCAAATCCTGTTCCCGTCTTATTGCACAGGGACTTCATCATGGGTCAGGATCTTTAAAAAAAAAATTCAGGGCAGGCTGCCTATTCTTTCCCAGGGAAGGAATGGATATGCATATATATGTACATTTATATACAAAAGACTCATATTCTGAAAATAAAAAGAGCTATAATAAAACAATTTTTAAAAAGACACATAGCCTCACAGGAAAAAAAAAGGGCAATGGAATTTAACAGGCACTTCACAAAAGAGGATATCCAAGTGGCCAATAAATATATTAAAAAGGCTCATTTATTTATTAAAAAAATTTTTTTACAGTAGGTCCTTTTTGGTTATCTATTTTAAATATATCTGTGTGTACATGTCAATCCCAAACTGCCAATCTATCCCTCCCCCCAACCCTTCTCCCCTGGTAACTGTAAGTTCATTCTCTAAGTCTGTGAGTCTGTTTCTGTTTTGTAAATAAGCTTATTTATATTATTTTTTTTTTTTAGATTCAGCATATAAGCTATACCATGTGATATTTTTCTCTGGCTTACTTCACTTACTATGATGAGCTCCAGGTCCATTCATGTTGCTGCAAATAGCATTATTTCATTCTTTTTAAAGGCTGAGTAATATTCCATTGTATATATGTACCACATCTTCTTTATCCATTCCTCTATTGATGCACGTTTAGGTTGCTTCCATGTCTTGGCTATTGTAAACAGTGTTGCAATGAACATTGGGGTGCATGTATCCTTTTGAACCATGTTTTTCTCCAGACATATGCCCAGGAGTGGGATGGCTGGATCATATGGTAGCTCTATTTTTAGTTTTTTAAGGAACCTCCATACTGTTCTCCATAGTGGTTGTACCAATTTACATTTCCACCAACAGCGTAGGAGGGTTCCCTTTTCTCCACACCCTCTCCAACATTTAATGTTTGTAGATTTTTTGATGATGGCCATTCTGACTGTGTGAGGTGATATATCATTGTAGTTTTGATTTGCATTCTCTAATGATTAGCGATGTTGAGCATATTTTCATGTGTCTTTTGGCCTTCTGTATGTCTTCTTTGGAGAAATGTCTATTTAGGTCTTCTGCCCATTTTTTGACTGTGTTGTTTGTTTTTGGATATTGTGCCACATGAGCTGTTTGTAAATTTTGGAGATTAATCCTTTGTTGGTCGTATCATTTGTGAATAGTTTCTCCCATTCTGTCAGTCGTCTTTTCTTTTTGTTTGTGGTGTCAAAAGGGGCTCTTATTTATTTATTTATTTATGATGTGGACTATTTTTAAAGTCTTTATTGAATTTATTGCAATATTGCTTCTGTTTTATGTTTTGGTTTTTTGGCTGCAAGGCATGTGAGAACTTAGCTCCCTGACCAGAGATCAAACTTGCACTGAAAGGCAAGGTCTTAACCAGTGGACCATCAGGGAAGTTCCAAGGGCTCATATTTATTAATCATCAGGGAACATAAATTAAAACCACAAGGTGATGGTACTTCATACACATCCAAATGGCTAAAATGAAATAGAGACTGTACCAAGTGTTGACAATGATGTGAAGCATCAGGGATTTTTATACACTGCTGATGGGAGGACAAAGCAATTAACTTTGGAAAATCTTTAGCAAGATCTATTCAAGCTAGATACTCTAAGACCTCGAAATTCTACCCCTAGGTATATACCCTACAGAAATGCATAGATAAGTTCACTTAAAGACACATTCGAGAATATTCATGGCTTCTTTATTCATGACAGCCAAAAGCTGGAAATAACCAAAATGTTCGTCAACAGTAGAATGTTAAACAAACCGTGACATATTCAGGCAATGGCATTCCATATGGCAATAAGAATGAACTACACACAGCACACAACTACACACCGCAACATAGATGAATTTCACAAACATAATAACAAACAAAATAATAGAAATAGACTCAGAGACATAGAAAACAAACCTGCTCACCAAACAGGAAAGGAGGTGAATAAATTAGAAGTTTGGGACTAACAGATATACATTACTATATATATGTGTATGTAATAGATAAACAACAAGGACCTACTGAATAGCACAGAGAACTATATTCAATATCTTGTATAGAGATCAGAACTGTGGTTGCCAAGGGTCGGGGGGGTGGAGAGGGATGGACTGGGAGTTTGGGGTTAGTAGATGCAAACTATTACATTTAGAATGGACAAACAAGATCCTACTGTATAGCACAGGGAATTATATTCAATCTCTTGGGATAAACCATAATGGAAAAAAATATTAAAAAAAAAAAAGAATGTATACATGTGTATAACTGGGTCACTGCTGTACAACAGAGATTGGCACAATATTGTAAATCAACTATGCTTCAATAAAAAAATCTTTCAATTATCTATAATAGAAAAGAATCTGAAAAATTATACATATATTATATATTTTTTTATATATATATAATATATATGTGTGTGTGTATATATATATATATATCACTGAATCACTTTGCTATACACCTGAAACTAACACAACATTGTAAATCAACTATATTTAAATTTAAAAAAAAGAAGTTAGGCACAAAACAGTGCTTACTGTATGATACCAATTATATAAAGTTCAACAAAAGCAAAACTAATCTTTTGTGCTAGAAGTCAGCCCAGTACATTTTGGGGGAAGCAGCTGGGAGGGGAGGGGGATGGAGGAGTGCAATTCTGGTCCCAGTAAACACTCTCCCTTGGTCTGGGTGTGGATTACACTGGTGAGTTTACTTTGTAAAAATTTATTGTTTATTATATGTCAATAAAAAGTTTTTAAAATCTTCAGGAAAACAAAAAAGGAATAAAACTTGCAGAAACAAAGGAAGGGACGCAGTCTGGATTCCATGAGAACTGAAGCAAAGAGAAAGGGCCCACAGCTTTGGGAAGACACGGAGGGCTCTTGTGTGTTTCTCTTGCAGGCCTCTCCATCCACACCCTCTCATGCTGGCTTTATCCCTAGGAGCTCCCAGCAGACAGAAAGAGCAGGCTTTAAGCTCATCATGAGAACTAAAGGATTTTAAGATCCGCTTCTTTTCAAAGTAACACCCACTATTTTTATTTGATGCAGGCAAAATCTGTACGTTCAAAGCTGCTTTCATGTTCTGTGCTGACTGAGATCTGTGGCTCTATTATTACTGAAATGTGGCCTTGGCTTTGTCTAGTTCTTAAAGGAGATGTTTTAAATCACTCAGATACAAAATGGAAAACTCAACAGGTTGAACGTTAAAGTTCTATTTGGAATGAACCAAAGAGACTGATTTTCTACTCCACATAGTTCCTCTCCAAAACTGATTCTCTGCCACACGGTTTTGTCTGTGTGTTGGTTTATGCAAATTTTACATCCAACGTTCTCACTGCAACTCTTTTGCTCTCTTTACAAAGGGTCCTGAAACAATCTGCTGGACCCTAGGTTCACCCAAGCACAACCACTAGCATAGATCAACCACAGTATTTTACAGATTCATGTGCTTATTCACTACCTAAGCAAACATCAACTGAATGCCTCATGTACTGAGTTATCTACCAGGAGCATGGCCGAGGAGAGATTGGGTAGGTAACTCAATGTCATACAGTAACCAGGCTACAGCACAGACATTGAAATTCAGGGCTCTCGCCACCCTCTACAGTGTTGTTTCCAGTCCCACTGCCCTACCTCTCCCCCACACCTCTGAAATCTGGGGTACGCTCTTATGCTGCTTATAACCGTTATAAATAAAGGAAAATGTTCAGGGAAAGACTCCTCACCTCATTGCCAAAATGATAAAGATTTGGACAAGATAGACCCCAAATGTTGGGGTGAGGATTTTTTTTCTTCTTTCACAATGGGAAGGGGGAAAAAAAAAGGCTGTCCACCATTCTTTACCTCCAAAATGGAGATCAGACTCACATCACTGGTACCAGGAGAGAATCAAAGTGTATGTATCTTTCAAAGGAAAGATAAATAAGAAAGCTGTAATAATAAATGTTTACTGTCTTAGATTAACTTTCTCCAAACATGACAAATGTATTTAACAATCAACAGTCAAGTTTCAGGAAGGCATCCTCACCTATTCTACTAGATAATTACAATGCAAAGGATGCACTTGGCAGAAAAGACATATTGCCTTCTTGGAGGACCTTTTCATCACACAAAACTCTAAAATACACTTAACAAATGATCATGCAATTGTTGAGCAAAATTTGTTTTACACATGTTCTCTATGAAGTTAAGCCAAAATGTCCTTCACTGTAATTTTTGTCCTCATTCTGAATTTTGCCTTTGGAAGAAGCATGTTACAAATTTAATCCCTCTTCAGTTTGACAGTTCTTTAAAGATTTAAAAACCTCAAGCATATTACCCACCCCAGGCCTTTTTTTTTTAGTCAAAATTAGAACCTATATCCTCCATGATTACATTTAATTTTCCAGTCAGTATAATTTTTTCAAAGACCAGTTCAGTGATAAGACTTAACCTTTTTTCTTGGATTATAAAAACAGTATATATTCACTATAAAAATAATTTTAAATCCAGATGAAAATGAACACATAATAAATACCATCATTTTTTCCATTACTCTGAAAAAAGCTAACATTTTGTTGTACATTTTTTGAACTCTTTTCTATGCATATTTATAAGTATAACTTGCATATTGTAAAATGGGTCCATACTATACATAACTGTTTCAAACCTTAGAGTTTACTTACTGTACAATGAAGATTTTTTCCTTATCAAAAAGTGGTACAAGTGGTTCTGGAAAAAAAATGACATAAACTCACTTTTTCCTGTTCTAAGTTCAACTGAATACCCTTGAAATTACTCAGCAGACAATGATAAAAGGACTCTGAAAGCTGGAAAGAAGGTGAACTGGCTAGAAATCTTAGGACTTGAGGAACAACAACGTGGTGCGTTTCCTGGGTTCAAGTCTAATCTCCCATCTACCCCAGACTGGGCTCTGGAGAGACCTGCAACCCCAAAGCACTATAGACAAAGAAAAAACACAAAAACAAACCAGAAAAGCCTCTTCTCTTTGGCTAAAGGACTGGGAAAGAGACACTTGTCTTCCCCTCTCTCTCCACAACAAGGAAGTGGTCCAATCAACCTGCAGAAGAGCAAGGAATCCCAGGCCAACCCAACCTGCACTCTATACTCAGGGCACTGGCCAGGTAGCCCAATCTGCTGATGGCAGCATCAGCAGTGAAGCTTTGTGTCTCCCTGATCTCCATCCAGTGACACAAGAACACTCAGGTCTAGTGGCTTCTGCCCCCTCATACACACAGAAGGTGGACCAGTAACAGCAGGTAACCTACAGAAGTGCCTTTCACCCCTGCAGATGTCACCAGCAGGATTGAGTTAGGAGTCCCACCAACACCAGAAAAAAAAAGAAAAAGACCAAAACAGCATTGCAAAGGCTCTGAACACTAAAATGCCATGGAAATAAAGATACACAAGTAGGTTAGAACTTACACAATAAACCTAAGCAAGGCTACTGCTTGCGAAAATAGAAGATTTAAGTAGGATCAAGGTTCCTAACCTAGTAACCAAAGTGTTCAGGAGGAAATAAAACATAATTTATGCAAGGAACCAGGAAAATCACAATTTGAATTAGAAAATACAATTTATGTCAACACTGAGATGTATCAGATGTTAAAATTATCTGCTAAGGATTTTAGAACAGTCATCATAAAAATGTTTCAGCAATCAATTACAAATTCTCCTGAAAAAAATGAAAATAAGTCAATCTCAGCAAAGAAATAGAAATTATAAAAAGGGACCAAATGAAAATCATAGAAATAAAAAGATAACCAAAATTTAAAAGTGGCTGGATGGTCTCAACAGTATAGAGATAACAGAGAATAGAATCAGTGAGCTTGAAAACAGATCAATAGAATTTACTCAGTTTGCCCAACAGAGAAAAAATAGACTGAAAAAATAAATGATCAGAGCCCCAGGGACATGTTAAGCAATAGCAAAAGATCTAATGTTTGTATCATTGGAGTTTCAGAAGGAGAAAGAGTGTGGGACTGAAAAAATATTCAAGAAATAATGCCTGAAAATGTTTCAAAATAGGCAAAATCATAAATCTACAGATTCAAGAAGCTAGATGAACTTCAAATAGGGTGAACCTTAAGAAATTCACATGAAGATACAACATAATTAAACTTTTTTTTTCTTGAGAAACCTGTATTTATTAAAACACTGCCAACATGGACTAAATGATTTTTTAATTAATTTTTAAAATTAGAGAATAATTGATTTACAATGTTGTGTTAGTTTCTGCTGTACAGCAAAGTGAGTCTGTTATACATATGCATATATCCACACTTTTTTAGATTCTATTCCCATATAGGTAGTTACAGAGTACTGAATAGAGTTCCCTGTGCTATACAGTAGGTTCTTTTTTTTTAATTGGAGTATAATTGCTTTACAATGTTGTATTAATTTCTGCTGTACAACGAAGTGAATCAGTTATGTGTATACATAATCCCCTCCCTCTTGAGCCTCCCTCCCACCCCCCCATCTTATTAGTTATCAATTTTATGTATAGTAGTGTGTGTACGTCAATCCCAATCTCCCAATTTATCCCTCCCCCTGTCCCTTTCCTGCTTGGTAACCATAAGTTTGTTTTCTACATCTTTGACTCTATTTCTGTTTTGTTAATAGGTTCATTAAAACTAAAGACAAATAAAACAAGTCTTTAAAACAGCCAGATGGAAAAGAAACATCACATGTGAAGGAAGACCAATGCATATGACAGTGGATTTCTCACCCAAAACTATGGAGGTCAGAGGATGTGGCACAACATTCTTTCAGAAGAACTGTCAACTCTGAATGCTATATTTGGTGACACTATCTTTCAGGACTGAAGGAGGACTAAAGACATTCTCAGATGAAGGAAAACAAAGAGCGTGTGTTGCTAGCACACCTACCCTTGAAGAATGGCTAATAGAAGCTCTCCAACAGAAAGATAATGATAACATAAGCAGGCTGGTACCTTCATAAATAAGAGGACAACAAAATGGGTAAAAATAGAAAAAAACACAATAAACTATCCTGCACCTCATGAGTTTCTTTAGTTATATTTCATATTTATATTATTTATAACATGGGATGTGTGTTCAATGTATGTAGAGAAAATACCTAAGATAATTTCACTTGAAAAGTGGGGAGGTAAAGAGATAAAAATGGGAGTAAGTTTTTTAATAGTTGAAATGGTAAAAACATCAATATCAGTGGCCTGTAATAAATAAATATTTTATATATACAAACAAATATATCATAATACCTAGAGCAATCACTAAGATAAGCAATCAGTGTGCAAAATGATGTATTCAAAAATAGTATAGGGTTAGGACCTGCGCAGATAGTGAGAGGCAGCAAGTTAAAAGGAGGGCCTCTTGAGTGTGGGGTCTGGAGCCTGGAGATCTGCAATCCACCTGGGAACAATTCCTGGATATGGTGTGAAGTGTGGTCAAGTCTGATTTTTTAGCCATATGGCTGACAGGGTCTTTGTGCTCCAGCCGGATGTCAGGCCTGTGCCTCTGAGGTGGGAGAGCTGAGTTCAGGACATTGGTCCACCAGAGACCTCACGGCTCCACATAATATCAAAAGGGGAAAGCTCTCCCAGAGATCTCCATCTCAACGTTAAGACCCAGCTCCACTCACCTACCAGCAAGCTACAGTGCTAGACACCCTATGCCAAAGACAGGAACACAACCCCACCCATTAGCAGAGAGGCTGCCTAAAAATCATAATAAGGTCACAGACACGCCAAAACACACCACCGGATGTGGTGCTGCCCACCAAAGACAAGATCCAGCCTCATCTACTAGAACATAGGCACCAGTCCACTCCACCAGGAAGCCTAAACAACACACTGAACCAACCTTGGACACTGGGGGCAGACACCAAAAACAACAGGCACTATGAACCTGCAGCCTGCAGAAAGGAGACCCCAAACACAATAAGTTAAGCAAAATGAGAAGAGGAGAAACACACAGCAGTGAAGGAGGAAGGTAAAAACCCACCAGACCAAATAAATGAAGAGGAAATAGGTAGTCTACCTGAAAAAGAATTCAGAATAATGAAAGTAAAGGGGATCCAAAATCTTGGAAATAGAATGGAGAAACTACAAGCAACATTTAACAAAGACCTAGAAGAAATAAAGGGCAAACAAACAATGATGAACAACACAATAAATGAAAATAAAAATTCTCTAGAAGGAACCAATAACAGAATAACAGAGGCAGAAGAACAGATAACTGATCTGGAAGACAAAATAGTGGAAATAACTACCGCAGAGCAGAATAAAGAAAAAAGAATGAAAAGAAATGAGGACAGTCTCAGAGAACTCTGGGACAACATTAAACGCACCAACATTCGAATGATAGGGGTCCCAGAAGAAGAAGAGAAAAAGAAAGGGACTGAGAAAATATTTGAAGGGATTATAGTTGAAACTTCCCTAATATGGGAAAGGAAAGAGTCAATCAAGTCCAGGAAGTGCAGAGAGTCCCATATAGGATAAATCCAAGGCGAAACATGCCAAGACACATATTACTCAAACTATCAAAAATTAAATACAAAGAAAAAATACTAAAAGCAGCAGGGGAAAAACAACAAAAAATATACAAGGGAATCCCCATAAGGTTAACAGGTGATCTTTCAGCAGAACTCTGCATGCCAGCAGGGAGTGGCTGGACATATTTAAAGTGACAAAAGGGAAAAACCTACAACCAAGATTACTCTACACAGCAAGGATCTCATTCAGATTCAACAGAGAAATAAAAATCTTTACAGACAAGCAAAAGCTAAGAGAATTCAGTACCACCAAACCAGCTTTACAACAAATGCTAAAGGAACTACTCTAGACAAGAAACACAAGAGAAAGAAAAGATCTACAAAACAAACCCAAAATAATTAAGAAAATGGTAATAGGAACATACATATCGATAATTACCTTAAATGTAAATGGATTAAATGCTCCAACCAAAGACATAGACTGGCTGAATGGTTACAAAAACAAGACCCATATATATGCTGTCTAAAAGAGACCCATTTCAGACCTAGAGACACATACAGACTGAAAGTGAGGGGATGGAAAAAGATATTCCATGCAAATGGAAATCAAAAGAAAGCTGGAGTAGCAATTCTCATATCAGACAAAATAGACTTTAAAATAAAGACTATTACAAGAGACAAAGACGGACACTACATAATGATCAAGGGATCAATCCAAGAAGAAGATATAACAATTGTAAATATCTATGCACCCAACATAGGAGCACTTCAGTACATAAGGCAAATGCTAACAGCCATAAAAGGGGAAATCGACAGTAACACAATCATAGTAGGGGACTTTAACACCCCATTTTCACCAATGGACAGATCATCCAAAATGAAAATAAATAAGGAAACACAAGCTTTAAGTGATACATTAAACAAGATGGACTTAATTGATATTTATAGGACATTCCATCCCAAAACAACAGAATATACTTTCTTCTCAAGTGCTCATAGAACATTCTCCAGGATAGATCATATCTTGGGTCACAAATCAAGCCTCGGTAAATTTAATAAAATTGAAATCGTATCAATTATCATTTCCGACCACAACTCTATGAGACTAGATATCAATTACAGAAAAAAAACTGTTATAAATACAAATATATGGAGGGTAAACAATACACTACTGAATAGCCAAGAGATCACTGAATAAATCAAAGAGGAAATCAAAAAATACCTAGAAACAAATGACAATGAAAACATGATGACGCAAAACCTATGGTATGCAGCAAAAGCAGTTCTAAGGGGGAAGTTTATAGCAATACAACCCTACCTCAAGAAACAAGAAATATCTCAAATAAACAACCTAACCTTACACCTAAAGCAATTAGAGAAAGAAGAACAAAAAAAATCCAAAGTTAGCAGAAGGAAAGAAATCATGAAGATCAGATCAGAAATAATCAAAAAAGAAATGAAGGAAATGATAGCAGAGATCAATAAAACTAAAAGCTGGTTCTTTGAGAAGATAAACAAAATTGATAAACCATTAACCAGACTCATCAAGAAAAAAAAGGGAGAAGACTCAAATCAATAGAATTAGGAATGAAAAAGGAGAAGTAACAAGTGACATGGCAGAAATACAAAGGATCATGAGAGATTACTACAAGCAACTATATTCCAATAAAATGGACAACCTGAAAGAAATGGACAAATTCTTAGAAATGCATAACCTTCCGAGACTGAACCAGGAAGAAACAGAAAATATAATCAGACCAATCACAAGCAGAGAAATTGAAACTGTGATTAAAAATCTTCCAACAAACAAAAGCCCAGGGTCAGATGGCTTCACAGGAGAACTCCATCAAACATTTAGAGAAGAGCTAACACCTATGCTTCTCAAACTCTTCCAAAATATAGCAGACAGAGGAACACTCCCAACCCATCCTACGAGGCCACCATCACCCTGATACCAAAACCAGACAAAGATGTCACAAAGAAAGAAAACTACAGGCCAATATCACTGATGAACATAGATGCAAAAATCCTCAACAAAATACTAGCAAACAGAATCCAACAGCACATTAAATGGATCATACACCATGATCAAGTTTATTCCAGGAATGCAAAGATTCTTCAATATATGCAAATCAATCAATGTGATACACATATTAACAAATTGAAGGAGAAAAACCATATGATCATCTCAATGAATGCAGAAAAAAGCTTTCGACAAAATTCAACACCCATTTATGATAAAAACCCTGCAGAAAGTAGGCATAGAGGGAACTTACCTCAACATAATAAAGGCCATATAGGACAAACCCACAGCCAACATCGTTCTCAATGGTGAAAAACTGAAACCATACTGAAACCATTTCCTCTAAGATCAGGAACAAGACAAGCTTGTCCACTATTATTCAACATAGTTTTGGAAGTTTTAGCCACAGCAATCAGAGAAAAAAAAGAAATAAAAAGAATCCAAATTGGAAAAGAAGTAAAGTTGTCACTCTTTGCAGATGACATGATACTATACATAGAGAATCCTAAAGATGCTACCAGAAAACTCATAGAGTTAATCAATGAATTTGGTAAAGTAACAGGATACAAAATTAATGTGCAGAAATCTCTTTCATTCTTATACATTAATGATGAAAAATCTAAAGTGAAATTAAAGAAACACTCCCATTTACCATTGCAACAAAAAGAATAAAACACCTAGGAATAAACCTACCTAAGGAGACAAAAGACCTGTACACAGGAAACTATAAGACACTGATGAAAGAAATTAAAGATGATACAAACAGATGGAGAGATATACCATGTTCTTGGATTGGAAGAATCAACATTGTGAAAATGACTATACTACCCAAAGCAATCTACAGATTCAATGCAATCACTATCAAAATACCATTGGCATTTTTCACAGAACTAGAAAAAAAATTTTCACAATTTGTATGGAAACACAAAAGACCCTGAATAGCCAAAGCAATCTTGAGAAAGAAAAACGGAGCTGGTGGAATCAGGCTCCCTGACTTCAGACTCTACTACAAAGCTACAGTAATCAAGACAGTATGTTACTGGCACAAAAACAGAAATGTAGATCAATGGAACAGGATAGAAAGCCCAGAGATAAACCCACACACATATGGTCACCTTATTTTTGGTAAAGGAAGCAAGAATATACAATGGAGAAAGCCTCTTCAATTAGTGGTGCTGGGAAAGCTGGACAGCTACATGTAAAAGAATGAAATTAGAACACTCCCTAACACCATACACAAAAGTAAACTCAAAATAGATTAAAGACCTAAATGTAAGGCCAGACACTATAAAAGTCTTAGAGGAAAACATAGGCAGAACACTTTATGACATAAATCACAGCAAGATCCTTTTTGACCCACCTCCTAGAGAAATGGAAATAAAAACAAAAATAAACATATGGGACCTAAAGAAACTTGAAAGCTTTTTTCACAGCAAAGGAAAGCCTGAATAAGACAAAAAGACAACCCTCAGAATGGAGAAAATATTTGCAAATGAAGCAACTGACAAAGGATTAATCTCCAAAATTTACAAGCAGCTCATGCAGCTCAATATCAAAAAAACAAACAATCCAGTCCAAAAATGGGCAGAAGACTTAAATAGACATTTCTCTAAAGAAGATATACAGATTGCCAACAAACACATGAAGGATGCTCAACATCACTAATCATTAGAAAAATGCAAATCAAAACTACAATGAGGTATCACCTCACACCAGTCAGAATGGCCATCATCAAAAAATCTACAAACAATAAATGCTGGAGTGGGTGTGGAGAAAAGGGGACTCTCTTGCACTGTTGGTGGGAATGTAAATTGATACAACCTCTATGGAGAACAGTATGGAGGTTCCTTAATAAACTAAAGATAGAACTACATACGACCCAGCAATCCCACTACTGGGCATATACCCTGAGAACACCATAATTCAAAAAGAGTCATGTACCACAATGTTCATTGCAGCTCTATTTACAATAGCCAGGACATGGAAGTAACCTAAGTGTCCATTGACAGATGAATGGATAAAGAAGATGTGGCACATATATACAATGGAATATTACTCAGCCATAAAAAGAAACGAAATTGAGTTATTTGTAGTGAGATGGATGGACCTAGAGTCTGTCATACAGAGTGAAGTAAGTCAGAAAGAGAAAAACAAATACCATATGCTAACACGTATATATGGATTCTAAAAAATAAAATGGTTCTGAAGAACCTAGGTGCAGGACAGGAATAAAGATACAGACGTAGAGAATGGACTTGAGGACACGGGAAGGGGGAAGGGTAAGCTGGGACAAAGTGAGAGAGTAGCATGGACATATACACACTACCAAATGTAAAATAGATAGCTAGTGGGAAGCAACCGTATAGCACAGATCAGCTCGTTGCTTTGTGACCACCTAGAAAGGTGGGATAGGGAGGATGGGAGGGAGAAGCAAGAGGGAGGAGATATGGGGATATATGTATATGTATAGCTGATTCACTTTGTTATAAAGCAGAAACTAACACACCATTGTAAAGCAATTATACTCCAATAAAGATGTTTAAAAAATTAGTATAAATAAATCAAAATAGAATTCTCAATCTTTTTTGAGTAACGCCAGAAAACAAAAGGAACAAACAGAATACTAATAACAAAATGGCAGACTTAAGTCTTAACATATCTATAATTACTTTTAATGGAAAGTTATTCCAGTTTCCAAAAGGAAGAAAGTGGATTCTGACCAGCTTTGTGATAATCCTGAGCAAAATCTTTATAATGAAATAATTACATGTCAACTCAATGGGACCAGAGAATGAGGAATTAGATGGGGTGTGGTGGCATAATATATTTTATGAAATCTTTTGGACAGGTATCAGGTTAGTAATTATTAGTAAGTGTTAATTTTTGTCATATAAAAGTACATAGTGGCAATTGATTAGTTATACAACTCACTAACTCCAAAGTGCTTTACATACTTAACATCTATATAGGTACATTAGTAACTAATATTTATAAACATTTAAAACATATAAACTTTCCACTTTCCATACATTTTCTTTTTTGAGCCTCATATCAAGTCTATAAACTAGGTATTATAAGCCACAAATGAAATTTGAAGAAATCAAGTATAAGATTGACTTGCATAAGGTCATGCTGCCCGCACGTGACAGTGCTGAAATCTCAGCCCAGGTATTCTGTCCCCAAATGCCATCATTTTTCTACCGTATCATACAGGTCCCCCAGGAGTTCCAGGGAACACAGTAACTATCAGCACTCCTCACAAGACTCCCAAGACATGATAAACTAAGGGTTGTCAAGTTTAAGGTGTTATAAACAATAACCTCACAGGTGTGACTAGGTGATAGCAGGAGAATAGAATCTTTCAATCTTGGAAAGGCATTTTCTTAGCATCCTAAGTTCAATGGTGGGCTTTTCACTAGTTCTTAAAGGGAAATGTTTTGAAAGTTTAATAGATCTTTATTGAGCATCCATTATATGTAAGTAACTGTGCAGAACACCGTGTAGAACAACAGAGCTTCTTTCCCCCACAAGGAACTGGAAGAGATGAATAAAGGCTTAGGTGACTGTAATAGTATCAGTCAGAATTCAGTCAGGGAAATAGAGCCACCGTGGGTGCTATGGGATAAGGGACTTGTTACAGGACGCACACCTTCATGATTGTGGAGTTGTTGAGGGAAATGAAGGTGTGGAAAAGGAAGCTGGAGGATCAGAGGAAAAGGCACTAACAAGTCTGCCTGAAGCCCTGGTGTGGGTAACAAGTCAGAACGGGAAGGGACACGTGGGGGCCAGAGAAGGGAAAGCTTGTGGAGAGGTCTTTGGGAGCCTCCTGGACAGCCACAACCTCTGTAGATCCACCACTAAGTGTCTGATGGTGAGCCTGGGATCCCCGCCAGTCAGCGGGGTGAGCCATCAGGAAGAAGAGATGATGTAGAGCAGTGGAGAGCAAGGAAGAACTGGGACCTGCTCATCACTCTGGTCACCTCAGCATCATTTCTGTCCCTGTATTTAACCAGGTGAAGACATCCAGACAATGATAGCAGCTGTTTTCCTTCTACCTCCCAAATATGTCTCTCTTTTGGCCAACTCAAACTTGAAACAAAACAAAGAAGAAGATTCTGGGAAAGGTAGGTCTCGATGTAACTATGTTGACAATAAAAATCCAATACAACCAGTTAGACCAAAAGGGTATCAGAGCTGGGGTACAAATACCTTATAATAGGAGGAGGGAGGCACAAAAGAGGCACGGGCTCAGGAGCCAGGTTCAGGAAACCTCTCTGCCTCCATATTTCTTGCCTCTCCTCTTTTCTCAAATACTTGGCTCTAGTGGGAATAATGCTGCACCCTTGTCACAGCATTTACTGTGTGATGTTGGGGAAATTACTTAATGAGACTCCATTTCCTCATCTGTAAATGGAGAATAATGAAACATACCTCAATGAACCATGAAAATCCCATGAGAAATTACAAGCAAAAGCTCCTGGTACACAGCAGATGCTTGAAAAATTGTGTCCACCTTCTCTCCCACTTTGCTCTTCTCCACTAGCTTTTCTGCTTCAGAGGTTTATATTCAATCTTTGACCACGTGTCAACTCCGGTTCCACAAATGACCCTGATGATACATAGACTCTTGCTAAATGCTCTAATAATTCTTAAATACATCATGCATTCTGAATTTCCTTTTTGAATCATGGAAACTATGTTTTAAAGTATTCCAACTCTTCGTTTCTAAAGTGGTACCTAAAATGTATTAAGCCCTTAGATGGTGCCAAGGTCTGCGGAATATGTATGCTTATAAAAGGTAAGAACCTAATGTTCCATTCCAGGTGTCCTTGTCAAGTGGTGATTTCCCCCATTTCTTTTCACACGGCCCCTTTGTTCTTCATTGAGGTTTGCATTTTTTACACTGAGTTCTTGGGAACTCTCTTCCACCAAGTCCTGAGCTATTCAAGATGTCTGGCAAAAAGATTTCCAAGTGTAGGTGTATGTAATTAGGATCAGGTGGGCTGTCCGCTTTATTCACCCTTCTTTCCATCTGTTTAGTTCCTTGCTGACAAGCAATTCATCTATCATGCTGAATAATTGATTCCAGACGGAAGAAGTTTTCTCTTGCATCTCCCCAACCATAAGCAGAAATTCTCTCTCCCTGTCTCTCTCTCCATATATATGTATATAGTCTATTTTATATTTTGTCCACTGTACCCCTTTGGGATAAATCAACTGCAATCAAAAATAGGATTTTTAAAAAATGGGAATGGGAAATGTGGGGAGAGGAGAGTACATGATGGGAAATATTAGCACATATGCAGCAGACCATTTGGAGAATATTGCCCAGCACCACTCAGTCAAGTTGAAGGGAATTGATGAAGGGATTCCAACTGGCCAGATTTCTCCTGTAATCCATAAAAATTCAAAATGACACTTTATGCATGAGCAGAGAAATCCACAAATCAGAGCGAAAGATGGATTTGCAAGTGCAGTTTTTTGTGGCTGCAGCGTTAATGCTCTCAGTGTGCATGCTGTCAGAACGATTGTGCAACGTGGGTTTGTTGTGGTGGAAGAAATAAAATGTACAAAGTACTTGGAAGAAGAGGTTGAGCCAGGAGAGCTTCCCAAAGCCCTTACCCCACATTTCTCCACATTAGTGTAGCAGATGTTTCAGAGAATTACATAAAGCAACAAATGTAATAATAATTTAAAATAATGTCACTATGTAACTTTAAAGCATTTTTTATTACACAGGATGATATAAATTATTTACTCATTATTTAAATTATTGTTCATTCATTAGTCCTAACTAAAGTTGAAAATGTCAACATCAAGTGGCATTTATTTAAACACTATCTTTTTTTGTATCTATTCATTATTAGCCTAAAGTCTAGTTGAATAGATCCTTCTAAGAAAATACAATCTAAGCTGAACCCAATAGTGTATACAAACATATAATTAGCACAAATAACTATACAAATAGCTATGATTGCACAAATAATGAAATATTTGCAGATTATTTTTTTCAATTTTAACGCTATATTCTAAACTAAAGCAACCTGCCAGGTGCTTGCCTTAAATCTTAAATGAGAAACTATCACAAAGATGGGTTGGTGAAGAGAAACTTAGCTCCTGGGCCCTGCCATATTATGCTGACTTTTTTAAAAAAGCACCTCTAATTAATGTGCTAAGTACAGGATAAACATTAGCAAAATAGAGCAAATTTCGGTTTCCCTTGATGTTTTATCGGCCAAAATCAGTCAGTAAATTATTTCTCATGACTGCTTCTCTTATGGCCCTGTACCTTTATATTTCATTTCCACATTATCAAACAGGTGTGCAAGTGCCATATTGCCTCCAAACTGTTGGCCAACTGCCCATTTTCTGCCTTCTACATTACTCAGAATTAGATATGGCTGGTCTCACAATTGAAGGGAAATCATTTCTAGAAGCCCCTCAAAAGTCCTTGCTGAAAAAAAAAAAAAAAAGTCCTTGCTGATGAACAAGAAGGGTTCCGCATACAGAGTCCAATAGTGCAGTTGGATAATTATGCATTTCTTGCTCCACGCTATTCACCACCGTTGTCTTGAAAAAAATCACATCATGACACCTTTTACTTTGATATTCCTTGAGAGTTTTAAGAAAGGGTTTAAGGTATTCAGCACACAAAGTTCTTATTGACCTGAATCTTCCTATGACACCTATCTCAGCTTTCCTTATTCTCACCTGCACACCCTAAACTGTGGCCCTGTTCACTAAATGTGTTGTAATTACCTGAATCCTCATCTATTTGCTTATGTCTGGAACACTTTCCCTCTACTTTGTCTCTTGGAGAATACCTATCCATCTTTTAAGTCTCTGGATCTAGATAGTGTGTCCTGGTCCTCATAGAGACTGGAATAAGTATCCCCACATTCAGCACCATCTTCTTTCATAATTCTGTTTACACATTAGAATCACCTGGTTATTTTTTTATTGGTTTTTTTTTTTTTTTCACTTATCTGTCTGCCTCACTGACTGAGAAATTCCAAAGACCAAGACCTTTGTCATTAATTTTAGTCTTACTAATTTCTGCCCTGTGCCTGGTACACAGCAAATACTCAATACATATTGATAAAAAGTCTCAGTTAACGGGTGTATAGATGGATGGATGAGTGGATGGATGGATGGATGGATGATAGAAAAGTTACAATCTATTTCCTAGCCAGTTACCACTTGCTTCTTGTAGTAAAGTGGCATTGTCTTGCAATGTGCTGTGACGACACTAAGGTCTGTCCATACCCTCCGTTCCCCTCTACTCATCCTGGAGCTGTTAGACTTAATTAAAAGGCATGAAATATTTGAGACCCCAAAATAAAAATCTAAATAAAAATCAAAGCAGCAATCTCCTCAATAGTAAAAATGTTGTTTCTGTTGATTGTACTCTTGTAAGAAGCAACAAAAACCATTCATGATTTAAAATTCAAAGTATGTTGTATACATTTTTAAATGCTTTTTCAATGCTGTTTTTATTTCCTATCTCTGCTCATTTGTACTTACGTGATGAAGATATAAATTTGTTATCATTGAGCATCTTCCTTGAAAAAGAACGCCTGGCATCTCTACTCACCCTTTCTCTTTGACAAAAGGACTTACTCTATGGGAAAATATATCAATGTACAAGCCACCTTAACTTTTAGAAGAAATCAAAATATTCCTTTGTCATCCAAAGAACGATTTCATTACAGTTAGTATTTCAGTAGCTAAACCAATGAGAGTCTTTACTTTAAAAATGCGAGTCAAACAATGCTAAGGCTGGAAGTTACATAAACGTTTAGTCCAGTGCTTACGGGCTGAATTCACTTTCCATCCCTTCCAAATTATTTGACATCTCTAAGCCTTAGTATCCTCCTCTAAGGAACTGGAAATAAGAAAAATAACTGATTCATAGGATGATTTTGAAACTGAATGAGACAGTATGTATGAATATAGAGTATGTTTTGGTCATTCCTGGCACAGAGCAAGCATTTACTAAATTCTAATAGTTATAAAGGGGGGGAATTATACCTTCATGATACAGGCAAGGAACTCTGAGGTCATGAGATATGACGTGAATTACTCAAGTTTACAATGGAATTTATCTTTAGTTTCCCATAATTAACTCTAGCATAGATGGTACTTATTTATAAGCCTACAGATTTTTGAAGCAAAACAACAAAAAACAATGGCAGTGATACTAAAGCTGAGGACTGGGTGAATTGGAAACCAATTTTAGGCCATATCAGAACCAGTCTGGCTTCAAAGCCCTATCAAACATAACAAAAATATCATACAGAAAAAGTGGTATTAGAAACCACTTTCCAAACCCTCAATCAGTGCAGTTTATAACAGTTCTTCTATACAGTTAGAGAAGGAAAGAAAAAAAGAGAGGCAAATATGAAATTTCAGAGGACAGGTTTGTAAATCCCCAAACTTAAATGGGGATATTGTCAGGTTCTGATGCCCTTTCTTCCTCTGACCTCAGCTCAGCCAGTAATACCCTCTCTGGCTTCTTCACAAGTACTTATTACAAGAATCTATACTTTTTCAATCCAGAGTCCTCACAGGTCAGCAAAATTGGAGCCTTAATGGTTTTCTTATAAGCTTTCCCACACTCTTTGCCTTGGCTCAAACCTCAATATAGTATCATTTATCATAAGTTAACTATTTGACCTTCAAATTTAAACCAGGACCTGGCAATGCAGCCAGCTACAATGGTGAGGAGAGCTGAGAACCTAGCTTTTCTTTTAAAAAGGCTCATTTCCAGTGGTGCTTAAGTTTCTTTCTAAGCAGAGACAGAAATTGGTTTTAATTTTATTGGCATTAGATATCTTCTCCAGAACAATAAATAGATTGGCTAAATTCCTGTAGCTGCGTTGTATCCACTTAACATTTTTAAAAAGAGGCTTACCCATTTTCCAGATGCCTGATCAGGTTATAGGGATCTGATCCCAGAATTAACACAACCTTTATAATGGGCTCTTCCCCAGAAAAGGAAATAAAGAATGAATGAGGTAACCTGAAAATCCTGGAACAGGATCTACATCCATCTCCCCATCAAAGGGAGTGGGAGGGTGGCAAGAATGGAGCCTAGTTGAGGATGGAGCCAGCCCTGGTGATACCCTAGGCGCCAGGAAGGAACAGAGCAACTTTTTACTAAACAGCATGTACTGCTCTGGCAGAGCAACCAAATCCCAGGGCTGGAGATTCTGATGTTTGGGTATATATGTTTAAAATAGCAATAATGTTTCAAATAACAGAAACTTCAAGAGCCTCGTGATCTTGTTCTGGCAGCTCAAAGTAGAGATCTTTGCTAAATAACTCTTCCCACTGACTGCCTCATTCCCTCCTATGAGCGTCCTGATTGGCTGAGAAGGGCTCTGAAAGAGCAGAAACTGTCATAGTAATTGCTTCCTCAAAGGTTATTGTGGAAATCCAATCAGATGCTGAGTATCAGAGTACCTGGCCCAGGGTAACTATGTAACTCTTCTCTTCCTTGCAAAGAGATCATTGTACATCTTCTGCTGTTTTAACATAAGGTGAAGTCCAAAAGTTATATTTTAGGAGGTTCCTAAGGATAAAATTAATACATAGCAAACTCCAAAAACAACGTTGCATTTTAGGCATCTTTAACTCCACCTCTACTTGCTTTCAAAGAAATAGCTCTTATGTATCCACCTTCAATGGTACTGAATATGCATAACCTAGATGTCAGTGAGTACCTTTATTTTTTTCCTTCCCATAATATTGCCAAATTTACCAGGACATTCACATACCCACAGAAATATTAAGCTAAAAACTAGAAGTCACAATTAAACTAAATGAAGATAAAAGGAAGCATCATGTTAATGAAAACCTAATTTACATACTGTTCTGTATGGCATTCAGATTAATAGGAGAACAATGGATATAATAGGAAAATTATACAAGGATTGAATTTCACATGGATCATTTGATATTCGTCTACCTGTGCTGTGAGCAAGTCATGTTGCATTAGATCAAATCCTGATTTTATTCCGTTGCCGAATATCCAATTGTCGCATCTTCACCTTTTGCCTCTTCATTACAGGGATGTAATCACAGGATGAACCCCTGAGAGCTTGTGTTCAACTGTCCATGTGTGCCTATTTCACAATCTGCCATTGTTACAAGACATTCTGGTTAATAAGCAGATAATGGGATATGCAAATTGCATGTACCTGATGAGGAAGGAAAAGTGTGCCTTTCCACCTTTGCATAAATACTAGCTGACTTCTTTGTGACCATGGAAGCATCACCATCAAGGTGATTTATGGAGTGTTCTATCCCTTTCCTTTCAGGAAATATAGGTAATGAAATTGTTTTCTTGCAATTTACAGAACTTGGAGTATGGGCAACACAGGAAGGTCTGAGGACAGGGAAACTTTTTCAAATGGGTTCATTAAACCATAAAATAAAATGAGCCCCACATTGCAAAATGTTTCAATCAGCCCCAGAAGAGTTATAAAATATGATGCCAAAGTCTGAACAACCTCAAGGATGCTCACAAGAGGTCAAATTGATACAGAAACTCACCAGACGCAGAACTATGGTGATTCGGCCCTGGTGCCAAAGAGAGTAAGAAGTGATTTAGTAAATTTTAAACATCAGGAGTTACTTGAGGTTCTGTATTAGCCCTCTCTGGGACAATGTTCTGCTGGACATAGCATCACAATCAACCAGCCCATCAACTCGCTGCTCTGAAACAGAAGAAAGAGCATGGGGTTTGTAGAGAAAAGGTGTGGCTTTGATGGGTGACCTATGACATGTCTCTGGCTTCAGTTTTCTCATCTATAAATGGAAATAACTGTACAGGCTTTTCATAGGATCATTTAAGTTTCCTTTTATTTGGGGTGGGGGGGCGCACAGTGAGGCTTGTGGGGATCTTATTTCCCCGACCAGGGATTGAACCTGGGCCTTCAGCAGTGAAAGTGCAGAGTCCTAGCCACTGGACCACCAAGGAATTCCCTGTAAGTTTCTTTTTTTAATTGAAGTATAGTTGATTTACAATGTTGTGTTAATTACTGCTGTACAACAAAGTGACTCAGTTATACATATATATATATATTCTTTTTCATATTCTTTTCCATTATGGTTTATCACAGGAGATTGAATATCGTTCCCTGTGCTATACAGTAGGACCTTGTTGTTTATCCATTCTATATATACCACTTTGCATCTGCTAACCCCAAACTCCCAATCCATTCCTCTCTCACCCCCCTCCCCCTTGGCAACCACCAGTATATTCTCTATGTCCCTGATTCTGTTTCTGTTTTAAAGATAGGTTCATTTGTGTCGTATTGTAGATTCCACATATAAGTGATATCATATGGTATTTGTCTTTCTCTTTCTGACTTATTTCACTTAGTATGATAATCTCTAGTTGTATCCATGTTGCTGCAAATGACATTATTTCATTCCGTTGTATATATGTACCATTGTGTGTGTGTGTATATATATATATATATATATATATATAAAAGATATGGTACATATATACAATGGAATACTACTCAGCCATTGTAAGTTTCAAAAGTTGGGATAATATGGGAACTGTGTTCTGGGTAGCTTCCCTTTGCTGATACTAAATCCGCCTGCCCCCTTCTCCAGCCCCATCTCTGCCCTGGGAGACCTGCCTGGATGAATTTTCCTGGCCCTTACACCCTCTGGCTTTAGGTTGGTTTTGTCAATGGTGAACAGAAGCAGGAGAACAGAAGGAAGAAGGAGAGTGGGTTTGGGGATGTATTCCTTTGGCTCTTTCCTGGCAAGGTCACCCCAGGCTAGTCATGTCCTTTGAACTGAGGTGGTGCCTACCCTCTGTTTGTGAATTACAATAACTGTCCCTCCTCTCACTCCTTTATGCATGTGTCCCCCAACTTTGTTATTAGCTCAGGGTCCTGCTTTATCCTTTGTGGTTGTGCTATATCCAGCTCACACCATCTTAAGAGGTCTTTTATTAAACATTACTCAATCTAAAAAAAAAAAAAAAGGTTCTGAAGAACCTAGGGGCAGGACAGGAATAAAGATGCAGACGTAGAGCATGGACTTGAGGACACGGGGAGTGGGAAGGGTAAGATGGGACGACGTGAGAGAGTGGCATGGACATATATACACCACCAAATGTAAAATAGATAGCTAGTGGGAAGCAGCCGCATAGCACAGGGAGATCAGCTCGGTGCTTTGTGACCACCTAGAGGGGTGGGAGGGAGATGCAAGAGGGAGGGGATATGGGGATATATGTATACATATAGCTGATTCACTTTGATATAAAGCAGAAACTAACACACCATTGTAAAGCAATTATACTCCAATAAAGGTGTTAAAAAAAAATTACTCAAGATTATCCTAATTTGAATGTCCTGTCTGTGTCCTGCTAGGTGCCTCAGTACTGCACACTCTAAAAATATTTTATGGGCTAAGACATATAACAGTTCTAACTTAAAATAATAAAAAGAATTCCAAAGCCAACAGTCAAATTCTCTATTTTTCAATTCCTCATTTCTAATTCCTTTATTACAATTCAATCAAGTAGCCATGAAAATGATAAAATCCTACAAGTCCACAGCAATTTGTATGTAGGAAAATAATATCAGGTGAATCATTTCCACTTTCATCTGGGTTTCTCCTTAGCAGTCTAGATGTTAAAACCTGTATTACTAGGCAAACAAGGCACACACATCTGTTGATAGTTTATCTGTTATCAAATATTGTCATGAAATATCCCTGTAAGGATGAGGCTGGGATCCTCCATCTTTGTGCAGATTTTTGGAGGAAGACACCCCAAATTCTAGTGTCTGTGATTGCCACGCCCTCCACAGCTATAACAGACCCTTGAGTCCACAGCTGCCACAGCAACAACTGAGTCAAAGGCTCTGATTAGACAGTGGATCTCCCCAGCCCTGGAAAGCCAGGGTGAAACTCTGTGTCTGAATCCATTTTCCCCGGGTCTACACTGGCATAGTTAGTGGGCCTCAAGAGGGACCTTGCTTCTCCTCCACCTGACTCTGGCTCTAGGAATAGAGAGTTAACCTCTTGCCTGACTCAAGTCATCAAACACAGGAAATTCTCCCAATTGACTTGAAAGCTCGGAGGCCATGGGAGATGGAAATAAAAATAATGAAACCCAGTCATTATACCTCCACCACAGATAAGACAGGGCACTTTTTTAGTAGTTGTTGTTGATGGGCTAATTTGGAACTTGACTTTCACATACAGATAATTTGAGAATGGAAACATCATTAATTAAAGATAAAGACAGAACATTTTAAGTGAGGCCATGGAGGTGTCTTGCATTTGGAGTAAAGAGTCCTGAGTTTGAAGCCCCAACTCTCCCTCCAATCATTTGTCACTTTAGGCCACCTGTGCGTCTTTTGGACTGTGTGATTTTTCAAGTGCAATTTAAAGATACCAACACCTTTCCCAACAGAATCTCCTAATGGGGGAGTTGTAATTATCAGCAAGGTGATAAAATAGGGTAACATCTTGCAAAATTAGACTCTATGCAATAGTGTCGCATTGTTGTTGTTAATAAAAACATGAAAACAGGCATGTACAAATGCATCGAGACTGGAAGAGTCCCAGGAGCTCACAGTTAAATGTTCCTGGAAGGCAGAGCCCTTAAATGTTTCCAGAATTAAACACTTAGGATGGATTAAGGAGAAGAGCATCAAAGGTAACCCCTTTTTTTGATGATGGGAAGGCAGGTGGTGATCACAGGAACGAAGAATGCCGTTGAAAATTTTAGACAACACAGAGACAATTGAACAGATTCAAAACTTTCCTAAGGTGACCTTTCTTATATAGTAAGTCCCCTACATACAAACCTTCAAGTTGCGAACTTTCTAAGATGCAAACGTGCGTTCTCATGTCCAATCATGTAAGTTAGTTCATGTGTCTGGTGTACATTGTCACGTGCGTGTATCTTCTACAAGTGGTTGTGTTTTTGTACTTTACTGTATAGTACTGTGTAGAGTACAGTAGTACAGTATCTTTATTTCAAGCCCAGGATGTCCACAAGCAAGGATAAAAGCATCAGTATATAGCCGATTATGTTAGTTGGGTACATAGGCTAACTTTATTGGACTTACGAAAAAATTGGAATTACGAACATGCTCTCCAAATGGAACTCTTCCGTACGTATGGGGACTTACTGTACCTAGGATAACTAAGCTTCCCAATTTGCCCAGGCCTGCAGGGTTTTATGGGAGTTGGGACTTTCTGGGCTAAAACCAGGAAGGTCCTAGGCAACCAAGAAGACATGGTCACCCTACTTATACTTACCCAGCTCCAGCGGCCAGATCATTGTACCTTTGCTTCTCAGGGTGTGGTGTTATTTTGCCACTGAAATCCACTTTATCTTCTCTCCTTTTAAAACTGCATTTCACCTTTTCACTTGTCTAATCCTTCTACTAAGCACACAGAAGAAAAAGAGGCACCCAGGGACTCCTGTCCCTTGGAAGAGTAGTCTACCGGGACCCGTAGGAATACTATTTTTATGTCTCGTTATTTTCTTAATATCCTCTCCAGTTACTTCCAAAGAGTGCAGCAAAACAAGCCAGCCCACCCCCAAACAGGAATTTTACCATTTCATTCCGCATGCTCCCAACAGAGACAATTTTTTGGAGAAAATACTGTGTTTTCTCATGATTCCACAAACATTATGCAAAACGTGTTCTCTCTTCATAGCTGCCATGGCTTGGATCTGCTGGGCAACATCATCTGTTTAAACAATTATTTTTGCCTAATGGAGAGTTTGGGTGCATGAAAATACTGCAGATAAGCATTTGATTCTTGAAGACTGGTGGCCGTGCTTCTCTCGTTATCCAGCTGAGGATACCGGCCTCCTCTCTGCAGAGCTAATAGTCCAGCAGCAGCAGCAGAAAGGAGACAGCAGAGCCAAATTGTAGCAATTATCCTCTAATTTTACTAAAATTTAATTTAACTCCATTCACTTTCACCAGCTTCTTGGCGTATACGCTGAGCCCAGGGGGCTAGGCATGGATGTAAGACAGGAACAAGTCACAGCTCTTAATCCCTTGGAATACCAGACTCTGATGGGGAGGCCAACACACCATTAACCAGGAAGGCAGGTGGTGGTGAGTGCTTTAGAACTGCGCCACTAGAGTGGAGCCCCAGAGATGGGAACCGAGCATCACCTGGAAGCTTGTGGGACATGTAGAATCTCCAGCCCACGCCAGACCTAGTGAATCAGATTCTGTATTTTTACAAGCTCCCCGGTGAGCTTGTTATGTACTTGAAAGCCTGAGAAGCACAAGAAATGTAGAGCATCTCTTTACATTTCATACAAGAAATGTAAAAGCAAAATGCTTATACCCAGAGGCAGAGATGCCAGCAGTTGGGAGCCTCCCTGAAAAAGGAATGAGGGCGGAAACCCCAAAGCATTGACATGACTCCAGGGGAACACCAGGTGAGTACAGAGAGCAGCAAACTGGAGCATAGGATTGAGATCCAGATGAGTTGAGGTCAGGATCATTAAAGGGCTTGGATGTCAAGCTGGGAATCTGGACTTAGTCTAAAGAAATGAAAAGTCAATGATGGTTTTGAGGAAGAAAAACTTTGATCAGGACTGTGCTTTAGAAACACATCACCGGTTGCTGTGTGAAGGAGGGAAGTGAGGGAGGAAATGAGACTCAATAAGATAAGTGTTTTGAAACAACATCAGATATTAGCCACCCCCTCCATTCCCAGGGAATCTGTCAATAGTATAGTTTCTCAGGGCCCCACTGCACCTACCCTCCAAATGATGCTGCTTCCCATTGACGTCTGAGAACAACTACCGATAGAATGGTTCATGGTGAGGCCAGCATATTGGGAGGCCAGCTCCTTTGGGAAAAAAATTTGTAATTTCTTTCCCCTGAGGCAATTCTGATTTGGGGGAATGTACTGGGTTAATTGGAAGTTTCCCAAAAGATACATCCATGTGCTAACCCCCAGAACCTGTGCATGTGATCTTACTTGGATAAAGGGTTTTTGCAGATGTAATTATCCTGGATTAAGTGAGTGAACTGTGAATCTAATGACAAGTGTCCTTATAAAAGACAGAAGACCCAGATGAGGGGAGGGAGAAGGAAAGCGGTCATGTGAAGACAGAGGCAGAGATTGGAGTGATGCAGCCTCAAGCCAAGGAATGCCTAGAACCACCAGAAATAGGAAGAGGCTGGGGAGCATTCACCCCTAGAGCCTTCAGAGGGAGCATAGCCCTGCCAACACCTTGATTTTGAACTTCTGGCCTCCAGAACTAGGAGGGAATTAATTTCTGTTTTAAGCCACCCAATTTGTGGTAACATTACAATAATTTTAAGAAACTAATGCAAGGAGTGATTGGGACTTTTGGATTTACATATGAAAGAACACTTCATTTGCAAATGAAGGAACACTTAAAAAGTCATGTAGGGCTTCCCTGGTGGCGCAGTGGTTGAGAATCTGCATGCCAATGCAGGGGACACGGGTTCTAGCCCTGGTCTGGGAAGATCCCACATGCCGCGGAGCAACTGGGTCCGTGAGCCACAACTGCTGAGCCTGCGCGTCTGGAGCCTGTGCTCTGCAACAAGAGAGGCCGCGATAGTGAGAGGCCCGCGCACCGCGATGAAGAGTGGCCCCCGCTTGCCGGAACTAGAGAAAGCCCTCGCACAGAAACGAAGACCCAACACAGCCAAAAATAAATAAATAAATTAATTAATTAAAAAAAAAAAGTCATGTAAAAACGTAAAATCAAAACTATTATGGTGACCAACAGTGGTGAACCACAATTCAAATGATAACAATGGTGTCCGTACTAGAGCATAACGTCCCTGTATCCCCATTAGTTGGCCATCTCTGTCCTGAGTTGTTTTCCCATGATTATGATTGCACAGAACCATATATGTTCTTTCCCTGTTCCTCCTCCCCTAACACAAAACTAATAACACATACCTTTCTTTCATCTAAGTCAGTGTTTCCCAAGTGATAGGCAGAGTAATGTGCCCCTCCCCAAATATGTCCAATCCCAGAACTTGTGAATAAGTTACCTTGCATGGTCAAGGGATGTTGCCAATGTGTTTAATTAAAGATTTTGGGGTGGCAAGATTATCCTGGATTGTCCACGTGGGACCAATATAATCACAGGGACCTTATAAAGGAAAAGGGAGAGAGGAGATGTGATTATAGAAGCAGAGAGATGATGCGGGGCCATGAGTCACGGAATGTGGTGGACTTTAGAAGTTGGAAAAGGCAAGCAATTCTAAGGATTCTCCCCTAGGACCTCCAGAGGGGCTGATACTCTGCTGACCCATTTTAGACTTCTGAACTCCAGGACTGTAAGATAATAAATATATGTTGTTTAAAGTGACTAGTTTGTGATAATTTCTCACAGCAACAATAGAAAACGAATACACCAATCTTCTTTTTTCATCATGGTTTCAGTAAGGAACATTTTCAGACTTTTTATTTTCCTAACCAGCCCCCTTCCAGCATGAAATAGTAACATCACAGATATATTGTATATGTAGTGTGGTCCTTAGGAGAGCCACAGACTATTGTAATATCTAAGTATTTTTCACCCCCTAAGAACTAATTTCATTGTCTTGGGGCAATAGCATCCCTGTTAAAATGCATGATCCAATTTATATCCATCCTTCCTGGCACAACTCAAGTGTTATCTCCTCCATAAAGATTCCCCAAATAATCCAAGCCATTTTGGATTATAGGAGCATTTTCATGATCACTTCTCCTGTTGCCCAATTTTAATCCACTGTGTGCCTTTAACTACTCATATAGTTTATTCTTGAACATCTTTATCAGTCAACCCCTTTGCAAAGATGAAATGTCCAATGGCTAAACTCTGTTGAAAAATTTTTTCACAGGTTGAGCTGAAACCCGTTTTCTTGCAGCTTTCATCTGTTGGTCTTATCCTTTTAGAAAGGGTGTAAATATCCCTATCCTTTTAGAAGGGTATAAAATGCAGTTGATTCCTTTTCTATCCAACAGCCCTTATTTGAGGATGCCCGTTTCCTCTCCAGGCATCTTTCTCTTTTCAGGATGAACATCACAAATTCCTTAAACAAATCCTTATATGATGTAGTTGTAAATTCTATTATTACTCTGATTATACCACAAATGTACTTTTACTGAGGACCTTCTTCAAGCTTGTTGTTCTGAACTTGATATTCTTAGAACTGAACGGAGCTGTCTTGGCTATAGTTTGACCAGAATAGAGAAGAGCAGGATCTTATCTTCCTTTTTCTGCATAATATATTCCTATAGATGCAGCTTTTGGTAACAATATTTTGTCAGCCACATTACACTGTCAATTCATATTACGCTTACAGTTAGGTAAATGTTCAACATTTGCTGATGCTAATCCTGTTGGGTTTTGGAAAAATTTCAGCACCTCATGTTTATTGCTATTAACTTCTATTACATTCATCTCTCTAGCCTTTTGATGTTTATTTAGAGACAGGTTCTGGTAACATCATAAGCATTGTCTGCTCCCAACTTTTGAACATCTGCAACTATGAATAAGTCTTTATATTTTTTCATGTTATTAATACCATAAATATTAAACTATCAGGGTAGGTCTAAGGCCAAACCCCTGAAGTACACTGCTAGAAAAATCTCTTGAGGTAGACATTTATCATTAACTGACTTAACTGGGTTCAGTCAACAGCCACCTAATAATACAACTCTTTAATCTTTTATTTATGTCTGTATTTAGTTCATAAGGCTCTAGGAAGATATTGTGCCTTGCTGATATCTCCTGGGGCTACCTCTTTTTCCTAATCTTTGGCACAGTAAATTTCAAAAAAAAAAACAGGAGACTGATCTAATATGATTTGTTTTCAGCGTACTCAGTCTGTCTCCTTGTCATCATCACTTCCTCCTCTCAGTGCTCACAACCAGGAGTTGGTATTTCATTTCAGAATCTCACTCAGTGACTAGGCAGAAGGATGTTATAGACAAGAAGCAGGCTGGGAGACAGCTTCCTGGGCCATTCCACTCTTTACCTTCTGTTGCTCTGGGTGAAGATCAGTAGAGCAGATACTTCAGCCAAAGGTCACAGAAGCCATCAAGACAGCTCTGGAGTCAGAATGAATGGGAACCAATGAGGAGTGAAGGCAGCCTGGCCAGCCTGTGAGATGTCCCTCCATATTTTCAGCCACAGAGTTAAAGAATCTCAGACTTTTAAGAGCATTACCTGAGAGAGAGATATCAGGAGTTTCCCTGGGAGGCAAGAATGCCACTGAAAAGAGATAGATTGGATGAGAGATAGAGGGTTTTGGATTCCAAAGAACAGAGAGAAAGACTCAAAGTCTTCACTCACAACTTCTAAATCTGCAAGCCCTAAACTTCCAAGCATTCACGCTTTCCCTCCTTCTCAATGTCATCATTTACAGTTAGGAAATCTCCAGAAAATAAAAATGACCTCTTAGCGAAAAATAATAAGACATTTAAAGAACCAAGAGCCACAAGAAAAAACAAGAGCAACCCATCAGAGCAGAAGCAGGTCTAATGGAATAGAAAAAGTAGTGATTCAAAATTAGCTTAATAAATATGCTCTTGCAAACAAATCAACGGACAAAGGATTAATCTCCAAAATATATAAACAGCTCATACAGCTCAATATTAAAAAACAAACAACCCAATCCAAAAATGGGCAGAAGATCTAAATAGACATTTCTCCAAAGAAGACATACAGATGGCCAAGAAGCACATGAAAAGCTGCTCCACATCACTAATTATTAGAGAAATGCAAATCAAAACTACAATGAGGTATCACCTCACACCAGTTAGAATGGGTGTCATCAGAAAATCTACAAACAACAAATGCTGGAGAGGGTGTGGAGAAAAGGGAACCCTCTTGCACTGTTGGTGGGAATGTAAATTGATACAGCCACTATGAAGAACAGTATGGAGGTTCCTTAAAAAACTAAAAATAAAATTACCATATGATCCAGCAATCCCACTACTGAGCATATACCCAGAGAAAACCACAATTCAAAAAGACACATGCACCCCAATGTTCATTGCAGCACTATTTACAATAGCCAGGTGATGGAAGCAACCTAAATGCCCATCGACAGATGAATGGATAAAGAAGATGTGGTACATACATACAATGGAATATTACTCAGCCATAAAAAGGAACGAAATTGGGTCATTTGTTTAGACATGGATGGATCTAGAGACTGTCATACAGAGTGAAACGTCAGAAAGAGAAAAACAAATATCGTATATTAACGCATATATGTGGAACCTAGAAAAATGGTACAGATGAACCGGTTTGCAGGGCAGAAATTGAGACACAGATGTAGAGAACAAACGTATGAACATCAAGGGGGGAAAGCAGCGGGGAGGGGGTGGTGGTGGTGGGATGAATTGGGCGATTGGGATTGACATGTATACACTGATGTGTATAACATTGATGACTAATAAGAACCTGCTGTACACAAAAATAAATAAAATAAAAATTTAAAAAAATATGCTCAAGGTATTAAAGGAGTATTCTTAGAAACATGAAGCAAGAATAAGCATTATGAGGAACCAACCAGATATATTCACTATTAAAATTATAGTTGCTAAAATGAAAAGTTCAGAAGATGGTTTGAGTAACAGAATGGATTCAACCAAAACCTAGAGAGCTAGGGGATTTTCAGGAACCTCCCCAAAAGACATTAGAATGGAGTTAAGGGAGGTCAGAATAAAAGAGAACTGAATGATAAAAGTAGACATTTTAACATCCAACTAATTGGAATTTCAAAGTGAGAAGAAATGGTAAAAAGAGGGTAGGATACACTTGAAGAACTTATGATTGAGAAAGTCCTAGACCTAAAAAAGATTTAAGAACTTGGATTGAAAGGGCAAAAAGGGGGTGAATCAGGATCAATAAGAAAACATACCTTTCCAGAAGCCACCATCAGAGCTACCTTATAGCCTACTGTCTGGAACTGCCCCACGTGACATGGGGAGATGAATCCCTGATTAACTTAGATCAATCATATTTCATCTATGAAGTTGTGTGTATTTTTAATGGTTCTTTTTTTCCAGAACATTAAAGTAGTTGAAAATTGTTGAAAATTGAGAAGTCAGGGTATTAAAACTCACATTATTTTATGTTTAAGTATTTACTGATACCCAAAACAGGACTGGTTGTAATTTTACTTTCCTGACTTCAGTAGAAGCAAACTCCCCAATAATATTTTCAACTGAAAAAATAAACCAAGAAGTCAATTTTGGAAATTTGTGATGGGCTCTGAGATGATTCAAGGTGCCCTGAGGAGGACAGTTGGTTCTAATCTGCACCTGATGTGGGACCTGTTTGAAATGGCACATACCTCCTCCTGGTGCTTTAGGGGCCCCATCAACTAATACTGATGACTCCTCAGTTGCTCCTTAAGTGGTTTCTCAGACTTTAAAACTTCATCTCAGGTGTGCCCATGAACACCACAGTCCCTGCCAAGCCACAAATCAGCGTTTGCTTGCAAATCCCTTCTCTTTATTTGTTTGATTGGGAATGCTATTCAGACTTCACAACTACTTTTCTGAAACATGCTTTGTGGATCCGTTAAATCATCTACTTAGAAAATCACATCAGTGTGGGTTATCGATTCTGTACAGGTTCTTCTCATCTGGCTGTAGTGAAGCTGTCTTTATGGCCATCTTCTTGGCATCCGCCAAAGGCTGTCTTTCCAAGCAAGGGTGACATCACAATTAAAAGTAAAAATCTAGGTGCTGGCCAAGTGTTTTGGAGAACAATTCAAAAGAAATATTGAAACCATATTTTTTTCAATTATTTTTTAGATAAGAATGGAAATGACTCTTTCTCCTGTTCTCCCTGATTCATTCCATTTCTACCCCTTTAAATACAGGCGGGTTGTTTGTAATAACAAGATTGTCTGTTTATTGGAGCAGCTAGGTCCTATGGTAGTGGATCTCAAACTTTAGAGGCCATCAGAATTATCTGGAAGGCTTGTTGAAATACAGATGTCTGGGCTCCAGCCCCAGATCTTCTGATTCAGTAGGTCTGGGATGTGGTGGAGTATTTGCTTGTCTAACAGATTCCCAGGGCCTGTTGATACTGCAGGTCCAGGAGCCACATTTTCAGAAACATTGTACTAGAGTACTGTGTATAAATAGAGATATCTTGCTAAACAGTAAGATTTAGCTTAGAAGTGATGAGTATGTCTAATCTGTAGCACAGTTAAGTGGACACTTGTATTGAAGTAAACCAAAAATGCACACACAGACCACATACTGGTCTGGTTGTTTGGAGGAACTTGCTAAAACACAGATTCTAATCCAGTAGATGTGAGGAAAAACCCTGGATTTTTCATTTTTCACTTGTGATGCTCCATAACCCACACTTTAAGTAGCAAGAGGGTAAAATAAACCTTATTTGATACAGCTTTTCATTAAGTCCCTTACTATTGATTCAAAATAGAAGGCTTTTTTTCCTGTGAACAACTGATGCAAAGTACTTTAAATTCAGAAACAGGGTTTTTGTCACTATTATTGTGTTTATTAAAAAATAAATTTTTATTTCATAGCTTCTGTATTAAGCAACTTCCTTTGGATTTCACTTCCTTTCAGTGAGGGAGATGCCAGGAAACATATAGAATGTGGGATAGTATGAGATGCAGTCTCATTCATAGCTTTTTGGCCTCAGGGACTCCTATATCTCTATTTTAACCTCGTCCAAGAAGGACAGCTTCGATTGGGGAGGATTGCCACTTTGCAGTACAAAGCAACTTTAATGGAAAGAATTGACCTCAAGTAATAGAAGAGGCATCTTCTTCTGGTTCACCACCTGTGGTCAATGAAATGCAATTAGGTTCAGCTGCCAGGGCAACCTCCTTGCAGCATAACCAGCAAGCATTTTATAGCTTCCTCTGTCTAGCACAGTCCCAAATATACATACATTGGAGCTAAGATAACCAGCCCTTCCGGATTACCCAGGGCTGTCTACATTGTGACACTGAAAGTTTTGCATCCTAGGAAAAACCTCAGTCCCAAGAACACAGGGACAGTTGGTCACCCTACATGGGGCAAGGCAATGATCTTTACTCCACTGATATTCTTTCTGCTCAATTCCCACCAGTGTGGCAAAATGGAATTCTGCTTACACCTCCACATCCTCACCTGTGATGGGGTATTCTTTTTTAAATAATTTTATCATTTTCTTTTTACATTTTTATTTATTGCACTAATTAAATGCAAGAAAGTGCAAATACATGTACAACTCAATGACTTTTTGCAAAGCATATTCTATTGTGTAACCAGAATTTAGATTAAGAAACAGAATGTTACCAGCACCAGTCTCCTCATGCTCCCATCCAATCACTGTTCTCCCCCAAGAGTAACTATCTCCCCCAAGAGTAACTATCTGACTACTTTTTAATAGCTTAGAGAATTATTACAAGACAAATACCCTTGTAACCACAAGGGTGCTTACCATATGTAGTTTAATTTTTTCTTAATTTCTCAAAAGTTTTCTTGAATTATAAATTTTGATATTTGTTCTTTTACCTTGCTTTGGTTTTCTTCTTCAGAAACTTCTATCTCCAGGGGCTTCCCTTGGCAGTCCAGTGGTTAAGACTTCGCCTTCCAATGCAGGAGGTGCAGGTTCGATCCATGGTCAGGGAGCTAAGATCCCACATACCTCATGGCCAAAAAACCAAAACATAAAACAGAAACAATATTTTAACAAATTCAATAAAGACTTTAAAAATGGTCCACATCAAAATAATCTTTAAAAAATATACTTTTAGAAAAAGAATTTCTCTCTCTAATTTGGAACTTCTTTGCCTATCTTCTACAGGTGTTATTTTCTCTCAATTCCTTCTATCTTACATTTCTTTTTGTTTTTAAAATTTTCCTCATTCACCTCCTACTTCTCTTAAGGGATGATTTGTTATGGCTATTTTTATTGTACTTCTTCTAGCTTAGTTTTTAGCTCCAAATGACTTTTATTTATTTTTAACATCTTTATTGGACTATAATTGCTTTACAATGGTGTGTTAGTTTCTGCTTTATAACAAAGTGAATCAGCGATACATATACATATATCCCCATATCTCTTCCCTCTTGAGTTGCCCTTCCTCCCACACTCCCTATCCCACCTCTCTACGTGGTCACAAAGCACCAAGCTAATCTCCCTGTGCTATGCGGCTGCTTCCCACTAGTTATTGGTTTTACACTTGGTAGTGTATATATGTCCATGCCACTCTCTCACTTTGTCCCAGCTTACCCTTCTCCCTCCCCGTGTCCTCAAGTCCATTCTCTAGGAGGTCTGCATCTTTATTCCTATCCTACCCCTAGCTTCTTCATGACCTTTTTTTTTTTTTTTTATTCCATATATATGTGTTAGCATACGGTATTTATTTTTCTCTTTCTGACTTACTTCACTGTGTATGACAGACTCTAAGTCCATCCACCTCACTACCAATAAATCAATTTCGTTTCTTTTTATGGCTGAGTAATATTCCATTGTATATATGTGCCATATCTTCTTTATCCATTCATCTGTTGATGGACACTTAGGTTGCTTCCATGTCCTGGCTATTGTAAATAGAGCTGCAATGAACATTGTGCTACATGACTCTTTTTGAATTATGGTTTTCTCAGGGTATATGCCCAGTAGTGGGATTGCTGGGTCATATAGTAGTTCTATTTTTAGTTTTTTAAGAAACATCCATACTGTTCTCCATAGTGGCTGTATCAATTTACATTCCCACCAACAGTGCAAGAGTGTTCCCTTTTCTCCACACCCTCTCCAGCATTTATTGTTTCTAGATTTTTTGATGATGGCCATTCTGACCAGTGTGAGGTGATACCTCATTGCAGTTTTGTTTTGCATTTCTCTAATGATTCATGATGTTGAGCATTCTTTCATGTGTTTGTTGGCAATCTGTATATCTTCTTTGGAGAAATGTCTATTTAGGTCTTCTGCCCATTTTTGGATTGGGTTGTTTGTTTTTTCATATTGAGCTGCATGAGCTGCTTGTAAATTTTGGAGATTAATCCTTTGTCAGTTGCTTTGTTTGCAAATATTTTCCCCCATTCTGAGGGTTGCCTTTTCGTCTTGTTTATGGTTTTTTTTGCGGTGCAAAAGTTTTAAGTTTCATGAGGTCTCATTTGTTTATTTTTTTTTTTATTTCCATTTCTCTAGGAGGTGGGTCAAAAAGGATCTTGCTGTGATTTATGTCATAGAGTGGTGTTCTGCCTATGTTTTCCTCTAAAAGTTTGATAGTGTCTGGCCTTACATTTAGGTCTTTAATCCATTGAGTTTATTTTTGTGTATGGTGTTAGGGAGTGTTCTAATTTCATTCTTTTACATGTAGCTGTCCAGTTTTCCCAGCACCGCTTATTGAAGAGGCTGTCTTTTCTCCATTGTATATTCTTGTCTCCTTTATCAAAAAGAAGGTGACCATATGTGCGTGGGTTTATCTCTGGGCTTTCTATGCTGTTCCATTGATCTATACTTTTGTTTTTGTGCCAGTACCATACTGTCTTGATTACTGTAGCTTTGTAGTATAGTCTGAAGTCAGGGAGCCTGATTTCTCCAGCTCCGTTTATCTTTCTCAAGATCGCTTTGGCTATTCACGGCCTTTTGTGTTTCCATAAAAATTGTGAAATTTTTTGTTCTACTTCCGTGAAAATTTCCAGTGGTAGTTTGATAGGGATTGCATTGAACATGTATATTGCTTTGGGTAGTATAGTCATTTTCCCAATGTTGATTCTTCCAATCCAAGAACATGGTATATCTCTCCATCTGTTGGTATCATCTTTAATTTCTTTCTCAGTGTCTTATAATTTTCTGCATACTGGTCTTTTTTCTCCTTAGGTAGGTTTATTCCTAGGTATTTTATTCTTTTTGTTGCAATGGTAAATGGGAGAGTTTCCTTAATTTCACTTTCAGATTTTTCATCATTAGTGTATAGGAATGCGAGAGATTTCTGTGCATTAATTTTGTATCCTGCTACTTTACCAAATTCATTGATTAGCTCTAATAGTTTTCTGGTAGGATCTTTAGGATTCTCTATGTATAGTATCATGTCATCTGCAAAGAGTGACAGCTTTATGTCTTCTTTTCTGATTTGGATTCTTTTTATTTCTTTTTCTTCTCTGATTGCTGTGGCTAAAACTTCCAAAACTATGTTGAATAATAATGGTGAGTATGGACAACCTTGTCTTGTTCCTGATCTTAGTGGAAATGGTTTCAGTTTTTCACCATTGAGGATGATGTGGGCTGTGGGTTTGTCATACATGGCCTTTATTATGTTCAGGAAATTTCCCTCTATGCTTACTTTCTGGAGGATTTTTATCATAAATGGGTGTTGAATTTTGTTGAATGCTTTCTCTGCATCTATTGAGATGATCATTTGGTTTTTCTCCTTCAGTTTGTTAATATGGTGTATCACATGGATTCATTTGTGTATTTTGAATAATCCTTGCATTCCTGGGATAAACCCCACTTTATCATGGTGTATGATCCTATTAATGTGCTGTTGGATTCTGTTTGCTAGTATTTTTTTGTGGGTTTTTGCATCTATGTTCTTCAGTGATATTGGCCTGTAGTTTGCTTTCTTTGTGACATCTTTGTCTGGTTTTGGTATCAGGGTGCTGGTGGCCTTGTAGAATGAGTTTGGGAGTGTTCCTCCCTCTGCTATATTTTGGAAGATTTTGACAAGGATAGGTGTTAGCACTTCTCTAAATGTTTGATAGAATTCGCCTCTGAAGCCATCTGGTCCTGGGCTTTTGTTTGTTGGAAGATTTTTAATCACAGTTTCAATTGTGATTGGTCTGTTCATAGTTTCAATTTCTTCCTGGTTCAGTATTGGAAGGTTGTGCTTTTCAAAGGATTTGTCCATTTCTTCCAGGTTGTCCATTTTATTGTCATATAGTTGCTTGTAGTAATCTCTCATGATCCTTTGTATTTCTGCAGTGTCACTTGTTACTTCTCCTTTTTCATTTCTAAATCTATTGATTTGAGTCTTCTCCCTTATTTCTTGATGTGTCTGGTTAATAGTTTATCAATTTTGTTTATCTTCTCAAAGAACCAGCTTTTAGTTTTATTGATCTTTGCTATTGTTTCCTTCATTTCTTTTTCATTTATTTCTGATCTGATCTTCATGATTTCTTTCCTTCTGCTAACTTTGGATTTTTTTTGTTCTTCTTTCTCTAATTGCTTTAGGTGTAAGGTTAGGTTGTTTATTTGAGATGTTTCTTGTTTCTTAAGGTAGGATTGTATTGGTATAAATTTCCCACTTAGAACTGCTTTTGCTGCATCCCATAGGTTTTGGGTCGTTGTGTTTTCATTGTCATTTGCTTCTAGGTATTTTTTGATTTCCTCTTTGATTTATTCAGTGATCTCTTGGTTATTAAGTAGTGTATTGTTTAGCCTCCATGTGTCTGTATTTTCTGCAGATTTTTTCCTGTAATTGATATCTAGTCTCATAGCATTGTGGGCGGAAAAGACACTTGATATGATTTCAATTTTCTTAAATTTACCAAGGCTTCATTAGTGACCCAAGGTATGATATATCCTGGGGAATATTCCATGAGCACTTGAGAAGAAAGTATATTCTGTTGTTTTGGGATGGAATGTCCTATAAATATCAATTAAGTCCATCTTGTTTAATGTATCATTTAAAGCTGTGTTTCCTTTATTTATTTTCATTTTGGATGATCTGTCCATTGGTGAAAATGGGGTGTTAAAGTCCCCTACTATGATTGTGTTACTGTCGATTTCCCCTTTTATGGCTGTTAGCATTTGCCTTATGTACTGAAGTGCTCCTATGTTGGGTGCATAGATATTTACAATTGTTATATCTTCTTCTTGGATTGATCCCTTGATCATTATATAGTGTCCTTCTTTGTCTCTTGTAATAGTCTTTCTTTAAAGTCTATTTTGTCTTATATGAGAATTGCTACTCCAGCTTTCTTTTGATTTGCATTTGCATGGAATATCTTTTTCCATTCTCTCACTTTCAGTGTATGTGTCCCTAGCTCTGAAATGGGTCTCTTGTAGACAGCATATATATGGGTCTTGTTTTTGTATCATTCATCCAGTCTATGTCTTTTGGTTGGAGCATTTGATCCATTTACATTTAAGGTAATTATAGATATATATGTTCCTGTTACTATTTTCTTAATTGTTTTGGGTTTGTTATTGTAGGTCTTTTCCTTCTCTTGTGTTTCCTGCCTAGAGAAGTTCCTTTAGCATTTGTTGTAAAGCTGGTTTGTTGGTGCTGAATTCTCTTAGCTTTTGCTTGTCTGTAAAGTTTTAATTTCTCTGTCGAATCTGAATGAGATCCTTTCTGGGTAGAGTAATCTTGGTTGTAATTTTCTCTGTTTCCTCACTTTAAATATGTCCTGCCACTCCCTTCTGGCTTGCAGTGTTTCTGCTGGAATATCAGCTGTTAACCTTATGGAGATTCCCTTGTATGTTATTTGTTTTTCCCTTGCTGCTTTTAATATTTTTTTCTTTGTATTTACTTTTTGATAGTTTTATTAATATGTGTCTTGGCTGTTTCTTCTTGGATTTATCCTGTATGGGACTCTCTGCACTTCTTGGACTTGATTGACTATTTCCTTTCCCATATTAGGGAAGTTCTCAACTATAATCCCTTCAACTATTTTCTCAGTCCCTTTCTTTTTCTCTTCTTCTTCTGGGACCCCTATCATTCGAATGTTGGTGCATTTAATGTTGTCCCAGAGGTTTCTGTGACTATCCTCATTTCTTTTCATTCTTTTTTCTTTATTCTGCTCTGCAGTAGTTATTCCCACTATTTTGTCTTCTAGGTCACTTATCCGTCTTCTGCCTCAATTATTCTGCTATTGATTCCTTCTAGAGAATTTTTAATTTCATTTATTGTGTTGTTCATGATTGTTTGTTTGCTCTTTAGTTCTTCTAGGTCCTTGTTAAATGTTTCTTTTATTTTCTCCATTCTATTTCCAAGATTTTGGATCATGATTACTCTCATTATTCTGAATTCTTTTTCAGGTAGACTGCCTATTTCCTCTTCATTTGTTTGGTCTGGTGGGTTTTTACCTTGCTCCTTCATCTGCTGTGTGTTTCCCTGTCATATCATTTTCCTCAACTTACTGTGTTAGTTAAGCAAAATGATACCGTGTTTGGGGTCTCCTTTTCGCAGGCTGCAGGTTCGTAGTTCCCATTGTTTTTGGTGTCTGCCCCCAGTAGCTAAGGTTGGTTCAGTGGGTTGTATAGGCTTCCTGGTGGAGGGAACTAGTGCCTGTGTTCTGGTGGATGAGGCTGGAACTTGTCTTTCTGGTGAGCAGGTCCACATCCAGTGGTGTGTTTTGGGGTGTCTGCGGCCTTATTATGATTTTAGGCAGCCTCTCTGCTAACGGGTGGGGTTGTGTTCCAGTCTTGCTAGTTGTTTGGCATAGGGTGTCCAGCACTGTAGCTTGCTGGTCGTTGAGTGGAGCTGGGTCTTGGCATTGAGATGGAGATCTCTGGGAGATTTTTGCCATTTGATATTACATGGAGCTGGGAGGTTTCTGGTGGACCAATGTCCTGAACTCGGCTCTCACACCTGAGAGGAACAGGCCTGATGCCTGGCCGGAGCAGCAAGACTCTGTCATCCACACGGCTCAGAATAAAAGGGAGGAAAAAAAGAAAGTAAGAAAGAAAGAAAAAAGTAAAATAACATAAAGTTATTAAAATAAAAAATAATTATTAAAAAAATTTTAAATGTAATAAAAAAAAAAAGAAAGAAAGAAAGAAGAGAGCACCCAAATCAAAAAACAAGTTCATCAATGATAACAAGTGCTAAAAACTATACTAAAAAAAAGAAAAAAATGGACAGACAGAACCCTAGGACAAACGGTAAAAGCAAAGCTATAGAGAGAAAATCACACACAGAAGCATACACATACACAATCACAAAAAGAGAAAAAGGGAAAAAAATATATATCCTTGTTCCCAAACTCCACCACCTCAATTTGGGATTATTGACTGTCTATTCAGGTATTCCACAGATGCAGGTACACCAAGTTGATTGTGGAGATTTAATCCGCTGCTCCTGAGGCTGCTGGGAGAGATTTCCCTTCCTCTTCTTTGTTTGCACAGCTCCTGAGGTTCAGCTTTGGATTTGTCCCGGCTTCTGCCTGTAGGTTGCCTGAGGGCGTCTGTTCTTCGCCCAGACAGGACGGGGTTAAAGTAGCAGCTGATTAGGGGGCTCTGGCTCACTCAGGCCGGGGGGGGGGGGGGGGGGGGAGGGAATGGTATGGATGCGGGGCGAGCCTGCAGCGTCAGAGGCCAGTGTGACGTTGCAGCAGCCTGAGGCGCGCCGTGTGTTCTCCCAGGGAGGTTGTCCCTGGATCACGGGAGCCTGGCCGTGGCGGGCTGCACAGGCTCCCAGGAGCGGGGTTGTGGATAGTGACCTGTGCTTGCACACAGGCTTCTTGGTGGCTGCAGTAGCAGCCTTAGCATCCCATGCCCGTCTCTGGGGTCCGCGCTGATAGCAGCGGCTCACGCCCGTCTCTGGAGCTCCTTTAAGCGGCGCTCTTAATCCCCTCTCCTGGCGCACCATGAAACAAAGAGACAAGAAAAAGTCTCTTGCCTCTTTGGCAGCTCCAGACCTTTTCCCAGACTCCCTCCTGGCTAGCTGTGGCGCACTAGCCCCCTTCAGGCTGTGTTCACGCCGCCAACCCCAGTCCTCTCCCTGCGATCCGACCGAAGCCTGAGCCTCAGATCCCAGCCCCCGCCCGCCCCGGCGGGTGAGCAGACAAGCCTCTCGGGCTGGTGAGTGCTGGTCGGCACCGCTCCTCTGTGCGGGAATCTCCGCTTTGCCCTCCGCACCAATGTGGCTGCGCTCTCCTCCGTGGCTCCGAAGCTTCCCCCCTCTGCTACCCGCAGTCTCTGCCCACGAAGGGGCTTCCTAGTGTGTGGAAACCTTTCCTCCTTCACAGCTCCCTCCCACTGGTGCAGGTCCTGTCCCTATTCTTTGTCTCTGTTTTTTCTTTTTTCTTTTGCCCTACCCAGGTACGTGGGGAGTTTCTTGCTTTTTGGGAGGTCTGAGTTCTTCTGCCAGCATTCATTGGGTGTTCTGTAGGAGTTGTTCCACACGTAGATGTACTTCTGATGTATTTGTGGGGAGGACAGTGATCTCCACGTCTTACTCTTCCGCCATCTTGAAGCCATGCTCCCAAATGACTTTTATATTTATTTCCAATTCCTTCTTGAGTTCTGTCACCTCATTTCTGAAGTTTTTTTTAAATTTATGACTGATGTTATTGTTTTATATTTTGAATCATTTTTTATGTCTTTTAACTTATTTTCAAATAGTCATTAGAGTTTTGATCCTTTTATGAGTATGTCTTTCTGGTCATTGCCTATAGGGAAATTTCTCTGCTACTCATTCTCTTTTTTCTTATGGTAACTTTGTATGGGATTTGACCTTAAAGCTTTTCTTTAGTTCAGTTTTATATATTTAAATAAACTTTTATTTTCGAATAATTTTAGATTTACAGAAAAAGTTGCAAAAAATATTACAGAGATTTTCCTTATACTTTGTACCTAGTTTCCTCTATTGTTAGCATGTAACATTATGCTGACACATTGGTCACAACTGAAGAATTAACATTGATACATTATTAATAATTAAATCCATACTTCATTCAGGTGTCATTAATTTCCACCTAATATTCTGTTTCTCATCCTGGCTTCCATCCAGTATACCAGATGAAACTTGGTCATCATTTAGCCTCCTCTTAGCTAGGTTAATTTCTCAGACATTCTTTTTTTTTTTTTTTTTTAATTTTATAGAGAGAATGTTTTGCTTATAACTTTTAAATGATTTATTTATTTATTTATTTATGGCTGTGTTGGGTCTTCGTTTCTGTGCGAGGGCTTTCTCCAGTTGTGGCAAGTGGCGGCCACTTTTCATTGCAGTGCGCGGGCCTCTCACTATCGCGGCCTCTCTTGTTGCGGAGCACAGGCTCCAGACACGCAGGCTCAGTAATTGTGGCTCACGGGCCCAGCTGCTCCACGGCATGTGGGATCTTCCGGGACCAGGGCTTGAACCCGTGTCCCCTGCATTGGCAGGCGGATTCTTAACCACTGCGCCACCAAGGAAGCCCCAACATTCTTTGTTTTTGATGACTTTCATGGTTTTGAGGAGTTCTCTTTAGATATTTTGCAGAATGTCCCTCAATTTGAATTTGTTTGCTGTTTTTCTCACATTAGACCAGGGTTATGGGTTTGAGGGAGGAAAGCCAGAGTGTATATTCTCAACACATCATAACAAGGGTACAAGCTATCAGCATGATTTATCATTGATGATGTTAACGTCAGTCACTTGGCTAAGAGTGTTTGTCAGTTTTCCACTGTTAACTTTCCCCCTTTCCATACTGTAGTCTTTGGAAGCAAGTCGCGGATTATAGCCCACACTCAAGATGTAGAGAGTTATGCTTCACCTTCTGTGGGAGGAGTACCTACCTAAATTATTTGTAACTATTCTTTGTGGGAGATTTGTCCATTCTCCCCCATTTATTTATTAATTCTAGCATTTATTTATATCCGCATAAATTCAGTGACTCAGATTTTACATGTTGGGTTATAAACTATTACTATTTTATTTCTTTTTTGTCACTCAAATTGTTCCAGCTCTGGACATTGGGAACTATTTCAGTTGTCTCCTGTGTCCCTTTGAGATACTTGCATTGTTTTGTGTTTTGAGCATTTACTTTTTTCTGGCATTACATGATGTTCCAGGCTCATCTTATATATATTTCCTGTCCTAGTCCTAGACTCAGGCATCTTTCCAAGGAACTCTGATTCCTTTCATTGGAAAATGATATTAGAAACCAAGATCTGGATGCTGAGTGTTCTCATTGATGCTGGGCTGTGGTTGTATTTTACGTGTAAAATTAGTTTTTCTGAGATTTTAGAAGTAGACTTTGTTCACGTATATGTATTTTCTAATGCCCCAGAGCTCCATTTTCTATTGCTTCTATGTAATGCTAAAAATTTTGGTCTCTTGCTTTCTGTGATGTCCTGATTCTGTTCCCTCTCCCACCTTTATTTGGATGTTCTCTTTTCTTTATCTTCATTATCCCATGAGGACTAGAATACGCCAGTCTTTTCAGGCCTTACTGAAGTCCCGTTATATTTACCAACTACTGAATTGGTTAAAACATTTTATAGTTTAAAATATTCCTAAATGTGTCTTTTCTCATTCCAGAAAATACCTGTTGGCTATTCTGCAGTTCTACTGTACTCAAATCCACCAGACAGCCTCAATATCCCTCTGCTTTCTCCAAGACACACATGTGACTCTTGTGGCTATCTGTAGTTTGTTCTACCAGCTTGCATTTGGGAGTTTGTTGGGATACCTCATTCTTATACTTATTTTCAGTGTTGTCCCTGAAGTTTCATCTCCTACTGAGTTGTCCTATTTTCACTTGGGGATTTGGAGACCTTACAACTATATTGCCATCACTGGCTCTTTCCAGAATCGCTGAAGGTTTCAAAAAATTTTTTAGAGAAAAATGTTGTCAATGAGAAAAAGTTGTCTTTGTCTTGTGAGTTCTTGACTCAAGAAGATGTGAGGGAGAATGAGAGGGAAAGAGGGAAAGAGAATTTCCAGGACTCCGATATGACACAATCTTGTCATGGACAGAAGGAAGACCCAGGGAGAATAATAAAGAAATATATCCACCATTTTAGCTAAATGATCAAAGTTAGTTTCACTAGCAGTGGGACAAACTTGACATCACATGCCTGCTGATGAGAAGCACATGTCACTTCTATGTAGTTCTGCCAAATCCTATTACCTCAATCAAATCTTGAGAAAATGTGGAACAAATCCAAATAGGGGAATAATATATAAAATAATTTCCCAGTATTCTTCAAAAAATAAAGATTATGGAATACAAAGACATACCGATAAACCATTCTACATTACAGGAGACTAAAAAGACAACTGAACACAATATCTGATGCTAGGATATTTCTTGCACCAAAAAATGTTCCCTCTCTCTTTCTCTCTCTCCCCTCCCCCTCCCTCTGCCTCTTGCTCTCTTTTGTTTCACTATAAATGTTATTAGTGGGAAAATTGAAAATGAATAATGTTCATATGTTATACAATAGTATCAATATTAATTTCTTGATTTTTACAATTGTACTGTTGTTCTATAGTAAAATGTCCTCATTCTTAGAAAGTACACAGTGAAGTACTTAAAAGAAAATGGGCATAATATTTGCAACTTATTCTCAAATGGTTTATAAAAAATAATATGTGTGACAAAAAAACCCTATAAAACTCTTAGAAGATAAAATAGTAGAAAACCTAGATGACATTGGATATGGATATTAGTCTTTTTAGATACAACACCATGAAAGAAATAATTGATAAGCTGGACTTCATTAAAATTAAAAGAACTTCTGCTCTGTGAAAGATAATATCAAGAGAATGAGAAAAGCCACAGATTGGGAGAAAATATTTGCAAAAGACACATCTGATAAAAGTCTGTTACCTAAAATATACAAAGAAATCTTAAAACTCAACAATAGGAAAACAAACAACCCAATTAAAAATGGGCCAAAGACCTTAGCAGACAACTTACCAAAGGAGATACACAGATGGAGAATAAGCATATGAAAAGATGCTCCATATCATATATCATCAGGGAAATGCAAATTAAAACAAAAAGATAGTTCTTTATTAGAATGGCCTGGACCATTGACAACACCAAATGCTGAAGAGGATGTAAGCAACAGGAACGCTCATTAATTGCTGGTGGGAATGCAAAATTGTACCGCCACTTTGGAAGACATTTTGGTGGTTTCTCACAAAATTAAACATACTTTTACCATACTATCCAGTGATCACACTTTTTGGTATTTACGCAAAAAAGTCGAAAACATATCTACACAAAAACTTGCACACAGATGTTCAAAGCAGCTTTATCATACTTGCCAAAAGTTGGAAGCAACAAAGGTGTTCTTCTTTAGGTGGGTGGGTAAACTGTGGTACATCCAGACAATGGAATATTATTCAGTGCTAAAAAGAAATGAGCCATCAAGCCATAAAAAGACATGGAGGAATATTAAATGCATATTAAAAAGAAATAAGTGAAAAAAGCCAATCAGAAAAGTCTACATACTGTATGATTTTAAATATATGACATTCTGAAGAAAGCAAAACTATAGAGACAGTAAAAAGATCAATGATGGCCAAGGGTTAGAGGGTAGGAGGGATGAATAGGTGGAGCACAGAGGATTTTTAGAGCAGTGAAAATACTCTCTTTGATACCATAATTATTAATACATATCACTATGCATTTGTCCAAACCCATAGAATGTACATCACCAAGAGTGAACCATAGTGTAAACTATGAACTTTGGGTGATTATGATGTGTCATTGTAGGTTCATCAATTGTAACAAGTGTACCACTCTGCTGGGAAATGTTAGCAGTGGTGAGGCTATGCGTGTGTGGGGAACAGGAGGTATATGGTACATGTCTGTACCTTTCCCTCAGTTTTGCTGTGGACCTAAAACTACTCTAAAAAATTGTCTTCATAAAATAATAATAATGATAATAATAATACTAAGAAGAAGAAGGAGAAGAAGAAAAAGGAGAAAAAGGAGAAGGAAAAAGGGAAAACACAAATTTGTATAGTAAAAAGAAAAAGCAAATGTATTAGAATTTTAACAGCTGTGGAATATGGATAAAGGATAATCATGAGTTCTTAGTACTATTTTTACATTTTTTTTGTAAGTCTGAAATTATTTAAAAATACAAAGTAAATATTTTTAACTATATACCTCTTTGCCTCTAACACCCCTCACTTCATCCTCACTCCCTTGCTCTGCTGACACACTGGATAAAATTCTTCAGTTTTAATCCTCATTTAATCTGTCTCAAACACCATTGACTACATGCTCAGGAGGTGGGAATAAGAGGACATCTACTAGACACCAAGAAGTTGGGGAGCAGCTTCCATTTGTTGAGTAAAGTTTACTGTAAGACAGAGGAGCATGAGCCTTAACTCATGACCACATTTTGGAAACTTTCCAGCTTCCTTAAAGCTGACTCTTGGTGATATTCTGCAAGTGAACTTCTCCAATCAAATGCCAACATTAGTTATTGATGGAAAGCTATTAAATAGATCTCAGCAAAACAGCTGGATGGACCCATATGGAACACTTGTTACAGAAGACAAGAAGAAATGCATATATTAGCCTGGGTTTTCTAGATAAATTGAAAGTGTGGTACCAGATCTTTGTGAAACGAGAAGGCATTATTTATTCATTCCCTTCAACATCCCAACAAGCTTAATGAATATAGATGGTTCACCTGGACTCTGAAATGGCGAACAGCAATCGCTCTCCAACAAGATGAATGAACACATTGCAGAGCCAGACAACTTCATTTGTCAAAAAGAGGCAACCAGCATTCACTGAAGACATCCAGAGGTTTTTTCATCATCTCCCCATATTTTCTAAGGTGAATCCAACTCTTCAATGATGTTTCAATTCTTACCATTCAATAATTCTCTAGCACATTCTCTGATTTCAGGCTTATTACTTGGATTCCTTGGCAAATTAGTTGCAGGTTGGAGAGGAGAGAAATTACTCTTTTATGGTATTTGTCAGAGGACATATCTCTGAGCTATCTGCTGCCCAACACTTATCCAAAACCTTGCCAGGATAATTGATATTTATACTAGATGGTCTGAAAATCAATAAGATAATCCATTTCTCAATATAACCCATGCTTCATCTATACATTAAGCCAAAGAATCAGAAACCTGCATTAGTTTGTAGAAAACTGCCCAGGCTTTCAAGTACTCCTTTTACTAAGTCATACACTTGTATCATGCCTGAGTGTTCCCAGGAAATGTTACAGAATCGAGGTTATTAAAACCAGCATCCATTTTATTATAAAGCCATTGCCTTATACACTGCATGGTACCTGGCTGCTATACTATATAGAGCCACAGAGGGTAGCTTTCAGAACAAATGCCAAGAATATTTTTACTTTTCTAGCGAAACTGATATGTGTTCTCTGTGTGGTCGATGGAACCCATACAACTGACGATACTTCTCTTTTGTTCTAACCACTAGAAAGCACAAAGCCAAATTTTCAGTTCAGTTTTAACAACAATATAAGGGTCTATGGGGGTTGCCTGCGCTGTGATCTTGTTTACGTATTGCTCTTCTGATTTGCCTTTTTGTTGTTGAGATTTTTAATTTCTTTTTTGTATTTGTCTAAGGGAAGGAGGGAAGAAAGATATGCAAGGAAGGAGGGAGAGTAGCAGGAAGGAAGGAGGAGTAAAGCAGGAAATGCATTTGTTGAAATGGGATTAGATTGCTCAAGGAATCAGGAATTATCTATGTATCCTTTTCCCCTGCTAATGTCACTGGCAAAAAAATAGTTTGACAAGTTTTATTAGCATCACATTTTTCTTAAAGAAATAGAAAGGATTCTTTAACACAGGCTACATGGCTTGTGTTAGCCAAATAACAATAGCAGACTTTACGGTCACAAAAGAGAAAATTGAAAGCTAGATGACCAGGAGAGGGGACTTTGACCAAAGGAACAAGATAGTTGATCAGTTCTAACCAGAAGTAACTGTAAAGCTCTCCATTCTACATGCTTGAGAGACAAGTCACCGAATTGAATAAGCCTTTAACTTTCTTCCCATTTTATAAAATTTATTTTTATTGAGATAACATTGGTTTATAACATCCTATAAATTTCTTGTGTGCAATATTATATTGCTACAGCTCTGGAGAGTGAGACAGCAGAAGATAATGCTGCCATATAGGGTACATCTCCTTGAAGCTACCTACCTCCACCACTCAGATGCGATCTGGAATACCCCAAGTGCCTCTGACCCTATCATGCTGAGTCCTTGTCCTTCTGGGGCAGTGCTACTCTGAGATGTCCTCACAAGTTTAAATGATAGCAACAGAATCCCAGGAGAGCATAATAAAACATGGAAACATATTGGGGTAAATGAAACATTAGTAGGCTCCTGAGAGATATAAAGAGAATAAATGGTATGGTTCCTTTTTTGTTTTTTTTTTTCTTTTTTGCAGAGCCAGCATTGAGATGGGCATGAAAATCCCCACAGAATTCGAATAATATCCCTCTGCATGTAGGATTTCATGGGAACATTCCCACAGTTGTTAGGGTTCTATTCAGATTATGAACCAGCTAATAAATTAAATTTTTAAAAAAGAAAGAAGAGCCACAGTTCCTGGGTACAGTTGATTGCTACCATTTTGCAAAGGTGGCCACAGCTGCACAATGCGAAAGCCAAGAGGAGAGTTAGACCAACAACAGTGCTATTCCCAGAGGTGTGCATTTGCTTGTTCCTTCAGCTAGTGTGTTATCTCCCTCAGACAGGAACATAAATAAATGTTGCCTCAGACAGGAACTGCAGCATCAAATATAAAAGCTGTGTATTTGAAATTAATTATTTTCTGGCACAATTCTGTAAAAAAATGACATGCTTTCAGTTGAAGCACTTCCATGTAAAGCCAATTAAGCAAGAGGAGCAACAACTGGGCTGAGATCAATAAAGGATGTTGGCTATTGTTCAGCCATGAGACAGGCTGTGCTGGTCCCCATCTGTGGAAGCAAGTTACGATGCCGTTTTCAATAAAGGTTGTCAGGACCTGCTGGAAGTAAGATAACAAGTGGAAGGAAATTAGACCTTCAGATTAAAAAAAAAAGACAACCTTCCCTTTCTTCTAGTTCTGTCCTCTTTATTCATCACTTCTCTCCATTCTTACCAAATCCAATTCCTGGGGAAAAATTGGCCATTTGATGAATAGATATACCTTGATGTGAGGGTACCTCTTGGCTTATTCTGCCCAGGATGTCTACCACTAAGCCATACTTGATTTTAACAGCTTAATTGAAATATAATTTGCATAGCATAAAATTCCACATTTTATTTTTTTAATTTATTTTTATCTTTTTAGTTTTTGGCCACACTGCACAGCTTGCAGGATCTTAGTTCCCTGACCAGGGATTGAACCCGGGCCTCAACAGTGAAAGTGCTGAGTCCTAACCACTGGACTGTCAGGGAATTCCCTAAAATTCATCATTTTATTTTTTTTTTAATTTTTATTGGAGTATAGTTGATTTACAATGTTGTCTTAGTTTTAGGTGTACAGAAAAGTGAATCAGTTATACATATACATATATCCACTCTTTTTTAGATTCTTTTCCCATATAGGCCATTACAGCATATTGAGTAGAGTCCCCTGTGTTACACAGTATGTTCTTATTAGTTATCAATTTTATATATAGTAGTGTGTATATGTCAATCTACCAATTTATCCCTCTCCCCACCTCTTAGCCCCTGGTAACCATACATTTATTTTCTACATCTGTAACTCTATTTCTGTTTTGTAGATAAGTTCATTTGTACCTTTTTTTTTTTTTTTTAGATTCCACATATAAGCAATATCATATGATATTTGTCTTTCTCTGTCTGACTTACTTCACTCAGTATGACAATCTCTAGGTCCATTCATGTTGCAAAAGTCATCATTTTAAATGTACAATTCGGTCACTGTAACATCACTGTGGCCATTTCCATCACCCCCAAACTATCCCTCATGCCCATCTGTAGTTAGTCAATCCCTGTTCCCACCTCCAGCACCAGGTAACCACTAAAGTACTTCCTGCATCTATATATTTTATAAAATTTGGACATTTCATATAAATGGAATCATGGTGAGGAGGAAGGCAACTAACATGTGTCCAGTATGCCAGGTGAAGAAAAATCAAACTTATAAAAGAATTCTCCTCTCTTTTCTCCTAGAATTGTAATGGATTCTATTTTTCATATTTAAATATTTGATCCATTAAAAATTTATCTAAAGTTTCCATTTTTCATTTTTCCAGATGTGACTTGACAGTTTCAATTCCATTGTTTATGTAGACCGTATTTTTTCTGCTGGTTTGAGATGCTACTGGTATTGAACAGTAAATTCCTATGAGTTTTTGTTTTCAGGTTCGTATTATATTCTATTTTATTCTAGTCCATCTATCACTTCATATGCCATCACCACACCTTTAAAATGGTTTTCACATCTGTCAGTGCTAGTCTCCACTGTTGGCTCTTCTTTTTTTTTTTTTTTTTTTAAATAAATTTATTTATTTATTTATATTTATTTTTGGCTGTGTTGGGTCTTCGTTTCTGTGCAAGGGCTTATCTCTAGTTGCGACGAGTGGGGGCCGCTCTTCATCGCGGTGCGCGGGCCTCTCACTATCGCGGCCTCTCTTGTTGCGGAGCACAGGCTCCAGATGTGCAGGCTCAGTAGTTGTGGCTCACGGGCTCAGTTGCTCCGCGGCATGTGGGATCTTCCCAGACCAGGGCTCGAACCCGTGTCTCCTGCATTGGCAGGCAGATTCTCAACCACTGCGCCACCAGGGAAGCCTGGCTCTTCTTTTAAAAGAAAAAAAAACCTCACCATTTTTATTTGCTTATTGTTTTCCCAACAAACTTTATGTTTATCTTTGATGGGAAAGAAATGTGTAGCTCCAGCTCAAAATGCAGTAACTATTAACAGATTGATACATACATCTATATGATAGTAAGTTCTTTTGAAAGATAAACTAAACGAAACAAAAATCTCTAAACAGAGTCAAAAGACAAATGACAGACTGGACAATAATATTTGCAACTCATCACAGATAATGGGTTAATCTCCCTAATGTATAAAAAGTTCTTAGAAATAAAAAGACCAACAGCTCAAGAGAAATAGGGAAAATATATGAATAATTCACAGAAAACGGTGGCTAATAATCCACTGTTCAATAGCCTCACACTCAGTCTTGCTCTGTTTTTTTTTTCTTATCTGGAAATGGGCATAACAGTGAGAATAGTAAACAAACTCAACACACTTTGGGGAACACTTCCTTTCCCAAAATTAAAACTGAACTTGGAAGGATGATACTACAAAAGGGAAAGAAAAAAGGGCAATTTCTGTACTCGAGGGACTCTTAGTAGTTATTGAAGCCCACATACAAAAACCGCTAGAGAAACCCACTAATCATATAAAGTATCGTAGTGTCTCAAAATGGGGAATTAGGGAAGAGGAGTTGTAGGCTGATTTGGGGACAGTTATTAATCAAGACCTGGGCAGGGACTGATCAGAACTTATAAATAGTTGAATTGCTGAAACAGTCAGTGGTCTTATCTTTGGAACACATAGGTCCGTGTGGAGTTACCAGTAAAGCAGTATTTTTATGGTCTAATCTCAGAACATACTCACCTGAAGGAGCTGGTATTTGAACAACTTGAGTTTTGATGGTTTTGTTGCATGTCATTTTATCTGTTTTGCAAGTTATAGAACAGGATTATGAGTTGTGATTTTTCTGTTTTCATTTCTCATGGTTTATATGGCACTTCAATATCCGCCATAACTAATCCATTAGATATGTACTCTAGTATTCATTTTATAGATGGGGAAACAGGCACTATGGTTTTAAGTATTTTGTCTAAATTCCCACAGTTATTAAGTGTCAGACTGAGTTTCAAAATCATGTCTGTCTAGCTCCAAAGTCTGGGCTTTGGACATCTATCTACTCCATATGCCTCTAAATCAGGGATTCTTTACTTGGTGTACATGAACTATCAGGAGGATTCACGACCCCTGCATATCATATGCTAAATTTGGGGTATATGTATATTTGGGGGGAGAAGGTTGAGAATGAATACACCCATCTCATTCTCAATGGGTAGGTGAACCAACAAAAGAGGTTAAATGTCTTTGCCCTAGAGAAATTATCTCCCTAAACCTAGGACAGCTTAATCCCACAATAGAATGGGGAGAGAACATCTATTTACTTTAAAAGCAAAATGGGCATGGTGACCACGTTCAGAGCCATTACACGGATTGGGTTTCTCATTTGTAGCTTCTCTGGAATTAAAATAAAGAGCTAAAAGGAAGCAAACAATGACCTTGGATTGAGAACCCATAAAAGAGGGAATCCATGGGTTCTATCTAGTCAGTGCAATTGCTTGGGAAAGTCATGCAGTGCATCTGAAAGTCATCGAGTATCTCTGGCTCTCTAAATCATGTCCATTTATCCCAGACAGATCCAAGTAGAAAGTGATTTCAAAGGGATAACTCTATTCTCTCTATGGTTCATGCAAATATGAAACAAGAATTAGACTTTCAGCTTATTCCCAGCAAGAACTCATCTCAGAAGCTTGCCTTTTTAAAGTGAAAAAAAAAGAAATTAATTCATACCATAATAGGTAAGGTTTTTTTCCCAAGAACAGGAAAACACGCTGTAACTCATTTGTTCGTGTGACTGTTTTTTCAAGTACAAATAGTGAAGGAGTTTGGAAATTAACAAAAGAAGAGATTACAGCTCATGGAGGAAAAAAAAAAAAAAGCCCTCTCTGAGTTTCTCCCTTACAGCTTGTTGCAAACTATGTTCTCCAAAACGGAGTGAATACAATATCTTGAGGAGAAAGATTATAAGCTAAGAGTAACAGGAAAAATCTCCCTACAGACACAAGGATTTAGCAACAGATTCTGAGAAGGGAAGGAGACATAACAGGCAGCTCACAAGACACAGCCAACTTGAACTGTCTCTAGTTCGTGGAGCCTGACAATTCCCTCTGTTTTGAAAGCGTCACATCAGGTTTTTTTTTTTCGTATGCTCTTCACTATTGCAGCCAACCTGCAGCTGTTATGCACATTTCAGAAAAAACGTTAATTTATAATAATGTATTGTTTGTCACAGAGGACAAGGGGGAAATTGAACTCTTTCCATCCATCTGGAGATGGTGAGCAGCTGGTTAAAATCAGGGATTTGACATATTTTATTTTCTAAGTATCTCACCACCTTAACACACCAGCCCAGCCATAGCTGTTTTCCCGGAATGCATGTTGGTGTCTATCATTTAACCTCCCCTATTTTTCTTCAGCCATCTGGCTTGAGGTTTGTCCTCATTCTTGGAAGTTTTGTGAAACAAGTGTTTGAGAATTCGTGAGAAGAGACTCTATGCCACACTAGGGCAGAGATTCTTCAGTAATCAGACTCTGAAATTAACCATAACCAGACTGCATGCATGCCTAGAGTCAAATATTCATATTATAGGGGAAACACAACAGCAATTTCGTGGCTGACAAAGATTGCCTAGATCAGGCCTGTGGCAAAACCATTAAAACTTAAAGGAAACAAACAAACAAAAAGGCAAACACAAATGTGCTTTATAGCCCTCTGGATATTTAGCTGGTGAAGGGTCATATCCAGATTATATGCTCTTGAAAAACACTGAAATGGATCTTCATAAGAAGCTCTCTCTGAGAGTCAAAAGATAAACTAGTAACTTCAGAAATGTGTAAATGTGTAGCAAATGAGAGCATCCTAAATTTTGTCAGTGGAAAGTTACTTAAATTGGACATCGATGTTGCCCCAAAACTTTATCATATATAATTAAATCATTAATCTTACTGTAATGTCACTCTCATATATTTAATTAACATTTCCACTAGCCAAAAAAGAAAAAAAAAATAGTGAATCTGGATATAAGAAGTAATGGTCAGCTTGGTTCCTCACCATCAAAATTATTACACTGTCAGTCCATAAATTCCAAGTGTTCAGAGTTTCAGAGGCATTTCTTCATGGTCATTATGGGCTTCCAGTATTGTTTTGTTTGTTTGTTTGTTTGTATATGGCCCACAGAGTTATAGAAGACTATAAATAATTATGAATCATAGCCTCAGAGACCATGATCAACACAAATAAAACCAAACTTTGTATTTCTAAGGAGAATTATTAAACTATCATTCTAAGACTAGCTTACCAACTTCCACCAAGTCTGAAACAAAGTAAAAACGAAATCTCAGTGCATCTCCCAGGATTAAGGTCAAACCAAAAACAGACCAGGCCTAACAAGGTCTGAAACTCAGCTTCAATTAGATTATGATAATTGTCTTGTATTCTAACTGCCTAACAGAAAGATATTAAATCCTCTTTGTAAGACGATAACATCATCCAAGGCCTCTAATATAGTTCATAAGCATTGCCCAGCATTCAATCAAAAATAACCAAGCATGAACAAGAACCAATGACCAAAAATAGACAACAGAAATAAACTCACAAGTGATATAGCTATTATAACATCAAACAAGGACACTTTAAAAACTTTAATGAATATAATTAAGAAAATAGAGAAATAGATGCAAAAACTTACCAGAAAACTGGAATCTATTAAAAAGAATCAAAGGAAGTTTCAGAACTGAGAAAATAATTTACAGAAATTAAGAGCTCAGAAGATGGATTTAACAGCAGAATAGAGAACTAGTGAATTGGAAAGTAAATCTGTAGATAAATTAGTTTGGGGCACAGAGAGAGTAAACATGGAAAATTCAGAAAAGAGTATTAAAAAATATATGGGACACAGTGAAAAGTTCTAATGAACATGTAATTAAAGAACCAGAAAGATGAAGGGTAGTGAGACAGTATTTGAATATATAACAGCTAAGAAATTTCTAAAACAGACTTGGGACACCAAGCCATAGGTTCAAGAAACTCTGTAAAAGCAAAGCAAGATGAATTCAAAGGCAGCCAAACCTAGGAAACTGTAGTAAAACCTTTTAAGCCAGAGACAAAGAGAAAATTTCAAAAGCAGCCTGATTATGCATTTCTATCAAAAACCTACAGATATCATCAAACTCAAAGACCAAGCTTTAGAATTATGTTTAATATAGTGAAGAACAAGACTAGGGTACCCTTTTTTTCAAGTGTTCAATAGTTTCAAATCATTTCTTCTGGCCCATTATGACCTTCCAGTGTTTTGGGTTTTGTTTTTTCACATTTGGGATAAGATCCAGGAAATTAGAATATCTAAGAGTCTAGCCTCAGAATCCATCATTAATACAGTACAAACAGATATTTTTACCAGTCAATATAGTAAAACAAGACTTTTCCAAGATTGATATTTACTCTCCTTATTTAGAGGTTATTGATTATTTATATATCTACCAGCAAAATAGTAGAACCAATTTTAGTGAATAAGATTAATATGTAAAACTTGATACCCTTCTTAAACACCACTAATCAAATAGCAACAAAATTTTTGTGGAACTTGACAAGCTGACCCTAATATTGATATGAAACAGCAAAGGCCAAATATAACTAAGATCATTTTATAGGAGAAATACAAAGTATTAGAATCAGATAACCTGATATTAATTCATACTACAAAATATAGTGATTAAATATGAGGTATGGATAAATTAAATAAGGAAAAAATAGGTAGTATTAAAATAAATCCATACATATATTAAAATTTGACATATGACTGGAATTAAAGTAAGAAGGCACACTCTTCCTGACAGAATGATAGCCTAGATATTTTTAAAAACTCATGGTGGAAAAATAACCAAAATAGTGGAGACATACACGTATATGTATATGCACACATAAATACACACATGCACACGTGCATACATGCACATATAGTCATAATTTAAACAAATCCCTTTATTGGCAAGAAGATTAAAAAGTTCTTCAAAACCAGCTATTTAGTGAAAGCAGGAATCCAAAAAGGCAAGCAATTGCTGAATTTATCCTGGATTCATTAATCTTGATGAACCATAGTTTTTATTTCCACACTTACATGCAGTATGGAGAACAGGGGAAGAAACCCAGGTTTATCTAAAAATTAACAATCAACTAAAAAGTGTCTGTGTAAAGCTGGGACCTCAAAGGCCTATTCCCTCAGTGTTTAGGTGAATGAGAGAAAAAAGTCAGAGCAAGAAATTTGCCAGACTCTAACTTGGTGTTGGGTAGAGGGGGGATAAGAATTCCCCTGTTAGCCAGATTTTATGAGAATTTGAGGGCAGAGTCACACATATGTGTCCAGAACACCTCCAGCCAAGAATTTATACAAAACCTGTTTTGGTGGTTATTGTTTCATGTATCTGCAAGAAAGAAAGTACAATTCTTCTCTCAAAGAAAGAGTGAAAAATAAATAAGAATACATAAAGAACAAAAACAGCAGCATAAAGAATGGCCTAAGGTATTATAATTATCATACACAGAATTATAAAATTTGTACGCTTAGTATGTTTCAAGAAATAAAAAATTGAAAATATTTTTAGAAAATAAAAATAAACATGATACTATAAAACATGACCAAGATGATTTCTAAAAATTTAAACAAATCTCCTGAGAAAGACAATATTAACTTAGCCTCAAATATAGGAAACAAAAATCAATGGAACTACACAGAGAACTGATATACCCATCAGTGTAGCAGAAGAATATAATCAAAACCACAATGAGATATCACCTCACACCTGTCACGATGGCTATTATCAAAAAACAAAACACAATAAGTACTGGCAAGGATGTGGAGAAATTGGAACATTTGTATACTGTTTTTGTGAATGAAAAATGGTGCAGCCACTATGGAAAACAATATGGAGATTCCTCAAAAATTGAAAATAAAACTACCATATGATCCAGCAATCCTACTTCTGGGTATTTACCCAAAAGAATTGAAGTCAGCCCTTCCATGTTCATTGCAGCACTATTCACAATAGCCAAGATGTGGAAACAACCCAGCTGTCCATGGACAGATGAATGGATAAAGAAACACACACACACACACACACACACACACAAAATGGAATACCATTTATCTTTACATAAGAAGAAAATTCTGCAATATGTATAAACATGGATGAACCTTGAGGACATTATGTTAAGTGAAATAAACCAGTCACAGAAACACAAATACTGCATGATTCCACTGACATGAGGTTTCTAAAACAGTCAAATTCATACAATCAAAGAGTGGAATGGGGTTTGCCAGGGGCTGAGAGAGCAGAGAATGGGGAGTTACTAATCGATGGGCACAAAGTTTCAGTTAAGCAAAATGAATAAGCTCTAGAGATCTGATGTACAACATTGTACCTCTAGTCAATGACACTGTATTGTACACTTAAAAATTTGTTAAAAGGGTATATCTCATATTAAGAATTCTCACTACAATAGAATAAAATTTCAAAAAGAAGAATATACCATACATACCTCAGTAATCAAGTGATTAATCAGACTCAAAAAATCAGTGAAGATGAAAGCAACACATTTAAAAACACAAACTAATAGAAATACACAGAACATGGCACCGGACAATTGGAGAATAAATATTGTATTAAAGCATAAATTGATGGTTAATAAGAATGGACCATGTTTCAAACTATAAATTAACTCTCAAAAGAATTTCCTAAGATGCCATACAAACAAAATTCTCTAACTACCATCCAGGTAAGTCAAAATCAATAAAAAGATAACTAGAAAAATACATGCATAAAAAATAAAGAATACACTTTCAAATAACTCATGGGTTAAGGAAGAAATAAAAATAAAATTGAGAAAATTTGACTAAATAGTAAAAGAAATACTACATTTCAAAACATAATATGTAGCTGAGGCAGTATAAAATAAGGAATCTATAGCCATTACTTCTTGAATAAGAATGAAGAAAAGGTTGAAAATTAATGAGTTAAGCGTCTTACTTAATAAGTTCTTATAATTACAAAACCAACGCAAAGAACGATTTTTTATGTCTTTTGCCCAGTTATCAGAAAAATACATGTTTTATGTATATAACTTGATGAATCTGCACAAACTGAACACACACATAGCATTACCTGGATCAAGAAACAGAGTATTACCAGCACTCCAGAATTCATCTTAATTAAAAGTAATTTTATAAATCAGGGAAAAATTTTGTGATAGACATTTTTTCGACTTTGCTTATGATCTTGGTGCCATCCAAACTTTTTATATAACCAGATTTATCAATAATTATTTTATTGCTTTTGGATTTTGAGACCTGTTTAAAAAGGCCCTCCTCACATCTCAATTATAATATTCTCCACTTTTGTATGTAGTTCTCAGGTTCACTCAGGGTTTGGCGTCAAATTTTGTCTTTTTCCTTAGCTCCTAGGTTGCCCCAGTGCCATTTACTGAAAAGTCAATGTTTCTCCAAAGATTTGAGGTGTCACATTTACCATATGCCAACTTTTCATATGTACTTCATCTATTTCTGGACTTTCTGTAGTGTGCCATCAGTCTGTCTATTTTGGTGTCAAATCCACACAATATAATTAAAGAGGCTTTTTAGTAAGTGATAATATCTTATCAGACCAGCCCCTCCCCAGTCTTTGGCTCTTCTTTTATAGGTTTTTTTTTTTCTGGCTATTCTTCCTTAATTATTTTCCCATATTAACTTTATTATCATCTTCACCACCAACAACAAAAAAAGACATCTTGGTGTTTTTATTAAGATTATATTAAACTATTAAATTTATATATTAACATAGGGAGAATTGACATATTTATGATGTCTTTCCATTTGTTCAAGTCAAATGTGATTATAGAATATTACCTGATGCCAAGATTATTTTCTTTCCTTCGTAAGAAACAGTTTTTGTTTTGGAAGCCATAGAAATTTTCCTATTTTATCTCAAAACAGTAACATTTTTTACTAGGCTATGTCTTGGAATTGATCATTTTTGGCCAATTTTCCCACGTATATGGTAAATCCTTTCAGTATGTTCATCCATGGCTTTTTTGTAAGGAAAATTTTCTTGAATTATAAATTTAAATATTAAGTCTATTTCTTTGTTTTATTTTTCTTCTACAAGTAAGATTATTATAACCATGTTGGATCTTCTTGCCTGACTTATCCATCTGTCTGTCTCTCTGTGATCCTTTTTTCATTTTTTTTTAATGAGAAGATTCTATGGCTAATATATCCATTTACAAGAATTAATGTGAATTTACAAATGTCTATAATCCCTCCTAACTTCATTTTGCTTTTCATTTTTCTATTTTAGTGGAGGTAGAATTTATTTGCTATGAAATGTACAGACCAGAAATGTGCAGTTTGAAAAGTGCATATACCACAGTAACCCACAGACATATTAAGATATAGGATATTTCTTTCACCCCAGAAAGTTTCCCTGTGCTTCGTCTCAACCTCCCAGAAGCAATTTCTCCTCTGATTTCTATCACAACAGACTAATATTGGTATTTCTGCTACTTTATAAATGGAATCATACCGTATATATTCTTTTGTGTCTTTCTTCTCTCATTCAGCATTACGGTTTCAGATTCATCCATGCTGTTGTATCAGTAACTCGTTATTTTAAATTGCTAAATAGTACTCCAGTGAATATATGGCAATTATTTATCCATTATACTATTGAAAATGATTTGGGTTGTTTCCCATTTGAGAATACTATGAATAAAGCTTCTATAATTACTCTAGTACATATAAGTCTTTGGAGAATGTATATGTTTTATTTCCCTTAGGTAAATACCTAGTGGTGGAATTATTTGTTCATAAGGTAAGAGCATATTTAACTTTGTGAGAAACTATTGAAATTCTTCAAAGTAATACTACAGTTTTTTACTCTCACCAGCAGTATGTGAAAGTTCTCTCTAAAACGTCATCAGTAGTTTATATTTACTGTTAGTCATTCTAGTGGTTGTGTAAGAGTATGTCATTGTGGTTTAATTTGCATCCCCCTGATTGCTACAGATGTTAAACACTTTTTTACATGCTTTTCAGCCTTTCATTATGTCTTCTTTTGAAGGCTTTTGGCCATTTTAAATTCAGTTATTTGTTTTTATTATTGAGTTGTAGGCTTATTTACAATTAAGATACAAATCCTTTGTCAATTATGCACTATGAATAATTTCTGCTAAACTGTGGCTGGCCGATTCACTTTCTTAGTGATGTCTTTTGATAAGCAAAAAGTTTTAATGTTGATGAAGTCCAGTTTATCAATTAAAATAATTATCATTGGTGCTTTTGGTGTTCTAAGAAGACTTTGCTCACTTGGAAGTGGTCAAGATATTGTCCTGTATTTTCTCCCAAGAGCTTTGTAGTGTTAATTTTTATCTTTCAGTCTATGTTCTATCCCAAATTAATATTTATCTATGTGACAAGAAATGACTTGAGGTTAATTTTTGCATATGAATATCTAGTTGTTACAGCACCATTTGTTGAAAGGTTTTTCTTTGCTGATTTTCACTAACCACATTGCCATTATTACTGTCAAAAAATTTTTTGATCATATGAGTCTGGTTCTATTTCTGAAGACTACTCTGTCTCATTGATCTATTTGTCTATCCTTATGCCAATACTACATACTTTGATTAATATAGATTTTTAAGTTTTAAAAATTGATAGTGTAAGCCCTCAACTTTCTTCTTTTTTGAGATTATTTTGACTATTCTAGTTTCTTTGCATGTCTATAAATTTTTAAATCAGCTTATCAATTCTACAGAAAACCTGACTCAGATTCTGATTTGGATTGTGTTGAATCCATAGATATATTACTGGGAAAAGATTATTAAAATAGCCATCCAGAATTATGGATTTGTCTGTTCTTCCCTTCAGTTCTGTCACTTAATTGCTTCCTGTATTGTGAGGCTCTGTAATTGAATGTTTATATGAATCAACTTCACCCCTTTTACTGGTTTTTAGTTCTATCACTTTGTTTTTATTTGTTTATTTGTTTGTTTGTTTGGTGATCACTCCAGGGATTACAGTTGCATCATTAACCTATCATGTTCCACCTTGGATTCATATTATATCACTTAATGTATAATGCAAGAATCTTATACTTTCATTTATCACCTCTTGCTCTCTGTGCTAATTTTGTCCTACAATGTTTCTTCTCCATATGTTGTAAACACCATAACACATGATGATTATTCTTATTTAAAATGGGAAATGCCTTGTAAATATACTAAGAAACAAACAAAAATATTTTTAACATTTACCCATATATTAACCATTAGGCATCATGTGGTTTTAGATGTGGGGAGGGAGAGGGTAAGTGGTTTTATAGTTGAGAAGATAGATTATAGACATATCCCAAGAGGAAAAAAGGAGAGAGTTAGTTACTGCTGGATACTAGGTAAGGAGCCTTCAATACACCCCCTGAAACCTGGTCAATTGCCTATAATTAGACAGAAAATATTTTTTGTTTTATTTACATTTTCCCTTACCCAGTGCATAATCAATTCTGTAATTGATGAACCGACAGTCAATCTTGATTCAAATGTAATTACTGTAAATAAAAATGCCAGTAAGAGGGACTCCTTTATTTTTGAAAAAATATACTCATATACAATGGCTTCATTCTCAACTTGTATTGCCATTTCACAGTGATGTGACTCGTATTGGAATCTGTGTTTTAAAAACTAACAGCTCTGTGTTAATATGAAAGCCAGTTAACCTCCATGCACCTATAGTAATTAAACTGCAAAATCAGAATAATAATTCAGACTTCACAAAGTTGTCATGAATATTAAATGAGTATTTACACCAAAATGCTTGGTTGGATAACCATAAATCAGCTTATAAAATTAAAATAACACTATTATTTTGCATAAGTTAATTTCATTATTTTGCACAAAGAATAGTATGCAAAGAAGTGCAACGCCCTAACCTTCATTTCAAATTCCCGTTCAGAGGCTTATTTTATTGTTGATTGCAGAGATTCCTGCATATATCTTATCTGAACTTTCTGGAAGTGAGTTCAGTTAATTTCACTTGAGTTTCAAATCTAGGTATGTGATATTGGGAAGGTCACTTAAATCACTTAATTTATTCACATGAAAAGATGAGAATTGGACCAGGTAAATTGTGGGGTCCTTTCCAGCATTGATTGCTATGGTCCCATGATCCCATAAATCACCTTCACTGTAAAATGCCATTTCTCCATTTGCTTTATTTCAGTTCTGTCTTTAGATCACCCCAAGCTGGATGTTTCTATAAATCCAGAGGACGGGAAGGAGAGGATCATAGGAAGAGCAAGCCTGTCAAAGGGGGGAAGCCCAGTGCCTCCAAGAGATTTTTTCCTTGTTGCTACCCTCAGTCAACGAAACTGGTCCCTCCATTTGTTCTGAATGAAAGAGAGTCAAGAATTTTAGTAACAATGTAGATACACAGTAGTGAGTTGGCAGGATTGTTCAGAAGGGGGCATCTGTCGAAAAGGAGGAAAGACATGGTTAAGGTATATTAATAGAAATAAAATGTAGGCAAATGTGCAGGTCAAAAGAAACAGACAAAACTGCAGAAGTATGAGATGATTTGCAGAATTACAACTACTGGCAGAGATATGGTGCCTACAACTCAGTGGAACTTTGATCAAGTAGGCTTAAGGTTTCTCTGTGGCTCAGACATCATTATCTTCACCTTCTGACAAAATAATATAAAAGGGAGACCAGTACTGAATAGCAGAGCCACTTGTCACATGGCTGATTCTACACTGGAGGAGTCTGGAGATCGTGTCAGGCAAAGTATGAGGTCACGAGGCAAAAGAATCCATGTTCTGTATAAAGTTATTAAACTGAGGTTACACATGGCCAAGAGCAGACCTGCTCTTTTCTCCTCTAGTTTCATGGCCACAGATGTGTAATGAATCACCTGTCTGCATATCCCCACATGATCCTGCCTGCTGTAACCAGCAGCCTCAGTGCCTGGAGGGACCCTGGGCTGAGAACTTGAGAAGGCTCGATGTCATGGTGACCCAGTGAGTTGTCTGGAATGGCTGAAATGGCCACGACTTCTATGTTCTTCCTGGCCTTGCAGTCACCCCACGACAGGAGATACTGACCATGCCAAAATGTAACTTTATTTTTCTAAAACTAAACTCAATTAGCCCAAGACACCAAGTTTTGCCAACGGCAAAATCCAAGCGAAAATAAAACTCTCCTTACTTGACAACAGTAATTCAGCCCCTTTCCAATTTAAAACAATCTCTTTCATCCTTAACAATTAGTTCTAATGACTAAGTCAAATTCAAGATTGTAACTTGGTAGGTTACAGATTCTCTCATTTCCCTCTTCTTGAGTTGAGCTCTTGGTACAGAAAATATATTGTATTATTCTTGGGGATCTCAATCATCTCACCTGATAATCACCCTATCTTGGCTTTCACTAGCAATGGTCATTCCCTTAACCTGGTCCCCAGCTTAGAGCCTTTACATGCAAAAATGAAAAATAAATTTGATTATATTTTAAAAATTATTGATATTGTATGCCACAATGCTAATTGACCTATATTAGAATAAAGCCATATTTTTTCATGAGTATCCAAGGGATTAAGTTAGAAAGTAAAAAGTAGAAAGAAATGAAAGAGAAACTGAAGTGGGCAGAAAACCTCTTTCTGTCATTTCTATAAGCACCTTAATTTATTATACCATGATCCTACTCATAGCATTTTTCTTGGTTCAAATTTTTCACCTCGGTGAATAACCTTATACACATAGCTGCTCACACATGGGCAAGTATTTCTGTAGGATAAATTACTAGCAGTGAATTGCTGGGGAAAAGGGCAAGTACATTTAGAATTTTAATAGTTAAAGTTGACTTTCTGTCCAAATAGGTTGTACCAATTCAGATTCCGTCAAGCAGCATGAGAGCTCACATTTTCTGCATCCTCCCCAGTGCTATATATTGTTTTAAACTATTATGCTAATAAAATATGAACTATTCCACTAAGTTCCATTTGTTTGATTATTAGCAGGGTTGAACATTTTTTTCAGCTATTTATTGGTCATTTGTATTCCATCAACTGTGAATTGTCTGCGCATGGTGTTTGCTTGTTTTTTATTCAGCTGTTTGTCTTTTTCATATTAATCTATAGGAATTCTTTATTCTAAGTATTAATCTTTGTCTGTGCTTTTTGTTGCTGGTAAAAAATATCCCAGTCATTTGCTTATCTTTTATTTATAATGTTTTTCATCACCTAAATGTTTTGAGTTTCTGTGTGCTAAAATCTTTCTATCTTTTTCTTTATGAAATTCGATTTTTATATTTTTCTTAGGAAAGCCTTTCTGGCTCAATATTACTTAAAGCAAAAATATCCTTTTATTTCCTTCTAGAATTGCTATTGTTGTTTGTTTATTTTTTTAAAGGTTATAATGAAATCGATCTAGATTATTTTTGCCTGTGGTGTGGGGTATTTTTTCAGATAGATAACCAATTGTCCCCAAAATATTTATGTCAGTCCAGTATTTTTCTTCCAAGAGAAAATGTTATTCTTCTTGACAACAGAGTCCCATAGACATATAGGTTTGTTTCAGGACCCCACTGCAAGGAATTTGAGCAATTTGAAAGGATCCAGAAATTCAGTGGAATAAAGCTACATATATTAATTACTTTATTTTATTTTTTTATTTTTTAACTGAAGTGTAGATGATTTACAATATTATATTGGTTTCAGGTGTACAACATAGTGATTCAATTTTTTAATAGATTCTACTCCATTTAAAGTTATTACAAAATAATAGCTATATTTCCCTGTGCTATACAATATATCCTTATTGCTTATTTAAACAATTACTTTATTCCACAACATTATTAAAACCAAAAATAATATAAGTGCTTCATCTTCTGGAATTGTTTTTTTCCTCTGACTAAATAAATTAAATATCCCTTGAATAACTTAGACCAGCCATAAAAAAGGCAGATTTCTAGAGACAATTCAGCTGAAGCATCCCAACGTCTTAAGCCCACCAGACTGAACCAGCAACAGAGGAACATGTAAACAGATATTTGAAAGGCTGTTGAAATATTTGTGTTGGGTTTAGTAGGGTCAGAAGGTCTTTTCTCACTCAGGTGGCCTGGAGACTACATCTCATTGGCTGAAGAGGCATACCTGAGAATCTAATTTTCACATTCTGAGTCTGCAAGTATGTGCTGAGACTGTCCTGCTGACACAGCTTTTAAAAATGGGAACTTTCTAAGCCAATCCTTTCAGATATAGCTCCTCTAAATAGAGAACTGAGTTGATTGGGTTGTGACCTCCTATGTTATCTAAGGCAAGGGAGTCTTTGATCGACACAAATCAATGTACCATTGGAAACATACCCTTTGGAAAAGAAAAAGCCAACATCCAGTCAAGACATGTGCAGTCAGCATGGGTTACAGGAAAAGAGAGGGTAAATTTATTTCTTTATTTACTACCTACTGAGTCAGGCTTAAAGAGAGTCCCGGATTAACAAGAGCTGTATGGCCACCAGAGGGTTTTTATGTTACAAGATAAACATGCTCTTGTTCAGGTTATAACATGTTCAGGATATCCTCCCAGTTCAAGGAACTCACCCAGTGAGGATTTGCTGCTTCCTGGTGACTCAGGGGACCACACCAATACAGTTGGACTGGTGACAGCCTCCTTGTACCCAGAGGAAGGCAGGGCCAAGTGCAAGGGTGAAATGGGGCTGGGATGAGCAAACCGTGCTCAACTGCAGTAGGGTTTCACTCATTGCCAGGGAGACATCAGAGTCAATTTGGGAGGCTACAAACATCCTTCTCCTGCTTCAGGCCAGTCCAGCCAGTGGAGCACACAGGTGTGTGAATGTGTCTGGGCGAGTGTGTATGTTGAGTATGAAAAATGCAAAAATATTACCTGTGATGACTTTGACTGTCCTTTACTCTCATACCCTTGGTATTGATGTTGGTCTATCCACATACCCAACAGCTTAGTTCACAGTTAGTGCTGTCAAATATGGAAGCCACATGGGGCTCTCGAAACTTAAATGTAAGTGAATTGGAATTAAATGGAATTTATTTTTTTATTTTATATTAGAGAATAGTTGTGTTAGTTTCAGGTGCACAGCAAAATGATTTAGTTACACATATTCATATACTTATTCTTTTTCAGATTATTTTCCCATTAGGTTATTACAGAGTATTGAGTGTAGTTCCCTGTGATATACAGTAGGTCCTTGTTATCTATTTTATATATAGTAGTGTGTATGTTAATCCCATAAAACTCTATTCCTCAGTCACACTGGCCACATTTCAATTACTTAATAGATGCAGGTGGCCCATGGCTACCATAACAAACAACGCAGATACAGAACGTTTCCATCATTGCAGAAAGTTCTGTGGCATAACACTGTCCTTATATGAGTCCTTCTATGTTTTGTTCTGTTTGGTATGCCCTGCCTTCAAGGAGCGTATAGGCCAGCTGGGAGACAGACTGTAAGCAAGTATTCTCTCAAATAAATCAGCAGGAATAATTTGAGATAGTGCTTACAAAGGAAAGGTGCTGGGTGCTTGGAGAGAGTGCAGTGTGAGATCTGACTTGTTAGAACATCCCAGACAGCAATTGATACTTTGAAGAGTGAAGTCTAAGAGGAGGCCTGAAGAATCCGTGGAAGAACAATTTTCCACTTGAAGGCGTGTATCCATGGCATGGTGCAGAGTGGAGGGGAGTAAGGGCGTTAAAGGTACAGAGAGAAAGGATGGGAGCAGCAGCGGGATAAGATTTCAAGATATCTCCAGGCTTACCTGTCTCTGCTTTATGTTTTCAAGCCCAAATAGAATCTGCCCTCTGATTTATCCTGCTCCCTGCTACAACCTCAGGTCCCCATCAAAATCAGGTTTTACCCAAGATAATTCAGACTAGGAAAAATAAAGACTAAAATTTAAATTAAATGAAAACTGCCATCCTTTGCATAACTAGTGGAGAAAGTCAGGCTCGGTTTGCTAATTTCCACCTGGTTGAGGAAGAAGGGCAAGGACGGGGGTACTTGGGCAGGCAAATCTTGGAGAATGCACGTGGAGACCCATGGAGTCAGCATAGACATGGAGGAAGGAAAGGGAGCATTAGGAAAGGTCTGGTTCCCCCTGGGAAGAAGAAAGTGACAGGAGAAAGGACACCAAATGCAAGTGAAATTAATTAAACATAATATTTATAACGTGGCCCTAAAGTTAGGCTGAGCTGGTGGAGTTTTCATCAGAACATTATTTATGGAATTATTTTATGACTTACATGCTTCCTTCCTAAACAGATGTTTCAAGAACAAAATTGTAAGGGAAAGCCAGCATTTACAATACAATTTCCAAATAACATGTTAGTTTGCCTAATTGAAAGAATAAATACAAGGGTGGAACTGAGTATCTAATTTTAATAAGCAAATAGATCAAGTTGGAAAACAGCTACTACTCAATGTTTCTTTCCAAAGCAGTGGAATGAAAAATGAACTTTAAGTTAGCTATTCTGATGATAGAAACAAAGAAATGATTAAAAGAGGATTCTTAAGATAAACCAACTTTGTTTTAATCATTGATTTAAGAGATATTTACACAAAGAGTTATTGAGGGAGGAAAGTAAGAAGCAGAGAAGAATGAAAAAAATAGAAGCAGAATGTACAATGTGCCATTTTTAAAAAACAATGAGAAAATCTTTACGTAAATATGGAGAAAAATCACCAAAAATATGTACCATTTCAGGATAATTTGTAAAATACAATATTATTTTGGAAAAATTAAACAAATGGGAGTCCCGCGTGTGTGTGTGTGTGTAACTGGCTTATCAGATATTCATTTCTCTTTTAATGCACTTTCCAAATTGTGTCTTTGTTATCTCTACATAGTTGGTCTTTTCCATGAGACAAGGTCTCTCCCCTCATCTGTGTATTCCCAGTACCCAGCTATAATCTCTGGCAAGCATTAGGCATGGGATGGATTGTTGATGCATAAATGACACCAACTAGACCAAACGGGATGCTGGGGAAGGAAGGATGGATGGGAAGATGCAGGAAAAGCTCAGGGTTGAGGTCAGAGAACTCTGACCAGGGTGTTGGCTGTAAGGAGATGCCATCACCAGTCACGTGGGCCATGATGGCTCTTTCCCAGGCTTGAATTCTACACCAAAGATGGGACCAGCTACATAAGTTTTGGAGCCCAGTGTGAAATGAAATTTCAGGACCCCTTGTTTTAAAATTATTGAGAAGTTCAAGATGGTAACCACAGAGAATTAAACCAAGCGTGGGGTCCTGTGTTAATTGCATTGTGCCACACTCGTGAAGCCTACCCTGACTACAGACAATCAAGCATCTTTGATAGATGTTAAGCAGGGGCAAGATGATCAGATTTAAGGATGTCTTTAAGAAAGATCAGTGCAGATGCATTGTAGACAATTGTTATCTAGAGGCCTGGGGAAGAAAACTGCACTGTCGTGAAAACTTAGAAGGGCCTGAACAAACCTGCCAGTAGCAGTAGGGCTAGAGAGGTGCAGAAGGGTCCAGGAGAAGATGAAGGAATTAGGAACCACTATCTTGATTGGACGGAGAGTGGGGACTGGGGAAGAGAGCTGAAGAAAATGGGTAGGGCAGCAAGAAAAACTTGCAAGTTTCTGTCTCTGGCAACAAGGCAAATGGAGCTGCAAGCAGATCCAGCTCACAAGGACACCCAACATGTTCTTGAGAATGACAGCAAAACATGGAAAGTGAGTGCATGGATGCTGCCCTGAAAAAGTAGAGCTAACATGCTAACGAGCTCAGAGGAGACAGACATCACTTCTTTCAAAGAACCTGGGAGACGAAGAGGAATTGTCCAGTGGCAAAGTTGGCATTTGTGCTGCAACTCGAAATATTGTTAATTTTTGTATAAAGAATGGTGGGGAAGAGAGTTCAGGAGTACAGGCAGGTGCCTGGGGATGTTCATGGTATGTGGAAGGAAGTGCTGGTGTTTTGGATCACAGCACCAGGCTGAGCCTTATTTACATAGGACGGGTTGGGTGGGTGTGCATAAGGAAACAAGGTGACTTTCCCAAGGCTACAGTGAAAATAAAGCCAAACCACAGCAAACTAGAAAATAGTGTCACCAGACTCTTTATCCAGAGTTTTCTCCAATAGAGCACTTTCTACACCCAAACCCTTCTGTTGTTTAGATTGTGCTAATAACCGATTGAATTATCAACATGGCAAATTCAACAGAAGGCGGGATGGATGCCAGGCGTGAAGACCACCAAGGATTTGAATGGTAAACAGTCAAATGGTTGGAAATGAGCTGGACTCCAAAGTTAATTTAGAGTAACAACATGCTTCTGGCAAAGACTTACCTCTTGATTTTTTTTTTTTTTTTTTTTTGATCAAGGCAAATCACTGAGTGAAATTGAACGCACAAGTGCTCATAAATCCATGGAAGGATTTTTCTTTCAGGTTATGCCTGAATGTCCAGTATCGTCATGAGAAAGTAATTGTTGAAACATTTGCTTCTTTGTTATTGATGAGCAGCTGTGGATGACAGAAACATAAGACTCAGAAGTTTCTGTCCCTTAGCCCCTTCAGTCCGTTCTGGTTTAAGATGATTACATAGCTATTTGATATAACAAAAGCCAGTCGCATGGAAGAGACAAATGGTTTTATTTCTCGAACCAGCTTCATCAAGGACTACTCAAAGCAGAGTCTCATCCGTCTTTGCACGATTTCACTCTCATTATAGCTGGAAATGGGAAGTCATTTTTCACAAGGCTGATCTCTAGTTAGCGATGGAACTGTTAACAGTGGTGCATCCTGCAAAACTGGACATTCATTATCTGCCCCTTCTGGCCTCAGCTGCCTTGTGAGTTTCCATCCATCATAGCAACTCCTTGGATAGTCCGGCCCCACTGTTCCAGAGGTGTTTGCAATGGAATCCCAGACCCTGAACAGGAAATGGTCAAGGAGGCCACTTCCAGAACCTTTCAAAAGGAGCCACAAAACCACTGTTCCTGAGGGAACACCATGTAATAAATCATCCAAACACTTATCATCTCCTGGAACACTTTTAAAAGTAGAGGAAGGTTTTATTAATAATTACATTGTCAATAGATATAAATCAAACTTAAATGAGAAAAACCAGTTCACTCTAACTCTTATCAATGAATTTCAAAGGTAAGCCAGCCAACCTTTCCTACTGGGACAAGCACCTGGCATCATACATAGATATATATTCACGAAAGGTAGAAATAAAATATATTAATCAATTGATAATTGAATCTTTTGTTAGCTTTTTTTCCTTCCATATGTTTGAATCAGTTGACTCTTAAAGGTAGTCTTGGATGTTCAGAAAATACTGGACTTTTGTTTTTTTTTTTTTTTACTTAAAGTCAAGGGCACTTAAATCCCAGAACTAGAGAAATTACTATAGCAAGTAAATTGGTTTTACTTTGGCTCACTCCATTTACCATGTCTGGAATTAATAAATATTTATTGAATAAATAAATGAGGTGATAAATTTCATCCAAAGCTCATCTGGTTGCCTCTGATGTTCTCAAAACATTGTGTTAAAGAATAAATTGGTAATGATAGTTATTATAAGCACTTCAAGGTAGCAAAGAGGGAAGAGAATGACCATTTCAACACTTACTCCATGTCAGGCAGTATTCAAGGCCTTTTATATAAGCTATTTTAATCCTAAAAACAATCCTGTTAGATAGATATTGTTATCCTCATCTTACAATTGAGAAAACAAAGGTAAGAGTTAGTGAAGTAACTAAACAGAGCAATCACGTGATGTCCCAAACCCACGACTTTCTGATTCCACCACCCAACACTTTTCCTTTTCCATTATGGATAATTACAACTTTTCACAGATCACCCACATGAAAACTCTCAGCACTAATAGACATTTCTAAATATCACAAAATAGGTAAGGAAATTAAAGTTTTAGAAAGAAGATAAAAATCAATTTAAAACTATATATGTAAATACACAAAACAAAAAACAACATTCTCATTATGTTAGGATCTTAAAAATGTATGTGTCTCAGTATTACGAGTCATTCTCTTTGGAAAGCGTTGATTCAGGGTGAGTTCTCAGATGCTTTGCTGAGTCACTCACAAAAAGATCTATACATCCCCTGTTCCATCTTTCTGAGACTGTCATCCCCTAAGTATCAGATCAATGAGAAGAAATCATTGCCACAGCTCAAGAAATCTACTAACAAGTGAATGATTGAGATGAAAGGCCATTTGAGGAGAACCAAAATTAAAATGGTCTCAACTGTGTTCCTGTGGATTTCTACAATATCTTTTAATTAAAGCAGATGGAATTTCATCCTGGCTCACAAGCTTTCGTTATGGGTCTCAAGTACTTCAATCTTTTTTTTTTTTTTTTTTTCCTTTTTTTCTTTTAGTACTTATGCCAAATATCAGAGTCTTGAAAATACTGGAAAGCTTGTTTGCTTTTTATTTTGTTCCTTTCTCAGGTTCCTTTTGCAAATGTGTTTTGGGCTCCACATTCCTTAGACATTTCTTTGCAGTTGGTTAGCAAAATGAGTGTTTCCCTGTGACAATGTTTAGCCAGGAATGCCACTAGGTCATAGAGATTTAGGGCCTCCTGCTGACTTGCAAGTTCCCCTGAGAATCACTGCCCTTTCCTTGTGTGTTGCAGACTCAGGGCAGGGAACCAGCACTGTCAGAGGCAGCTGATGATTTGCGCTCGGTTAAGGCTGCTCTCATCATTCCTCCTATTGAAGCCCATCCCAGTGTCCCCAAAGTGTCCATCTGCCAAGGGCAGGGCTGTACTAGCAACATTCTTTGCTCGTGAAGTCTACTGAGCACCATCCTAAGATACCAGCTGGCCCAAAGCTGCTGTCTTTCTATAGACCATGCAGCAAAGGGGAAAAGAATGGGTCTTGGAGCCCACAGCCCTGAACTTCAATTCCAGTTCTATCTTTTAGTAGTAATTAGTATCATAATTCACTGGGAAGTTTATTTAGCTTCATTAAGCTTCTGCTTTCTTGTTTCTAAAAGGGGTTGTTTATATATAACTGTAGAAAAACACCAAAAAAGGACATTGCTTTTAATACAAAAACTGCAGACATTTCTTCTTTGTGTAGCTGGCAGAACAGCTTTCTGAGGTGTTTAGAAAAATGCCTCAGTTTGGTCTTGATGAGTCATTTGGGGTTAAAAAATATGATACCACTTGGGCAGAGCCTAAAAGGATGGAGACATGGGAAGAAGCAGATTTCTATGCCCCGAAACATGTGAGGAATGCTAAGATTCTACAGGAAACCCTAGATCAGGGAGAAGGGTTTCAGAAACAGAGAGAAAACAGGGATGGAAGGAGGTCAATGAGGAGAACCCCAAAGTTGTGTGGAAGGCAGGGGCAGGCTTCCCTCTAGGGAAGCTTGAGCACATGAGTCTGCACAAGGATGGCCAGCAAGGGGAAGTGAGGCCATGGGGGCTGGAATTCTGTGCAAGTCAAGCCAGCCATATGCCCAGGGTTAAGGCTACCTTTTCCTTCAGGCAAAGGCACTAAATGTTGCCAAAGTCCTGGACAGGGGCCTACAAAGAGAAACAGCCCAAATGATGAGTCCCTATCAAATCAAATGTCAAGTCTGAAGGTATTTCACGCCCTGTGCTGTCCTCCTCACACATACCTGCCCCTGCGTACTCATCATACTTCCGGTAAATGCTTTGTTATCAGTGAGGTTATGGGGATTACAAGAAAGTAGATGGTAACCACCATGCGATGAAGCAGGAAAAAAGATGGCAGCCCAGAGGATGAGGAGTAATTGTTGTGATCCAAGTTCCAGAAAAAGAAAGAAAAGGAGAAATAGCTGGAGTGAAAAAATAAGTAATAGCAGAGCTGGAAGTCACTGAGTTAGGAGAAACAACCACCACTGCCAAAACAAACACAGAAAATCTCTGGAGACATTGAGAAGGGCCCTTGACTGCCTGTGCAGTGAGAACTGTGGATATGGAAGGGTGGAGGGCTTGAGGACATGTGGGTGACACTCCTCAGGGTGGCAGCAAGAATTAAGTGAGTGAAAGTCCGTGAAGCATCTGACTCGGGGCCTTCTACCTATTTCAGGCCTCTCCTCTGTCACTTTTCACTCATTTCTTGTTTTGCTCACTCTGAGGGCTTCCCTGCACCCCCCCTTTACTGGGCTCAAATGCCAGGGGGACTAAAAATGTTCACCTGGCTGGACCTGCTTCCAGGAAGAGGACCCCTGTTAATGACTCTGCTAGGCTTGGAAACCAATTAATTTCTGATTTTCTAATCATCTACTGGACTGTTGTCCTCTTCTTGGAGAAGTTTAAAAGGCAAATTTACTTCCCCTACTCTCAAAGATGCCTCGGATTAATTACGGGTTCATACAATCATATTCACTTTATATGAACCTACCTACAAAAGAGAAACAGATTCAAGGACATAGACTTGTAGTTCCCAAAAGGGAAGGGGTTGGGGGAAGGATGGAGTGGGAGGTTGGCTTTAGCAGAAGTAAGCGATTATATATAGAATGGACAGACAACAAGGTCCTACTGTATAGCATAGGGAAGTATATTCAACAACCTAAATGTCCAACGATAAATGAATGGATAAAGAAGAGGTGGCACATATATACAATGGAATATTACTCAGCCACAAAAAGGAATGAAATTAGGTCATTTGTAGAGTTGTGTATGGACCTAGAGTCTGTCATACAGAATGAAGTAAGCCAGAAAGAGAAAAACAAATACCGTATATTAATGCATATATGTGGAATCTAGGAAAATGGTACAGATGAACCTATTTGTAGGGTAGGAATAGAGACATAGACATAGAGAACGGATAGAGAACGGACACAGGCCGAGGAAGGGGAGGGTGGGACGAATTGGGAGATTAGGTTTGACATAAATACACTACCATGTGTAAAATAGATAGCTAGTGGGAACATGCTGTACAGCACAGGGAGTGCAGCTTGGTGCTCTGTGACGACCTAGATGGGTGGGAGGGAGGTCCAAGAGGTAGAGGATATAGGTATACATATAGCTGATTCACTTCATTGTACAGCAGAAACTAACCCATCATTGTAAAGCAATTTTACTCCAATAAAATAAAAGACAACATCTAATAAAAATACAGCATCAAAAAAAAAAAATCCTATGACAAAACATAATGGAAAAGAATATTAAAAAAAGAATGTGTACATATATATATGTATAACTGAGTCACTTTGCTGTACAGCAGAAATAAACACAACATTATAAATCAACTACACTTCAATTTTTAAAAAATTTTTAAAATAAAATCAAATCACATTCTTTTTATAAAATTTCCAGAAAAAGAATGCCATATTTTAAGTAAAGTTATTTATAAATTAGAAATAACTAGCAGTTGTATGACTCCTCACAATTTACAATGAGCTTTCACATTCTTTTTTATCTTACTCAACCTTATTTAATTCTTACCACAAACCCAGTGGTGTCAGAAATATTGTTAATGGGGCTCAAACCCAGGTCCTTGCCAACAGTTTTATTCCACTACAGCTGAGGTGGCATCATTGACCAGATATGCCCACTCTTCCATTAACCTCTCCAACTTAATGGGAAAACTAGAATGATGGTACAAAATTAGAAAGAAAAAAAACAACAAGAAGCAAAAGACTATGAACTTGAAGTTTGTTCTTTTGCCTTCGTAACCCCATTTGTAGCCTGATCACCCTTCTCTCTCCTTCCATCTCTCTTGTCCTTGTGTGTCTGGCAACCCTGGTTCAGTCAACAAGGGAGAGTGTCCTTGGGCCCATGTTCCTGGTGTGAAATAACAAGCCCATGATTCTGAGAAAATGTTTCTCCTTGTAAATACCCTAGGAAAATAAATCAGACATTTGTTTTTTTCAGTAAAAGCCTTTACTTCCAAGCCTTTACTGTGAGTTCTAAAGCTGTGAGTTCACATTCATTGTGGGAAATCCAAAGTTGTTCCATGGGCATCCACCATAATCAATACAGGCTTAAGCTCTCCATCGCAAAATCTACAGGAAGTAGGAGGCCCTTTTCTATTCTCAGAGCACTTCAGATCTGGATGGCAAAAGAAGACGAGCTACTCAACATTTCATGGCTGTGCAAAAATCAAAGAACTCTCATATATGACAGAAGGGAAGCCACAAGGTTTTTATTTTTTTTATTTAATTATTTTTATTTGTATTTTATTTTTTTAACATCTTTACTGGAGTATAATTGCTTTACAATGGTGTGTTAGTTTCTGCTTTATAACAAAGTGAATCAGCTATACATATACATATATCCCCGTATCTCCTCCCTCTTGCATCTCCCTCCCACCCTCCCTATCCCACCCCTCTAGGTGGTTACAAAGCACCGAGCTGAAATGTCATCTCATTTGGCTGAGCTGCGAGAGAGAAATTGCAAAATGTATGTGCCTTATGCCACTTAAGGAGACAAAGTCATTGTCTCTGAACCAAATATTTCTTCAGCTAAGAGAACATGAAAAGTCAATTACCTGGCTCCACCTGCATCTGTGGATTCCTTCCTGGCCATGGCTCATTAGTTTCAGCATGCTTGGGCCTGGCTTTGCTTTTCCGTCTAAGGAGGGTACCAAGGAAAAAGCTGATGGGCAGGTTACAGGACACTACTTGCTAGAGTCATTCCATGCTCCACCTGAATATCCAAAGCAATTAATCTCATCTGAATGGACTTGAAGATTATAGGATTTATAGGATGGTTGGATGGTCTGTTAATGAAAGCAGCTGGATAAACACAAAAATAGTCCCCAATCAAGTTTTCTTAAGAAGCTCTTTCTTCATATGAGTTAATCAAAAAGTAGATAAATGGTAATTTGGGCACTATACCTCCATTTTAAGCAAAGCAAATGATGCATATGAAAATTGAAAATAATGGTTCTGCAAGGAATAGTTAGGGAAGGAGGCAGAGAGATAAGGGGGAGGAGCAAAAGTAGGGGAAGAGACAGACAGAGGAAGTGTAATAAATATAACAAGATTAATTTGTTCCCCTAACCCAGTTCCTCTTTTCAGCCCCAAACACACTGTGTGGCCATTGGTATGTGTGGGTGACTATGAAAATGAGTGTGTCTGGGTGTATCTGTATGAGTCTCTGTATATGTGGTATGTATATGAGGGAAGGGAAAACTGAGAGTGCATAAGATGGAGGGGTTTGAGTGTGTATGGGTGTGCAGGGTGTGTATCTGAAGGATGTGTATGAGGGTACTTGAATAAGGGGTGTGGGGCTATGGGTATGGATGGAGATTAGAAAAGAGAGTGTGTATGAGCTTATGTAGGTGATATTTAGAGACTATGGAGGGGGTTCTGTTTGTTAGGGTGGTAAGTGTGGGTGTGTGTATATGAGGCAGGAAATGTGCGCGTGGAGCTGTATATACGCATCCGGGGTACACGTACAAGGTGAGGTTGTGTGCCTAGGAACTGCGTGCAGGTCCTGTGTGTAAAAGCAGGGTGGTGTGTCTGTGCAATCAACGTGATGTATGAGATCCTCTGAAAAGCAAACTAAGCCTTTCTTTTGCCTCAGCTGCCCTGCCCTGAGTGTCCTCTCCTAAAGATGGTCCTGCTCTCAATATTCAATCCCCTGGAGCTGCTTCTGAGTCCGATCTACACTTGGAAATCCACACCTTTGTCTCCTTTCCTGGGACTCAGGGGATTGATTTGTTATGATTTATGTTACCTTAGACTTTCTTTTGCCCACTGAGCTTATTTGGGAAAAATACCTCTGGGCCAGAATTTCTGCTGACAAATCATCATCCATCGTCATCACCACCACCACCATCATCATCACCATCACCATCATCATCATCTTCCTCAACACCATTACCATCATTGTCATCATCACCATCACCACCACCATCATTACCATGATCCTCATCATCATGATTCTCATCATCATTCCCATGTGTTGCGCAGCACTCAGCATTTACTAGGTATCATCATCTCAAGCTAATGACACATTATCCTTTTTGAAAGGTTAATTCTACAGCATAAAATACAGCTGGATTTGCTCACAAATCCATGCTAGTCAAGAAAAAGCTGTCTGAAAGGCTAAGCTGAGGAGTACTAGAGACCTTCAAATTAACATACAACCTCTGTTTCTGGTCCAAAGCCCCAATCCATTCAGAGATCTTCTTGCTTGTTCTACCCTTACATGAAAATTCTTTTAATTCAGCTTCAATTTATTCATCCTTTCTACCACTTCCCTAAAATACAAAATTAGTAATCCATAATATTTCCCTGGATGGTTATAGAGATACATATTGTTTTAGTTGGTGGTGTCAGTATGTGACTAGACTTACTGCAACACAGCCTGTGGAGATAACAACGCTGTGCATCCATTTTCCAGAATGGAACCCCACAGAGAGCAGTTTGTTACAGCAATTGTACCAAGGACATTTTCACAGGGCTCCACATTTCCATTTCATAAACATCCATTCCCAGGAAAGCAAAACAGGAATTCTCAAGGACAACAAAACAATTGGGTAATTTGCAGGCAAAGATACTGCAAGTGTGCCAAACCTTTGATATTGGAGGCAGCATTCAGTCTATTTAGAGCAGGAGAGCCAATGGCATTTCCCAGTTTCACCTGGTGTTTTCTCCAAGGCAGGAAGAAAGGGAAAAGTGATGAAGGCTGTACACAGCCTCTATCTGTGCGGTGAAATTTTCTCTAACTGTAATGGATTGAAAAGTTGGGAGGTTATTCAAATACACAGAGAATTCAGTTCTCACTGTTTTGGCCAAGTGAGTTCTGTATCCTTCTGCATAAGGAATTGGAGTGACAAATATCCTCGGCACTTGCATCTCCATCCATTCAAGTCTCTACTGGAAAGGAAACTCTAGCTCCAATGCCTTCTGGCGAAGAAAGGCAACACCCCTTATGGCTGCTAGCCTAAGTCTTTATAAAACCCAGAGAGCTTCATAGATATTCCAGAGATCCAGATGGTAGATCATGTCACAACTGTCTCCTGGCATTGTCTTCAGGCCATGTCCAGGGAGAGCATAGATGCCACACAGCTACTAAAGCTGGACTCATCCCCATTGCCTGATTATAATGTCAGGCAACCTGTTGACAGGCTGGAATATTTTTCTTTTTGTGCAATTGTTTCAAAGACTGATTTAGACATCACAGAGTGACAATAATCAGCTTATTCATGAATGTGGATACAAACAAAATGTGGGCACAAAATATATCAGAGCCCATGCTTAAATGCTATCCATTCATTCATCCATCCACTCAGCAAGCCTTTGTAGAGAGCCTGCAGTGGCCAAGTATGAGTCTTAGAATGGTGTTCAGAGATGACCATACCAGGCCTCACACATTCAAGAAGTTCAAAGTCGACAGACAATTCAACCAACCATTAATAGACAGAGAGGTCAGTGCTTTAAATGCAGCTAAAGGAACAGAATGGATGTGTACTGAGCAGAGCCTGGGTTGGGGCAAGGAGGGACAGAGAGCCAAAGCTCCCTTGAAGTCATGACACTTGAGCTGAGCCATGAAAGAGGAGCAGGAGCTGTCCAGGCAGATGCGGGCAATTCTCCATCTGCAGAATAAGTGGTTCCAGAATATCCCCTTACAGGATCGCCAGAGGAAGCTGGGGCTGGGAACATTAGGCCAAATATTTCACACAGGAATCAGTGAGAATCCCCGGAAAAAACTGGCCTCCCAAAGTTTCTCTGTAGAACTCTTAGTAAATGTCACATCTCACTCACACACACACACACACACACACACACACACACACACACTGCCATCTTCCTAGAAAGCAGAGAATACTGTGGGAAAAATTAGGTGAGGTTACAGGCCATTCTTTGGTCTGTTGATGTCAGGCATGAGGGAGTACAGCTGCATAATTTACGTTAGGTTTTCCTGGGAAACAAAATCACCTAAAGACTGTGAAATCTTACCTTGCATTGCCTTCCAATGGATTAAGCACCATCTTGTTTACAAGGGCATAAATCCCTCCAGTTCCACATCTTGCATCTGCCGTTACACTAGCTACCTGTGCCAGCTACAGTCCTAAGGAGACACAGACCTACTTCAGATTTAGTGTGGATGACAGTACATACAACAGCAAACTGGGGCACAGAGTACAGAAATCCAGAAGTACATGGGAACCCCATGCCTGTCCTTCAGCAGGACTAATTAGTTATCAAGACTTTTACTCACAGTGACCGTATCACATGGATATATATTAATTCTTTAGAACATGTCAATCTTCCCTGCTCTTGCACCTGACTAAACACTTTCCACCCATGAAAAGCCAGCTCAAGTCCTCCATGTCCCTTAGAAGTCTTTCTCTTTTCCCCTAAATTCTTACAACAAAGAAAATGTGCCATGCACAGTTTAGCCCTAACTTACATTCTTTTTATTGTTGTTGTTTATAAAGTGTTACCTTGACCTCACAAATAGATTTTAAGCCCCCTGAGAAAAAACTATACCTTGTAAGGCCATCAGCATCCTTCACACTGTTATCAAGGGTTATTCCTCTCCCATGATAACTAATACCCTATTTCTGTCTGCCTATTGGATTTCCCCTGGTGGACAGTCTACAAGAACCAGAACCTCAATACATCTAAAGTTGGGATCATCTTTCTACCAAAATGAAGTCTTCTTGTTGACTGCCTCTAATTCTCTGAAGCTCTGACTTTTCCTTGTGTTAACCTGCCCGCAGCCACAGGTGACATTAACTCTTTCTTTCTCTTCCTTCATATCTCTCATAGTCATTCTCTCCTTTAATGATTAATGCCATTGCCCTGGTTCTGACCTCTATCACTTCTCATCAGGACAACTTCAGAACCTCTTATCTGATCTCCCTTTAACATTTCTCTTCCAAATCCAGTCACCCCTATGACTCAGTCACATTAAACTTCCTGTAACGTCACATGAATGGTGTCCCTCCTGTGGTTTCTCACTGTCCACTTTATGAAGCACATACATTTCTTTATTTACTGTTCAAAACCCTCTACATTCTGACACTCATTTTTCCAGCTTCATACTTACTACTTCTCATCCCATACCCTTTATTCCAGCAAAGCTATTTCTGCTGCTTGAACCTATCTTGTGCCTGTCTAGCTCCACACCTTAGCTGAAGCCATTACTTTTGCATAAAATATTTTTCCAACTATCATATCATAATTTAGCTCTGTCTCCAAGGTATACGTAGTGTGCTGTGAACTCTTAATAAATTAACCCATCAAGAATTAGGCATTGTGTTCTTTGCTGGAGGCATTTTTTATTTAAGTGATTTTATAATATACCTAATACATTAAAGGTACTATGTTAAATATTGGAGGATTAATCTAGAAAGCACAATTCCATTTAGTAAGAGGTCGAACGCATAGAGACATGAAACAAAGAGATTAATTAATCAATTAATACAAGAAAAATAAAACATCCTTGATGTGAAGTCATGGTTCTTCATAGTGAAAAACACACTGAACAAGTTAACAAATTCATAAATGACTCATATAAAACATACCCTTGTAAAATTTTGGAATTCCGTGGATAGCCACAAAAGCATAAAATTTTCAAAGAAATGGACAGAGGCCCCTTTAAAAAAAAATCTACACTTGGCTTTTCATCAGCATCACTAAATAATTATTACAAAATCAGAAACAATATTTGAAGTTTCAAGACTAAACTGTTGGACCCTAGAATTCTATGCACAGTAAAACTAACATATTAGTGCAAGGGCAAAAAAAAATCTATTATCTATATATATAGATAGATTTTTTTTCTCTATCTATCTATCTATTTTATATATATATATATATATATCAAAGAAGAAAAAAATATTTTGGTCATGCAAGAATACAGATGTCCTATTAAACCAAACATTCTGTAAATCATTCAAGGTTACACTGCAGAAAAATTAATTACATGATATGGAATATGATGGGGCACCCAAAAAATAAATTATGGTTATTCCTAAACAACAGTTGATGCATAATCTTTATAAATTAATGAAAATATAATAATTATGACATGATAAGGAGAATAAGAGAGATGGTATCCTAAATTTCTTTCAGTGGTCAGAGAAAAATACAATGACTAACTTTAAATGATTATAGAAAATATGAGTTTTAAAATATGCACTAAACATTTAAACATATCAAGTACCAAAAATAGGTATTGAACCATAATTCCAAACCAGATGAAAAAGCTGGATTAAGAAAACTCATTCAATTCCACCATATGCATGCATACACACCACACACACACACACACACACACACACACACACACACACACAAAGGCCAATAAAGGGGGGAAAGGAAACAATAACACATCATATAGAAAAATGCATAAAATATGAGCCAGTATTAATAAATGTAAATGGGTTAAATTTTCTTATTAAAAAGTGACTATCAGAATAAGATATTTTTTTCCTCCTCCAGCCCCAGCACATCCCTGAAGCGCCACTGGCCGGTGAATCCCAGTCGGGCCAGCACTTTGTTCAGCATCTTGGTGTTAACCTCCATCTCTCTGCATCATCCTGAACCATGGAAGGAACCACAACCCAGAGAAGAGGAAAAACAGTGCCAGAATAAGATTTTAAAAGGAATAAATAAAAAATCCAGTATTTTGTTATTAATGAGCATGATATCTAAAATAGAATGACACACAAAGGTTAAAAATTTATAAAGATGGGAAAGGATGAACCAAGTAAAACTGAAGAAAAAAAGAAAATAGACATGGCAAAACTTCATATGGGACAAAAATGATACAAAGTCCACAGCAAAAACTAGGACAAAGAGATATATTTTGTGATGATAAAAAAGTGAAATCAAAGTTATGTTATAATATTCATGAACATTATTTCATTAACAACATAGAATCAAAATATTTACAGCAAAATTTTTTGAAAAAAAGAAATTGACAAATCTGAATTTGAAAATTCTTCCCTCAGTAAAAATAGATAAAAATTAGTTGAATTATAAAAGAGTTTAATAACTCAATAAAGAAGCTTAATCTAAAAGTGTGTGTATGAGTGTGTGTGCATCTGTGCACATGTGTGTGCATGAGACAGAATTGTTTATAAAGCTCTGTATCTAATAAACAAAACACTCTTGTTTTATAATAATATGAACATTCCGGAATCCTGACTGAATATTAGGCCACAAAGAAGAATCTCAAAAGGGCTACAAATCTGCATTTACTGGATCCAAATTAATAATAAAATGGGATAACCAAAAATTTATCAAGTCATTTAGAAATTAGACACTAGCAAATGAAAGCAACTTTCAATATGCTCTTTGGTAAAAGAGGATGACAGGACTAAAATAACCCATTTAAAAATGAATGACAGGGAATACACTGCATTTATCAACTTGTCTCATGTGGCCAAAATGTTATTCAAAGTAATGAGTATAAACTTGAACACATTGCTTATAAAACAAGTAAGACTAAAATAAGAATTACATATTAAACACCAGTAGCTAAAAAATAAACAGTAAAATGAACCCAAAGAAAGTAAAAGAAATAAATTAATAATTATTAAAAATTTAACTTGATATAGGAAACAAGCAAACACTGAGTTAATAAAACCAAGAGCTAATTCTTTGAAAAGACCTTCCCTCCAAAAATATGAATAAATCTTTGGCATACATGTTTAGTAAAAATGATCCAAGTAATAACACTGAATGTGAGAAAAATACCGTACATACAAAAAAATCTGAAGACCTTTTTAATTATGTGAAAATAGTAGGTACAACATTCTAACAATACATTTAAAATCTAAATAAAATCATCTATTTCCTAGGGTATATATATTATATCGTACTGATTCAGGATGTTAGAAAACATGAGTAGACTTACAATCATATTTTTATTTGTTTGTTTGTTTGTTTGGCCATGCGGCTTGCAGGATTTTACTTCCCTAACCATGGATTGAACCCGGGCCCTTGGCAGTGAAAGCGCAGAGTCCTAACCACTGGACTGCCAGGGAATTCCCAACAATCATATTTTTAAAGTAAAATTGTAATTGAAATTCTCCTGAAAAATAACATTAAGATCAGAGTTTTAATAAAAATTTTACAAAACCTGCAAAGAAGGGATACTTCCAATATTATATAAGCTAACAGATTATATTTTTAAAAAGATTAAAAGGTCCTCAGCACATTCCATAGACCCATAAAATCCCTAATTTAAGAAAAATCCTGGGCTAAAAATACATGATATTGGTCTTAAGTTAGAGACAACCATCATAAGAACAAAAATGTGTCAACCTTAAACAAAATGAACAGCAATTATTTATTAAGCAAAGGTGAGTTTATTCAGGAATTGCAGATGAATTGCAATTTGAGACAAGTGAACTATGGCAAACCATGGCAAGTCTGAGGAAACAAAGGAAAGATTAGCTTTTATTAGTTTCTGGGAGGAAATTGGCGGGAGTTATTTTGAACAAAATTTCACTGGAGGATGAGAGTTCAGGGTTTTGATGGTTTCACATTGGTTGAAGGTGATGGGCAGTTTCCTGTTACTAAGGAATGCTGAAATCTCCTTTCTTCCTACTGCCTGTGTAAGTTGAGATGAGTGGTACATATGTGAAAGCTCTCCCTTCATGACTCCCAACTCCATTTTAAATCAGATTTCCTTTATCCATTTTCACAAATATATACAATCTTTAAACCAGTAAAAGAAAATAAAATATATTCAATAGAAATGTATATGTATATGGAGAGACAGAGAGAGAAGGAAGAGTGTACAATAAATGGAGAGTATAAGATAAAATGACAGAAATAAACCCTAATACAATACAATTTACAATAAATGTAAATAGGTTAAACTCACCAGTTACAGACACTCTTGAATTAGATAACAAAAACAAGGTTGAAAAATCACCATCTAGAGGAGACACACTCTAAACAAAAAACACACAGATTCAAAAAAAAAGGACTATCAAAAGGTATACCGGGCAAATCTAAAGCAAAAAGGACCTGGGGTCCCATTCCTAATATCTGAAGAAACAAAAAAAAAAACCCTACATTTTAAGACAAATACAAGTGATCAATAAATATGTAATATTATTAAGGAAAAAATAGAGCCAGAAGATCACATGTTTGCTTTAAAATCTACTTTTTCAGATATGTTACTAACAAAATAGTCTCAAAATATAAAAATCAATAAATTACAAAAGTACAGGGGTAAATAAACTATCAGATGTAGATAGAGATTTTAACTCACCCATCTTCAAACAAGTAGAAGAAAAATAAGAAACCTCAAAGCGCTGAAAAATACAATTAATAATAGTAAAGAAACAGACAGCACATGTCTTCTTGAGCATATATAGATCAGTAGCAGAAATAGAACATGTAATAAGTCAGAAACAGAAGTCTCAGCTAATTCAAAAGAATAGATATTATATATGCTGTTCTCTGATCTTATTCAATAAAAATTTTTAAAATAACAAAATGAGAACTAAAAAGATCCTCTATGTTCAGTAACTTAGTAACAAAATAACTCCTGTTGAAAAAGGAAATTAAGAAATATTTAGAATACAGTGCTAGTACAAATGCTCACCAAGCTAAATTACAGGGAAATTTATAGTTATAGATATTACAAATTCACTTTTGTACCTAAATAAGAAGCAAAAAAGTGCAGAGACCTCCTGTTTTTGAAGACCCAATTTTAGGAAAATATCAATTCTCCATAAATTAATCTATAAATTTAAAGCAATCTCAATCATGATTCTCAAAATATTATTTTTATGTAATCTAAGAAAATTATTCTAATTTGTACCATATTCAAGTATCTCCCCAACATTTTAAAATGATGAAAAGGACCTTGCTTCACCAGGTGGCAGACAGTGCCAAAAAGTCCTAGTAATTGAAACAATGTTGTATGGGTTTAAGAGCAAACAAACCTATAAATGGAGAAAGGAGAGCTGCCGTTTCAAGTATTAAAGTCAATACAATAGTCATTAGTGCTATCTAGCAAATACTGTATAGGGTATCAGTGCATTATACCATCCCCCCTCACTTCCCCACCCCCGCTTGAAGTTAGGTACGATCATGTGACTTGCTTTGGACAGTGAAATGTCCAAAGTACATTTCAACTTGTGTAATTTTCAGGTAAAAGCTTTAAAACCCATGCTCTCGTTCCTTCTGATATCGTGACTGTCAGCAGCAGCTCTGATGCTCCTGATGCCTCAGCAAGAATAGAGCAGAACCCTCAGCCAACCCACAATGGATATGTAACATAAGGGAGAAATGCACCTTTGATTTATATACCAGTAAGACTTGGGTTGGGAATTCCCTGGTGGTCCAGTGGTTAGGACTCAGTGCTTTCTCTGGTCCCAAGTTCAATCCCTGGTCAGGGAAATAAGATCCCACATAAAAAATAAATTAATTTTAAAAAATAGAAGATTAAAAAGAAAAAAGACTTGGATTTTACTATGACATAAGCTAGCCTAGACTGAGAGAAAAAGAGGTCTTTTACCAGTTACCTTTTCGAGTTCTCAGAGTACTCAATATTTCAGAAAAATGTACTCAGACATTCCTTCTAAAATTTAAATTAAAAATCTTACTAAAAGTTAATTAATAGCAACAAAAAGAAGATATTGGGAGAAAGCTATTTGCATGTTATTGTAATAATTCATTCTTCTGAGTTTAATTTCTCACAATGTAGTTTACAATAAAACAGTGCTTTACAGAAATTAGGGACTTTGACAATCTGAGAGATTGAGAGAATAACTTCCTAAGAATCTCTTATCCTAAAAGAAAACAAGCAATATTCCTACTTCCCTTCCAAACTTTAAAATTTCTAGGAATTTTAATAGACAGATATTAACTGCCCGGCAGTGATGGGAAAGGATGTAAAACACAGAACTGCTGCCTCATCTATGGTGTTTCAAGTAAGCAATGAGAACAATTATGAACAACTTTTTCTTTGCTACGCTCTCATCTTCGGAGCAAAAGTTAAAGGCAGTGGGTTGATAATAATGGCCAGTTATCCATGAAAACCCCAAAAGAAAAGATGGCTCATGATAGGTCTGACCTCTGACAACTGTTGGAACTTTGATTAGCAGAATTCTGTACATGAGTAACAGAAATCAGAGTTCTCTTCTTCAACACTAATCTCATTAGTTGAAACTATGAACAAATCATGGCCCATAATTTGCGCAGTGGGTCCAGTTATCTTAGAACGAAATCTCTCTTTCTAATGTCTCCCGTTAGATTATTCTTTAGCTTCTCAATTTTAAATTCTCAAAGCTATTGGTCTCAAACCAATTTGTTTAAAATCCAGATAGATGGTCTTTGCAATATAAGTGAACTAACCATAGCACACTGATAGGGAATTTTATGATGTTCAGATATTGCTACAACACACAGAGCAACTGGAGATGAACGCTATTCAACTGCTAAAATTGGCAAAGAAATCTGACGTATTTACTCATAGCCCATTTATTGAGGTAAAACGACAAAGACACTAGAAATTCTAGCTCTCAGCACATGCCATAATGATTGGAAGGAAGCTTGGGGATGTCTAACCAACACTCAGATCCTGACTCAAGCACTTTTGACTTGTAAATGTAGTTATTACAGTTATTGTATAGAAAGCATCTGGAATCTCAACTGTGAGAAATGGAAAAGTAGGCTGGACTATTTCCTTAGTACAATTCTCTAGAGATTCTCTAAACAAAACTATGATACTACCTACAAAACCATTCCAGAAAATTCTGTTCATTCTATTTATTTGTCTGAGTTGATACTAAAGCTGGCATCATTTCTCTTTGCCCGGTCACTCTGGTTTCTTCTCAGTTAATTATGATAAGTTACTGGAAAAGCCTGGAGAGTAGCAAAAGTGCTCGTGGTACAGGCACTAAACAAGATTAGAAAAATGAGTATTCAAAACGGCCGTTTAATCTTGAAGTTATACTAGAAGGAAAATGTCTTTGATTCCCAAGTGATATTACACAAATGTCTATGTGGGATAATAGATGGGGTAAAGAATGCAGAAATGACTAAAATTAATGGAGTAGTTATCACAGAGAGCCAGCTCTTTGACTTTGATTTTTCTTTCTCTGTGTCATATGAGACAAAGGCAACTGGAGAACAGTGGAAAGAAAGGGAAATTTAGAATCAGAAGTCTGAATTGTGGAGACTCTGAGCAGGAGAGTTTACCCTCCTTGTGTACTGGTCCTCACCTATGAGGTACAGATAGTGACATTGACCTTAACAGTAGTTGTACGGATTAAACTAAACAAGACAACATGCAAATTCCTTTATCAATTGCAAAGCATTTCTCAAGTGATCATTTTTATGATCCAATTTTGCAACCATCATTGAAATTTTCAACAAGGATCTAGTGGAATCTGAGATAGGAATCCTGATACCAAGGTCTGCTCCACACCCTAGTCGATGATGTTAGTCATTCATGCAGAAAGAATAGACAAACAAGAAAAAGACACGCTCAGAGTCAACTGAAAGCGGATGCAGGCTCTCCAGCAGCACTCAGTGTGGGAAGCAGCATGCTGGCCAGGCTACCATATTTTGCCTCCTGAAATCAGAAGTAAGGCCAGAGAGACCTGCCTTCCTTCAACATGCCTGACCCTGGTAGGCAATGTTCAGCCTTGCTGGGTCTTATTGATCCTTCCCTGGTCCAAATTCATGTCTCCCTTGTTTTCCCATTTCACATCTTACTGCTTTGTTGAATGATTTGATTGGTAAATTATTCAGTAAAGCAACCATAAATTATTCTATTTCATCAATTTTACAACTGCTGAAGGAAGCTGTTCAAAGCATTTTTCTTGGCTCCTGCTTGCTGTATACCTGTAGCCCTCTACCACAAAGCACAACTTTGCTATGAGTTTTACATGCAGGAAGCCTCTGAGATCCATTCAGATTCAGCCAATCACCAATGTGACATGAACATCTAATCAAAAGGCCGTGTTTGCTGTGTTTGCCTTGGATGATAAACACATTCAAGCTGTGTGATCTTGACAAGAAATTTAACCTTTCTTTGCCTCAGTTTCCTTATCTGTAATATAAGGATAATAATAGCACCTATCTCATAGGAATGTTAAGAGGATTAAATAAATGAATACTTATAAAGCACTTAAAATAGTGCCTGGGACATGGTAAGAGCTATATATGTGCTTGTTAAATTTAAAAAGTACATTATTATTATTTATAGGGGAAATCATATATGAATCCAGAATAACAAACTTTTAAGTGAAGATGAACATATATTAAATTTTTATTGTAAAACAATATTCCAAGGGTGGTTGTCTCTGAGAGAGACACTATACATTTGTCAAAACTCATAGAACTTTACAGCACAGTGAACCATAATATACATATAGTTGAAAAATCATTTGGGAGGTCAGGGGATCCCAGAATGGAATGCAGATTGGGACAAATGAATCTAACTGCATTACAAATGTATGAAACAAGCTCACTGAAGGGGGTGGGAGAAAAAGATCATGATCTAAGTAACTTTGGAAATCAGTAAAATCTGTAAGAGTAAAGGCAACAGAAACTATACACAAGCATGTATTCTAGTTGATAGAGTTATTTTCTACGGGGGTAGGTGTTAATAATTCTGATACTGTTTTACATGTATATTGGATTAGGACAGTTAAATAAGTAGATGGTGGATGGAGGGGCGAGTTTCTCACTGTTTAGTAAAAGGTGATGGATAAGCAAGAGGAGGAGGCGTGAATGATCCATGTGATAACAGATTATAGTTGGAGATATTAGTATGAACCCATATTTAGCTTAATAGTATGACTTAATTAGTATGAACCCATATTTAGCTTAATATGTGTATATACACACATATATTTCCTTGTTCTGACAGCTGAGGGGGCCTGAAGGAATAGTATCCCAGTAACAGCAAGCACACCTAGTGCCAAGATCTTGGTTTTTAATGATATTTTCAGTAAAAAAAAAAAAAAAAACCAAGGATCCTTGGAGAAATGGCTGATTCTAGGAGTGAGGCAGGAAACTCTCAAGAAAAATCTGGAGCATCTTACAGTGACAGAAAGGAAGAATGTGGTTTTAAAAAGAAAAGAGAGAGAGAGATGTAGTATGTCAAAAGGACACAGAAGCCAAGGGAGCATTCTCAGAGGCCAGAGTTGAAACTTCATTTGAGGAACAAAAGAAATTAAGTAGCATTGGATTATAACCCAAAGTATAAAATAAATATTCATGAGTTTATACTGACATGAATAAATGATTAAATACATAAATAAGGTTAGGGAGAAGAGATAATCTCCCCCCAAAAGAATTTCAAATAGTTTATACATATGGTCCACCCTCAAGAAGGTGGACTACAACTTTCTATTCAGTGACATCCTGCCAAAGACAACAGTGTGGAAAAAAGGAAAAAAATAACTTCACAGGGAGAAATCTGACAAACATGACCTCAGCCAGGTGATCCAAGTCAGCATCAACAGTGACAAGTCATGTTGATAGTATTCACCCTTGACATCATGTGATGAAAATGACTCTACCTCTGTGGTCTTCCTCCCTAAAACTCATAACCAAGGTCTAATCATGAGAAAAATATCAGACAAATCCAAACTGAAGACAGTCTACAAAATACCTGACCAGTCATCTTCAACACTGTCAAAATCTTCAAAAACAAGGAAAGTCTGAGAAACAACCACAGCCAAGAGGATCCAAAGGAAACATGATGAATAAATATAACCTGATATCCTAGATGGGATCCTGGAACAGAAAGGGGACATTAGGTAAAAACTAAGGAAATGTAGAGAAAAGGGTAAGGAGGGAGGAGGGATGAACATTAACCACAATAACAGTGGGCCATGAATTGAGGAGAATGGCTAACTCAACCCTCTGCCCCCAAGGCAACGAATCAAACAAGTCAACTAACACTTACACGACTGAAAGGTAGGACCTGAAGAAGTTAGAGTTATCCTGAGAAAGGAAGAGAAAGAACTAGCAGGGAGATGACTGGCTTCCCTGGAAAGACAGCTCCTGTGGAGCCACCAAGCAAGCATTGGAGTCCCTGGTTGAGACCTCACTACATGTGGCCAGCCCTGGATGAAGTGGCAGACACCGCACTGATTTAATGGGTGCACGGTGGGACCAGGCATTAGCCTGGTTTGAGAGGATCCCCCGGGGATTCTGAAATCCAGCCACGGTTGAAAGAGCACCACTGAACTGTATCAGGAGTGGCAATGGAGATTTGTGAAATCCTGTAGCTTTCAGCACTTGGAACACTATGTGGTCTTGTGGCCACCAATCCTGCCATCTTAGCAGACAAGTGTCCAACAATACTGAAATAGACAACAGAGACTATGGAGAGTTACACACCAGGGAGAAAGAGAAAAGAAAAACACCCAAACCCTTTAGTTGTGTGTTAATAATTCCATTCTACAAAGTGACATGGAGCTCAGTCTGGAAAATCATGCCAGTTGGAATAGATCAATGGGGTAACAATTTACAGCAAAGCCAAGAAACTCCCCCAACTCTTTCTATTCTCCAAGCTAATTTCCAGGAGAGGAGGAAGAAAGAACAGTAATATTGGCTGCCCTCAAAGGCCCAAACTGAACTGGAATCAGTATCACAAGGCAAGGCTTGCTGACTCTGAGGTGGACCCCTGGTCCATAGTTTCCACAAAAGGAGTGCCTGACTCTAGTTAGAATTGAAAACCACAAATTTGTTTTCAATATGGAAGCCCTGATGAGAAGCTGGACCTAGGAACACACACCCAAACATCAGTGACACTTCTATTTCTAAGGTTACTTGGTATGAGACAAAACTCTTTTACCAACATGCAGTCTCTCCAAGTTTTGTTTTTTCTTTTCAAGCAAAAGTGCTATAAATAGATAAGGACATCTATTAATATAATATTTGACAGAAGTAGATTAAAGAAGAAAAATATGATCTAAGGATACATAGTATTTAGCATAAGTGGATTAAAGAAGAAAAATGCTCAAAAAAGATTACGTCCTTTTATAAAGTACTAAAATACAGGAGTAGAGGGAAACTGCTTCACCACAATAAAGGCCATCTGTTTCTATCTAAAAGCCATATTCATGATAAAATTAATTTGTTCAGTTTCACTATTATTAATATTCTAGAAATTCTATTCACTGAAAGCAAAAATGAGATAGCAGTAAGGGTTAGACATATTGAAAAATAAGTGATAAAAAATTTCTGGCAGTATGATTTCATAGTTAGATAACTCAAGAGAATAAGCTAAGAAACTATTTTAATTAATAAAAGTTTGATAGGTAGCCTGGTAGAAAATAAAGCACACACACACACACATATACACACACATACATACCCCACAATTCTCATAGTGTGGCTGAAGATATAATGAAAAAAATCTCCTTTCACAATGTCCACGGAAATATGCAATTATAAGAAATAACTTTAATGAGAAATATCTGTGACCTATATGAATAACTCAGCAATATTTTACTGAAAGACATAAATAAAGACTTGAATAAATGAAAAAGAACACCATGATCTGAGATGGGAGACAACATATTTTAAAAGTAACAATTTTCCCAAATCAATTTATATTTCATATAAGTCTAATCAAAACCCCAACCTGTTTTTTCACTTGGAAAAATTGCTGTAAATGTCACCAGAAAAAAAAATGTCTAAATATAATTTTTAAAATATTTGATGAAGGAGGAGCAATCTTATCAGATAGCAATGCATATTACAGAGGAACAGTACAAAAATGATTTGATACTGGCACCAGCTAGACATATGGAGAAACTAAACAGAAGAGTCACTTAGTAATGTAGAGAAATGGTTAACAATTTATATCCACATGCATGCATGCACAAAAACATTTACTCAATAAGAGGTTTGGAGTCTGATAATGATTTGGAAAAATAGACTTTCATATCATACCTTGAACCAAAATAAATACAGCACTCTACCAAGCACATAATTGACACTCAATATTTATTTATTCATTTATTTATTTACTTACTTATTTATTTATTTAGCTGTGTCTCATGGCATGTTGGATCTTAGTTCCCCTACTGGGGATTGAACCCGTGGCCCCTGCATTGGAAGCTCGGAGTCTTAACTACTGGACTGACAGGGAAGTATTTATTAAATGTGAAAGTTACAGATAAAATTTAAAACCATATTTTAAAAAAGAAAACTGTATGTGATATGCATCAGACCTCTGAAGGATAGGGAGACTTTTCTATTCTAGAAGAAAAGGAAGAAATCATAAGGGAAGAGACGGACAGATGTCAGATGCAAATTTTTTTAATGTTTACATCACAAAATAAAAGGATAGAATTGGAAAAGAATTTATAGCAAATGTGCTTTTATGCATTAATTTACGGAAATATTTTTGTAATGTAATGAGAAAAGTGACTAGGCTCTGAGAGACACAATGAAATTTTTCACAACAAAGAATTACAACTATCAAAAAATTTAGAAATTGATCTGCTTTAGTAATCAAAGAAATGAATGACAAACACCTATTAAATTAACAAATAAATTTTAAAAGATAATAATATGCAATTCTGGTGAATAAGAGGTTCATTATGGGCAGAATTGTAATTTGAGGTGATACTGTAGTGCCAAGAGATTTATCAATATGACTTTATAGTCATAAAAATGCCCATGAAAGTAATTCTTTCTCTGGTAGTCTATCTTAAGGAAACAACACAAAATAGTGGAAAAGCTTATTCTGTAGTATGTATACTAAGAGGAATTGTTCAACAAGAAGGGGCTATTTTGCTTAAACTATAGTATACCTACTCTGCCTTGATTTTTAACAGCTTTATTGATATCCAGTGACTTTTAATATATGCAGAGTTGGGCAATCATCATCTCATTAGAATATTTTATCACTCCAAAAAAGAAACCCTGCATCCCTTAGCTGTCACACCCGAGTCCCACCCTCCCAGCCCTGCAATCACTAATCTACTTTCTGTCTCTATAGATTTGTTATTCTATGCATTTTGTATAAATGGAATCTTACAATATGTGATCCTTTATGACTGGCATCTTTCACTTAGTGTAATGTATTCAAGGTTCATTCATGTTGTAGCGTGTATCAGTATTTTGTTTCTTTTTATTGCTAAATCATATATAATTATAAGGATGTGTCACATTTTGTTAATCAGTTCCTCAGTTGATGGACATTTGGGTTATTTCCTATTTTGGATATTATGAATAATGTTGCTATAAACATTCATGTACAGGTTTTTGTGTGAACATATGTTTTCATTTCTTTTGGGTATCATTCCTCAAGGAGTGGAATTTTCAGGTCATGTGGTAACTCTACATTTAACATTTTCAGGAATGGTCAACCTGTTTTCCACACTGGTTACACCATTTTATATTCCCATCAGCAGTGTATGATTTCTAATTAGGAATTAGAAATTCCTAATTTCTCTACATTCTCACCAAGATATGTTATCATCTACCTTTTAAAAAATTATACTCATCCTAGTGGTTGTGAAGTAGTATTTCATTGTGGTTTTGATTTGCGTTTCCCTAATGGCTAATGATGTTCAGCATTTTTTCATGTCCTTGTTGTCCATTCTTATACCTTCTTTGGAGGTATCTATTAAGAGCTTTCCCATTCTTTAATTGGGTTATTTGACTTTTTATGACTGAGTTGTAAGAATTCTTTACATGTTCTAGATAAGTCCCTTATCAGATATGTATTTGCAAATATTCTCCCCCATTCTGTATGCAACCTTTTCATCTTCTTGATGATGTCCTTTGAAACACAAAGGTTTGTGATTTTGATGATGCCCAATTTATCTATATTTTTCTTTGTTGCTTGCATTTTTGGTGTTATATCTAAGAAAACATTTCATAATCCATGCAATGATTTTTTGAAGTAGATTGTATATAGTTATGTTATTTTCCAGAAAGTTTGATTTCCTGGCACAGCTACATGGTCTCTCCAGCCATCCCATCTGTCCTTTTTCAGGTAAATGTTTAGCTTTCCCAACAAGGGAACCTTAGGCAGCATCTCAGAATGCAGCAGAAGACAGAACATTTCAGAGATCGCGGAGAGGTAGATAAAACCTGACAAAACAAGTACCATTGCAGTGCCCATCAGGAAGTTGACACTCATTTCTTAGATGTCCCTGTGATACAATTTCTAAAAAAAGTAATCTGAACTCATTGAGCACTTATTTCCCTATTTACCAGGGAAAGTCAGAATGACTGACTCCTTCAAAAAAATTGCATCTCCAGCCTTGCCAAGTCCTCATCTTGGGAACACTGAACCTGTCCCATATATTCAATATTAGATGGACTTTTATATAAATAAGCTGATTATGAAGATGATGGAACAACTTTTAATAATACTTACTAAAAAGCATTAGGTAAGGAAAGAAGAGTAATCTGTCAATATGCTGTGTAAAAGATAAATATATAAGGAGAAAAAGATTAGAAAGAAACATGCCAAAACACTGTCATTGCACCAGGCTGGGAGAATAGCTGCATTTTTAATTTTATTTGTACTATCTAAATTATTTCCAGCTAAATCAAATCTGAATTTCAGTAAATTGCATTGAATACCATTTATAGTTTGGTATCAATCTCGTTCAGTATATTTTCCAAATATACTCCACTATCAAACTACCATTCCCAGGCTTCAGGTAAGTCTTTCCTATTTTATGTCTTTGTTCATGATGTTCCCACAGCCCCTAATGCTATTCCCTTTCAGCTCAGCCTGACAAAAGAGTGCTCACTTTTCAATACCTACTTCTAAAATCTTCCACCATCTCCTTGAAACCTCAAGCTAAAAATAATTATTCTCTCCTCTAAAGTTATTTGTTTGTAACTTTGCTCTTATCATCCTTGCCTTTTTCTACCTTTTTCTGTTATAAATAGAACTGTGATTTATTCGCACGCCCCCTCCCACCAGAATAGAAAAGCAACTTAGTAGTAGTATTTAGGTCACAAATATTTCTGATTTTCTCTCAGTCCTCAGTAAATGTTTGTTCAACTGAATTGGCCTTGGAGTAGCAGGACAGCATGTAGAAATAGCAAAGGAGACACAGAAAGTAAAATGGATATCGTAGGAAAATTATGACCATGTGAACTTCTACACTGGATCGTGCTTTCTGCCAAGGAGCTGCGGGTGCCTGCTATTCAGGGCAGACATGGGTGCAGAGTTCAGGGCCACCACTGCAGAGCCTCAGCTTAGACTATCAGTCAGAAAGGAGCCTGTGCTGCAAAGTAGTCACCTCCTTCTCTGACAGCTGGCCAGAAGCCCTTCCTCGGCCATCCACAGTAGTTCCTGCGAGTGATAAGTTTTCTGCTGATGATAATAAAACTCATAATGTTAGTTCTTCAAAACAAAACACTTTGCACTTTACAATGTGCTTTCCTATGTGATGACTTATTTACTGTCCGTTCTATCCTTACCAGGTATCCCTACTATGCTTCATCCTTGATAAGACTTGGCGTACTAGAAGCTGTGCTTCCCTGTAAGTCACATGTCCTTGATATGGTCAGGACTCAAGCCCCAGTCATCCATGTGCAGTGTTTCCCTCATTCATCACCTTCAAAAGAGTCTTGGGACATGGAGTGTGGTCAGCCTGATGAAAAAATAATGTGTCATTTGGAGAACCAGCGCATGATGGGACAAAGAATAGCAAAGACAGAAGCAGTAGGACATAGTTCCACCTCTCCTCATTCAAGAGACTTAATCATATAAATCACAGCTTCTGGTAATGACACAGCACAGCCTATGCCAGTTGAAGTGGGGGCTACCTCGTAGATTTCAACTACTAATGTGTGGGATAGACAGAGAAACAAACGTATTAAAAGAAGTGACATGTTTTCAAGCATTGGATTACAGAAAGGAGGTAGGTCTATAAAAGTACATGATTCTATTTCCCCAAATGATGCTGCCCCATTATCTGTTGACAAACTGAGTTTCTGTTGGTTCACACGCTCATTCCTTTAGCAAATATCTATTGAGAACATCTACCATGTGTCAGATACCGCAACATCTCAGTTGTGCATGTAACTTCAAGGAGTTCCTGTACCCCACTTTAAGGACCGTTATCTAGAAGGTTCAAGTATCTTGTTCTCATCAAAGCAGAGCGAAGAGAGGATTAACAAGCACTGATGCTCAGTGACAGCTCCATAAATTTACAAATGGGCTTCTCCATTGACAGTCTAATCTTCTGGAATCAGTTGATTTACATGAGTGGTTCTGAACTGAATTAGTTAATAAGCCACCTTGCAGAGATATAATGGAATTGGCTTCAGGACAAGTACATTTTGTTGAAGGGAGGAATTATTTCAGGCACTGGTGCTGTGACTGGGAGCTGATTTTTAACTACCAAACTGGATCCCTAAGGCACCCCGACCCCACCACCAGAATTTCTATCCAGTTTGACTTTAAATTATCCCAAGTACCAGCATCTGAATTCATGGGCTGACGAAACACGAAGGCAGAGCTACGAAAGGGCTTGTTGGCAAACATTTGGTCCCCAGTTAATAATCGCTGGCAAGCATTAAAAAAGTTGTTTTTTACAAAATGGAGCTGTCTATCTGTTTCACTTTCAGGACTTGTCGTGGTTATGTCAAAATGCAAAGGCTAGAAGATTGGGATTGATGTATACACACTACTATACATAAAATAGGTAACTAATAACGACCTACTGTATAGCACAGGGAACTCTACTCAATACTCTGTAATGATCGATATGGGAAAAGAATCTAAAAAAGAGTGGCTATATGTATATGTGTAACTGATTCACTTTGCTGTACAGCAGAAACTAACACAACAGTAAATCAACAATACTCCAATAAAAACTAAAAAAAAAAAGGCTGCATTGCAGACTTCCTCCAAAAGCTCGCTTACCACTGCCACCCACCCACCTGCCAAACTTTCCCCAAACAGATGGACCTGCATGTAGTGTAAATTTGAAAGGAGTGAGCTGGGGGCGGGGTGGCGGGGTGTTGACTATAAGTTAAACAGGGTGCAAACGAAACACATGGGAACCTACAAGTTAGAATGCAGGCAGGAGCAGGGAAATTCCCAGGATTAACTTGAATAGAAGACAGGGCAGAGTCCCTGTGAGAACAGATTTGGAGAGCTGTTCAAGCAGATGGGCTAATTTTGATGAACGCTTTGGAGAAATGGGAACAGAAGCCTGGGGTTTATCATCTGTGAACAATCCACGCTAGGTGTGGTTCAGCCTGAACTAGGAGGAGCTGGGGAAAAACAGTAGGGACACTATGGTCAAGGTCGGTCTATCCCAGGATGAGGATAGAACGTGAATAAAATTAAGAATTTCTTTGTTAAGAATTAAGAATTTGGAATTAGCAGATGCAAACTATTATATATAGAATGAATAAACAACAAGGTCCTACTGTATAACACAGGGAACTATATTCAATATCCTGTAATAAACCATAATGGAAAAGAAAATATATATTATATATATATGATTATACATGAATTGCTTTGTTGTACACCAGAAACTAACACAACATTGTAAATTAGCTATACTTCAGTAAAGTTTTTTAAAGTTTTTCAAGAATTTCTTCTGTTTAAGATAATTGGGTGGAGAGAGACAGGGCCTGGTGGAAAGAGCTAGATTTAGAAGGTAAACCGGGGGCTGTAGCATGAAAGAATCACTTTTTAAATCTAGCCTACACTGAACATAGCTAGCCTTTGAATCTAGTTGAATACAATTTATATTCTGACAAAAATACTGGAATAAAGGGGTTTTGTTCATTGAAGACAAATGGCCGAAGAGAATGGCTACGAGCATCTTATAGAAAGCACTGGATTTAGTACATAAAGATATTAAGTATTCATTAAAGATTTATCAATTAATTTAGTATCTGTTAGAAAGGACATATCTGACCAAATGAATCTTACCTCACAGTCTACCCTCTCCTAATCAAATATCAAACAAGGAAGGAGTAAAAATAAAATCAATGTCCCTTTTTAATTTAAACCTAAATATTTTAGATTTTGTTTATCTCTTCTTGTTCCAATTCTTTCACTGATATTGTGGCAGATATTATATGTTACCTCGCTTAAGACATATCCAAATTCCCCTTTTCTAGAAGTTATAAAGCAAAATATTCAAATCCCAGCCTCTTTTGCAGGTAAGGATGTTCAGGTAACTTGGGTATTGCCAATAAAATTCAAGGAGGCATTCCTGGGATGGGGGCGGTGGTTGGTATTCACTCTTGAGTCCTGGACTGCCACCTCACTCCAGAATCCTTGCAACATGAGAAGCATTAACCCATTTGATAATTTGACCCATGGTCAGGTTTTCTATACCTTGCAGCTAAATGTATTCCTAATTGATACAGTGTTTTAGGTCAGGCTGCCATAACAAACTACCCCAGACTGGGTGGCTTAAACGTCAGAAATTGATTTTCTCAGAGTTGTGGAGGCTGGAAATCTATCAGGGTGCCAGCACCATCCAGTTCTGGTGAGGGCCCTCTTCTTGGCTTACAGATGGCCACCTTCTCACTGTGTTCTCAAGTAGCTGAGACAGAGAGAGAGAGAGAGAATGCCCTCATGTCTCTTCTTATAAGTGCAAAAATCCCACCATGAGGGTTCTACTCTCATGACCTCATCTAAACCTAAGTATTTCTCAATGGCTCCATCTCTAATACCATCACTTTGGGGGCCAGGACTTCAACATATGAATTGGGGGGGGGGGGCTGTAGAGAGCAGAAACATTCAGTCTATAACATTCACTTCTGATGGTTAATTTTAGGGGTCAACTTGACTGAGCTATCGGGTGCCCAGACATGTGTGAAACATTATTCTAGATGTGCTGTGAGGGCGTTTCCGGGTGAGAATGACATTTGAGTCAGTAGACTATGTAAAACAGATTGCCCTCCCCAATGTGGGTGGGCCTCACCCAATTAGCTGAAGGATTGAATAGAACAAAAAGACTGAGTAAAAGAGAATTCTTCCTGTCTAACTGCTAAGCTGGGACATTGGTCTTTTTTACAGCCCTGGACAAGTGAGAATTTTGCTTTACTATTTCTTATCAGAAAAAAATCTTTACCTGAGGAAGTGGTACATTTAGTGTAGTGGCCATTAGCTTGAACTCTGAAATCAGATGTAAACTTGCTTCAATAGCCTGCCACTTACAAAGAAATAAATATCGGCATTTTTATGTTCCTTTCTGTCTATCATTTTTCTCATCTATAAGTTGGGAACAATGCCTACCCCACTGAGCTGCCAAGAAGCTGGGAGGGAATTCTCCACATGATAATGACTATGTTCACACTAATATACGATACTTTCTTCTGTTTTCTTGACTGATTTTTATAGTACTATTCAGTTGGCCTTTTATAGTACTATTCAGATCATCCAAAGAAATATGTAAGAAAAGTTTTAACAGATAAATATGTTTTTCTATAAATGCAGTTTGTTAGTGACTGAGAATTTCAGCAAAGTCCTCTCAATTACTCTTCTCATATTATTTGGCACAAGAAAAAATTTTTAATATTACTCAGAATGTCCCATTTGTTTGGCTTAGTACTCATGGTCAATATGACAATATGTTTATGAGGATGCATTATGATTTCCATGTCTTCAGTTCTTTATCTTTTCACTAAACTGAAACTCCAAGTCTTTCTTCCAGGGTTACAAAGACGGAAGAAGTGATTCATCCAAACTCCCAAATGTACCCCCATGTAATTTTTTTCTTCAGTTCTTTATCTTTTCACTAAACTGAAACTCCAACTCTTTTTTCCAGGGTTACAAAGACGGAAGAAGTGATTCATCCAAAATCCCAAATGTACCCGCATGTAATTTTTTTTCTACAAATTTCTAAGCCATCCTGAAAAATTACCTTTTGAAACAGCATGGAGTTCTCAGTACTGCTCTAATACCCTTTTCCTAACACAGGTTTCAGGAAGTCAAAAGAAGTTGCTAGAGAGCGAATTGGGAGTGTGAAAGGTGAGGGAGCAGAGGAAGAGGTAGAGTAAAATAAAACCCTCATGACCTAACTCAAGGACTGTAATTGGGTGAGCTTTCAAATTACAGCCAGTTATGAAAGAGGCAGATCCCAAAGCAGTTTTTCTATGATTTTTTGTGCTAAAGTAATACACCCGGGGATTTTCTTTTTGATTGCAAAGACATCAAACTTAGTTCAAGCAGTGGGTAATTCTAGCATTTTCAAATACACAGGATATTTTCTTGCCTCCCACACGATATCTGAAGTAGATGCACCACAGGTAGAAATGGCTCTAGCATGCAGTAGGTATCATTAGTGTTGGAAACTACCGGCCACCCCTCTGAATGCAGTATTTCAAAGGAACAACTTCAAACCATGCCGTATAAAGTTTCCAGCTTGGCTTTGAAGTTACCTTCTATTTGTTGTTATTGTTGAAGCAGAAAGCCTGCAATAAATCATTTTTGTTATTTATCTGACTTCTGTTCAGGAGAGAAAATATGTACAGTTACTTTGAACACCACAGTGTTGGTATTCCAGGTGAAATCTCTTTGATACACCTCAAGCAAGTGAGGAAGAGGGTGCAGTAGAAAGTATATATAAACCTGAGTCCTTCATCAAGCTGCTTGTTCAGACAGCATGGGGCATGGCCCACCTCCCTGAGGATGAGAACCCACAGTGGCAGGGCTCTTCTGTCCTGCGGGTTCTCTCACCTCCTATAGAACCACCATATTCCCAGTGTTTTCTCTGGAGACTGAAAACATTTTCATGCGCCTTAAGTCACAAAAGCCTTGGAGAAGAAGACACAGACCCAATAAGTGAATTACCTTCCAATTCATAACACACAAAGTAAAGCGTCTCTTCATGAAGGTGTTTTGAAGAAAGGACACAATGGGGACACCAGCACTGCCTGACCATCCTTATAGGAGAGGGCAGCATTGCTCATCCCATATAAGGAGGGACAATGTATGACGACTGGGGGGGTCCAAAGGCTATAGATAAAGTGCTGGCTCTGCCACTTGTTACTTCCTCTCTCTGAAGCTTGGTTTCATTATAATCAAATTCAGACTAATCTTAAAAAGGATAATAATAACAATAATTCACTGTGTAATCATATGTGTCAGGCAATGCGCAGGGCACTTTTTTGAAGCATCGCCTCTGTTTCCAAAACAATGTTATGAAGGAAGTGTTACTGTTGCAACTCACAAATGTGGAAATTGAGGCTCAAAAAGATGGAACAATCTGTCCATGTTGTATATGTAGTACTTGTGGGAAAAGGATTTGAATTCCACATATGTCTCTCAAACTTATGGTCTCTCCAAGAGTAACATTCCCTTTCCAGAAAAATTATTCTTCCTCCTCCTGGGGAGTCATGAGAATCACATCAGAGAAACTATGAAAACTACTCTGAATGCACGATGTGAGTGTAACACAGCATTGTAGAATGTCTTTCACATCACAGGTTTATCAATAATTGTAGGGAAAAGGAAGGAGGGAGGGAAGGAGGGAGACATATTCCTATAGGTAGAGAGAGGTACATATAAGCAAAAGTAACTCGGGCCAGAGTTCTCCTTGATTCCAAGGATGAGTAAATAATCACAGCCATGGATTTAGTAAGGGATGATTTATGATTCTAGAATCCAAAATCTTGGAAGAGAAAGAGAAATTCAAAGAGGCAGCCTTGGAGAGGAGCTTCTGGGTGCTGCTGTAGGAAATGGTCTCCAGTGCACAGTGTCCCACAGGTAACTTCACAGGATCCCACGGGGGCTCCCTGGAGAATACTGTTTTCTGCAACCCCATGATATGATTCCATAACTGTAGTGTGAGCCAGTGCCAGAAGGGAAACCCTTCTTTCACGCAAAATTGACCCTGACTCACGCCCAAAAGGAAAGCTTACCAACCGCGATAATTGACCTGTGGCTTCTGTTGCAAGGAAAAATGTGGCCTTCAGGAGTCAAATTATAGGGTAACAGTATTTCCCAGCCATAAACATCCAGTCAACAGCTTGTTATGAGGGCTTTTGCCCCTCTGGAAGAGAGCTGTTACAAGTCTTTAGTATTAGCTTGTTATCCAAGCCGCTATTTCTAGGGGCTCTTACAAATCTACACGGTGTCCCCAGTGGAGCAGTGGAGGGGGCTGGGTACACAGGGGCTCTATGCATGGTTTGCCTTTTGTTGTTTTAATCTGATGACTTTCCAGGAGGACTGATTGTGAAAATATTCCTTTGTCATTACTGAGGTCATTGCCCTGTTCTTTCTCTAGCCTTGAAATTGTGGTTTGCACTGAATTCACTACCAATTTCTCATTTGCACTTAAAACTTATAATCACCTAATCACCTAAAAAAGTCTAATCTTGGAATTTGAGGTTGACCACAGAAGTTATATAGACATACACACACACACACACACACACACACACTCTCTCTCTCTCTCTCTCACACACACACACTTTTTTTATTTGAAAGGGGTTTAGGAATACACAAATTTCTTTAGGTTTTAAGAATTACTCATACCTCTTTTTGGCTGTGTGTGTGTGCGTGTGTGTATGCACGCACACTCATCTGTTATCTTTTGTAAAAGAGTAGCCAGCGCCCTTGGTCATGGTGGCCCCATCTGCATGACAGGGAGACAGACAGGCTGCCTGGACACCCACCAGTGGCCAAGCCCATGGCAGTTCTGAGAGTCCCAGGAGCCAGAAGATGTCAGCAGTGCCATTATTCTGTCATTTGAGAGTAGGACTAGTTAGAGGGGGATAAAACCAAGAAACTTCAATGTTCAAGTCCAAATTGCAAACTTACCAAAACTAGAAATAGAATATTGAGCTTCTTTGTCAAAAACTCAGCTAGTTGGGCTTCCCTGGTGGCGCAGTGGTTGAGAATCTGCATGCCAATGCAGGGGACACGGGTTCAAGCCCTGGTCTGGGAAGATCCCACATGCCGCGGAGCAACTGGGCCCGTGAGCCCCCATTACTGAGCCTGCGCGTCTGGAGCCTGTGCTCCGCAACAAGAGAGGCCACGATAGTGAGAGACCCGCGCACCGCGATGAAGAGTGGCCCCCGCTCGCCGCAACTAGAGAAAGCCCTCGCACAGAAACGAAGACCCAACACAGCCATAAATTAATTAATTAATTAATTAAAAACAAAACAAAATAAAACAAAAAAACTCAGCTAGCCCTGGAATGGAGTGGTGTATGAGAACAAAAGGGAAACTTAGTGAGGGGATCTGACATGGGGGTCAGCGCCTCTCCATTATTTTGTTGTATTGTTGAAAGCTTGTTTTTGTTTGGGAACTGATGCTTCTTTGAAGGAGTGGACCAAGTCTATGCCAAGCCTAGGCTATAAGATTTATTACCTTTTATACAAACGTAAGCAAGTATGTGTCCAATAGGAACACCAAAAGGTCAGAGTAAAGGGAGAGAAAGACAATACTTGGAGAGAAAACTTCTGAGAGTTTTTCAGAATTGGAGAAAGGCATGAATCCTTACATTGAAAAAGCCTTTCTTCATAATGTAGTTTTTCTGTTCTAGAATTTCATAAATGGAACCAAACCGTATGTACTGTTTTGTGTCTGTCTTCTTTTACTTGGCATATTGTTTTTGAGATTCCTCTGTATTGGTTTGCATATCATAAAGCAGCTTTCATTAAATGATTATACCACAATTTTTCATCCATTCTCTTGTGGATGGGCATTTTGGTTGTTTCCATTTGGATGCTATTATGAATAATGCTGCTCTGAATGTTCTTTTCATGGACACCCATCTTTGTTTCTCTTGGGAAAATTACCTGGATTGTAGTGTAGATATACATTAAACTAAATAATTTCCCAAACAGTATTACAAAGTGTACTTTGTACCATTTTAAAGTCCCACCAGCAGTAGAGGTCTGGTGGCTTCACATCCTCACCAACACTTCATACTGTCAGTCATTTTAATTTTAAACTTTCTAGTGGGTATGTAGTGCTATACCACAGTGGGTAGGGAAGGGTTGAGATAGACTTGACATATAACATCATATTAGTTTCAGGTGTACAACATAAATGATTAGATATTGACAAGTGGTCAGCACAATAAATCTAATCAACATTCATCACCACACATAGTTACAGAGTTGTGAGCATGTGATGAGAACCTTTAAGATGTACTCTCCTGGCTTTTTAATATACAATATGGTATTATTAATTATAGTCACCATGCTGTACATTATATCCCATGACATTTATTTTATAACTTGAATTTTGTACATTTTGACCCCCTTTACCCATTTTGCACCCCTCCACACAACCCCCACCCCTCCCCTACCCGCCTCATAGGGTTTTTTTTAATTAATTTTTATTGGAGTATAGTTGCTTTGCAATGTTGTGTTAGTTTCTACTGTACAGCAAAGTCAATCAGCTGTACACATACATATAGTCCCTCTTTTTTGGATTTCCTTCCCATTTAGGTCACCAAAGAACATTGAGTAGAGTTCCCAGTGCTATACAGTAGGTTCTAAATAGTTATCTATTTTATACATAGTATCAATAGTGTATATATGTCAATCCCAATCTCCCAATTCATCCCACCACCCCACCCCCACTTCCCCCTTCGTATCCATATGTTTGTTCTCTACATCTGTGTCTCATAGGGTTTTAAATTGCATTTCCCTGATGACCACTGATATGAGCTCTTTTTTGTGTGTTTGATGGCCAATTTTTGTAAAGTGTCTGTTCAAGTCTTTTGCCCATTTTTAATTGGGTTTTCTATCTTTTTATTGTTGAACTGTAGGAATTCTTTATATATTCTGGCTACAAGTTCTTTGTCAGATATGTGATCTGCAAACATTTTCTCCCACTCTATGAATTGTCTTTTCATTCTCTTTAACTGTGTTTCACAGAGCAAAATGTTTAGTTGGGGTTTTTTTTAGCATCTTTATTGGAGTATAATTGCTTTACAATGGTGTGTTAGTTTCTGCTTTATAACAAAGTGAATCAGCTATACATATACATATATCCCCATATCTCTTCCCTCTTTCATCTCCCTCCCTCCCACCCTCCCTATCTCACCCCTCTAGGTGGTCAACAAAGCACCAAGCTGATCTCCCTGTGCTATGCGGCTGCTTGCCACTAGCTATCAGTTTTACATTTGGACCTACTAGAGAATGGACTTGAGGACACGGGGAGGGGGAAGGGTAACCTGGGACAAAGTAGAGAGAGTGGCATGGACATATATACACTACCAAATGTTTAGTTTTGATGAAATCCAAATTCTATTTTTTCTTGTATGGTTGATGCTTTCTGTGTCCTAAGAATCTTTGTCTACCCCCAGGTCACAAAGATTATTCTTTTGGTTTGTTTGTTTTCTTCTAGAAAATTTAGAGTTTTAGCTTTTATGTTTAGGTCTGTGATTCATCTAAATTTATTTTTTGTATATGTTGTAAAGTAGAGATCAAACCTTTTCTCTTTTCCACATGGAGATCCAGTTATTCCTGCAACATTTCTTTTTTTTTTTTTAACATCTTTATTGGAGTATAATTGCTTTACAATGGTGTGTTAGTTTCTTCTTTATAACAAAGTGAATCGGCTATACATAAACATATATCCCCATATCTCCTCCCTCCCACCCTCCCTATCCCTTCCCTCTAGGTGGACACAAAGCACAGAGCTGATCTCCTTGTGCTATGTGGCTGCTTCCCACTGGCTATTTTACATTTGGTAGTGTATATATGTCCATGCCACTCTCTAACTTTGTACCAGCTTCCCCTTCCCCATGTCCTCAAGTCCATTCTCTACGTCTGCGTCTTTATTTCTGTCCTGCCCCTAGGTTCTTCAGAACCTTTTTTTTTTTTAGATTCCATATATATGTGTTAGCATACGGTATTTGTTTTTCTCTTTCTGACTTACTTCACTCGGTATCCTGCATCATTTCTTGAAAAGAATTTCCTTTCTTAATAAATAGCTTTGGCATAGCACCTTTGTCAAAAATCAATTGACCATATAAGTTTGGGTCTTTTTCTGGGTTTTCTATTCTGTTCCATAGATCTGTCTATCCATATGCCAATACTGCAGTCTTGATGTCTGTTTCTTTATAATGTCTTGAAGTGAGGTAGTGTAAATCCTTCAACATTGTTCTTCTCTTTGAAAATTGTTCTGGCTATTATAGGTCCTTTGACTTTCATATAAATTTTAGAATCAGGTTGTACATTTCTACACAATTCTTTCATGGAGTGTGTGAAACCGATAATCAGTTTACGGAGAATTGACATTTTTACCACATTGCATATTCTTTTTTTCTTAATGCTACTCTAAAAATAAATAAATAATACATAAATAAGACACCTGGACTTTAAAACTTGAGAAAGGAAGTAGATGTTGGTGAAACATTTCCTAATTTTCAGTGGAAATTTTATTACCTGCTCAAAAACTCACTTCCTGAAAGGAAGGGTTTTGCATTAAAGGGAACCAATTAGAACTCATTGCCAAGAGACTTTAAAATAAGTATCTTAGGATTTTCTCTCTGGACTAATGCCTTAACCTGCTCTTTTCATTTAAGAAATATTTATTGAGTACCTGCTATGTGTCAGGCATTACTCTGGGCACAGGAAACACCAGTGTGACCAAAACAAGCAAAAATCCCTGCCTTCAGGGAGCTCACATTTTTTAGTGAGGACTAACATCTTCACTATTAAGTTCTTTAGAGGACTCAAACAAACCTATACTATTCCAAATGCTGTCCAAAATTAAATATTGCATTTGTAAACATGTAAAATGTAAGCCTGAAAATAAGCCCTATGTGTGAATACATAAGATTCTCAAAGTCACTCCCTTAAGATTTTAGAATAGGAAAGTTTTGACCTTGGCTCCTTGTAGAAGAGCAAAGCTCTATTTCAGGAAAGAATGGAGGTAATTTCCAGAAACCACTGACATTGTCTCTTTTGCTGTTTTCATGCCAAAATGGCATATTTACTGCAGTTATTTGCATATAAACACTGCTTTTTGCTACCAGACAATCCCTGTTCTGACAACTATGTTTGGTATATGGTGTGGATTAAAATGAATATAAAAGAGAAAGGCACTCTTCACAAGGGTACTAAATCAAAAGAGAAACTAGGCAAGGGTGGGGGAAAGACAGAGAAAGATGGATGCAAGGCCAAGAGAATAAATTATCAGCAAGAGTCAGAACTATTCTGACTCCAAATATTTTTCAGGTACAAGTCTTCTGCTGAACCACATATATAGTTCTCAAACTCTCATACACCAATTTGTCTTCCTTCTTTTCCTCAAAGAATGTTGTTTATTAGCCAAATACAAAATAACTATTTAGTCATTGTTTATTCATTTCAGGACATCTGGTCTTCAAACCTTTGAAGAAAGACATGTTTTCCTTAAAAATATGTCTGTTCTTTTTTGATAGAGAGAGGGCAGCAGGGAGAAGGGAATACAAAGGAAAGACTATTTGGGGGGAGAACAACCATCATATGCTTGTGTATCCCTCCTACTAATAGATTGTCTATCCAGGCAATCTATTCTGCACTTTTGGAAATGAAAAGGAAAGGTACAGCCATGTGTACACATAAATTTTCCATAAATAATCTACCAAGGGTCAGATATTTATAATCTGGAGAGGATATGATTGTTCAAATCTTAATTCTAGAGCAAGAAACATATATGCTTTAAATGGAAAATAGTAATCCATTTCTAATAAATTGGCTTTAAACTCACTAATTTTAATCAAACTCTAAGCTGAAGCTGATTGATTTAGTAATATAATGTACTTGGGCTCCAATTTTTAATAATTAATTGTTCATTGCAAGGAATTGCTTTTGGGTCATCCCATCCCATCTTGGCCATCACCTCATTACTGCTGGGCTCCTCACATCAATTCCTCATTCATTCCACATGCAGAAATTAATGAATGGCTCAGACATCTTTTATTTTCTTTGGGGGAAATAGTTACTTTGGCAGGAAATAGGTGTGAGCAAATGGAACACGAGTCTAGAGCAAAGTAGCCCTTTTCTGTGTGGGATTAAAGACAGAGATGAATCATGACGTGCCTTGGACTGGAACTTCCAGAGTAAGGCAGCCTTCCAAGGGCCAAGAGGGAAGAAACTGGTGACCCTTCCCCTATTTCCAAAATGTAGAAGTTGAAGAAGATGATAAGACCAGAAGTAGAAACCGGAGCATCTTGTGAGCTTGATGTGAGCTTGCAGTAAGGCTTGGGCACAGAGCAGTGTTTCTGACACAATGATACAGGATCTATTTTGGTATAATGACAAAGTCAGCACATAGTTACATAAAACCACTTGAGTGCCAGGGATGACAAAGCACATGGCAAGGAAAGCCAAATACATTTTGCTGAGGCAATGTCTGTCTCTATCTCTAGCTCACTTCAGAGATCCACTGGAAAATCAAGGCAGAAGATGGAAACATATCCGGTACACTGTGAGCTACAAAATTAGCAGTGAAGATTCTTGAGGGGATAAAACTTGTGATCTAGTCCAACGTTCTAATTCTGCACATTTGTTGAGTAAATGAGGCATAAAAGAGAGAAGTGACCTGCTTAGTATCAAACTAAGTCCATGGCAAATTATGTTTGGAAACAATGCAGGTCTCCCCATTACCTGAGGTGTGATGCTCCAATCTCCTTTCCAAATTATGTAGCCAACTGCATCAAAGATGAACATGAGCTTTTCATAAATACATACATACAAATATACATAAAGTGGGGACTTCCCTAGTGATGCAGTGGTTAAGAATCTGCCTACCGATACAGGGGACACAGGTTCAATCACTGGTCCAGGAAGATCCCACATGCCACAGAGCAATTAAGCCCGTGCACCACAACTACTGAGCCTGCACTCTAGAGCTCACAAGCCACAACTACTGGAGCCTGCATGCCCTAGAGACTGCACATCATGACTACTGAGCCCACGTGCTGCAACTACTGAAGCCCGGGTGTGTAGAGCCCGTGATCCACAACAAGAGAAGCCACCGTGGGGATTTGGTTCAAGATGGCAGAGTAGAAGGACGTGCTCTCACTCCCTCTTGCGAGAGCACTGGAATTACAACTAACTGCTGAACAATCATCAACAGGAAGACACTGGAACTGACCAAAAAAGATATTCCACATCCAAAGACAAAGAAGAAGCCATAATGAGACGGTAAGAGGGACGCAATCACAATAAAATCAAATCCCATGACCGCTGTGTGGGTGACTCACAAACTAGAGAACACTTATACCACAGAAGTCCACCCACTGGAATGAAGGTTCTGAGCCCCATGTCAGGTTTCCCAATCTGGGGGTCTGGCAACAGGAGGAGAAATTCCTAGAGAATCAGACTTTGAAGGCTAGCGGGATTTGATTGCAGGACTTTGACAAGACTGGGGGAAACAGAGACTCCACTCTTGGAGGGCACACATGAAGTACTGTGCTCATCAGGACGCAGGGGAAGGAGCAGTGACCCCATAGGATACTGAACCAGACCTACCTGCCAGTGTTGGAAGGTCTCCTACAGAGGCGGGGGGTGGCTGTTGCTCACCGTGAGGACAAGGACACTGACAGCAGAAGTTCTGGGAAGTACTCCTTGGTGTGAGCCCTCCCAGAGTCCACCATTAGCCCCACCAAACAGCCCAGGTAGGCTCCAGTGTTGGGTTGCCTCAGGCCAAACAACCAACAAGGAGGGAACCCAGCCCCACCCATCAGCAGACAAGCAGATTAAGCTTTACTGAGCTCTGCCCACCAGAGCAGGAGCCAGTTCTACCCACCACCAGTCCCTCCCATCAGGAAACTTACACAAGCCTCTTAGATAGCCTCATCCACCAGAGGGCAGAGAGCAGAAGCAAGAAAAACTACTATCGTGCAGCCTGTGGAACAAACACCACATTCACAGAAAGACAGACAAGATGAAAAGGCAGGGGGCTATGTACCAGATGTAGGAACAAGATAAAACCCCAGAACAACAACTAAATGAAGTGGAGATAGGAAACCTTCCAGAAAAAGAATTCAGAAAAATAATAGTGAAGATGATCCAGGACCTTGGAAAAAGAATGGAGGTAAAGATCGAGCAGATGCAAGAAATGTTTAACAAAGACCTAGAAGAATTAAAGAACAAAAACCTAGAAGAATTAAAGAACAAACAAACAGAGATGAAAAATACAATAACTGAAATGAAAAATACACTAGAAGGAATCAATAGCAGACTAACTGAGGCAGAAGAACGGATAAGTGACCTGGAAGACAGAATGGTGGAATTCACTGCCGAGGAACAGAATACAGAAAAAAGAATGAAAAGAAATGAAGACAGCCTAAGAGACCTCTGGGAGAACATTAAACACAACAACATTCACATTATAGAGGTCCCAGAAGGAGAAGAGAGAGAGAAAGGACCCGAGAAAATATTTGAAGAGATTATAGTGGAAAAATTCCCTAACATGGGAAAAGAAATAGCCACCCAAGTCCAGGAATTGCAGAGTCCCATACAGGATAAATCCAAGGAGAAACATGCCGAGACACATAGTAATCAAATTGCCAAAATTAAGACAAAGAAAAATTATTGAAAGCAGCAGAAAAATGACAAATAACATACAAGGGAACTCCCATAAGGTTAACAGCTGATTTCTCAGCAGAAACTCTACAAGCCAGAAGGCGGTGGCATGAGATATTTAAAGTGATGAAAGGGAAAAACCTACAACCAAGATTACACTACCCGGCAAGGATCTCATTCAGATTCGATGGAGAAATCAAAAGTTTTACAGATAAGCAAAAGCTAAGAGAATTCAGCACCACCAAACCAGCTCTACAACAAATGCTAAAGGAACTTCTCTAAGAGGGAAACACAAGAGAAGAAAAGGAACTACAAAAACAAACCCAAAACAATTAAGAAAATGGTCATAGGAACATACATATCGATAATTACCTTAAATGTGAATGGATTAAATGCTCCAACCAAAAGACACAGGCTCGCTGAATGGATACAAAAAGAAGACCCATATATATGCTGTCTGCAAGAGACCCACTTCACACCTAGGGACACATACAGACTCAAAGTGAGGGGATGGAAAAAGATATTCCATGCAAATGGAAATCAAAAGAAAGATGGAGTAGCAATACTCATATCAGATAAAATAGACTTTAAAGAATGTTACAAGAGACAAGGAAGGACACTACATAATGATGAAGGGATCAATCCGAGAAGAATATATAACAATTATAAATATATATGCACGCTACATAGGAGCACCTCAATACATAAGGCAACTGCTAACAGCTATAAGAGAGGAAATCGACAGTAACAGCATAATAGTGGAGGACTTTAACACCTCACTTACACCAATGGACAGATCATCCAAACAGAAAATTTATAAGGAAACACAAGCTTTAAATGACACAATAGACCAGATAGATTTAATTGATATTTATAGGACATTCCATCCAAAAACAGCAGATTACACTTTCTTCTCAAGTGCACACTGAACATTCTCCAGGATAAATCACATCTTGGGCCACAAATCAAGCCTCAGTAAATTTAAGAAAATTGAAATCATATCAAGCATCTTTTCTGACCACAATGGTATGAGATTAGAAATCAATTACAGGGAAAAAAATGTAAAAAACACAAACACATGGAGGCTAAACAATACGTTACTAAATAACCAAGCGATCACTGAAGAAATCAAAGAAGAAAGTAAAAAATACCTAGAGACAAATACCAATGAAAACACGATGATCCAAAACCTATGGGATGCAGCCAAAGCAGTTCTAAGACGGAAGTTTATAGCAATACAATACTACCTAAAGAAACAACAAACATTTCAAATAAGCAATCTAACCTTACACCTAAAGGAACTAGAGAAAGAAGAACAAACAAAACCCAAAGTTAATAGAAGGAAGGAAATCATAAAGATAAGAGCAGAAATAAATGAAATAGAAAGAAAGAAAACAATAGCAAAGATCAATAAAACTAAAAGCTGGTTCTTTGAGAAGATAAACAAAATTGATAAACCTTTAGCCAGACTCACCAAGAAAAAGAGGGAGAAGACTCGAATCAATAAAATTAGAAATGAAAAGGAGAAGAAGTTACAACAGACATTGCAGAAATACAAAGCATCCTAAGAGACTACTACAAGCAACTCTATGCCAATAAAATTGACAACCTGGAAGAAATGGACAAATTCTTAGAAAGGTATAACCTTCCAAGATTGAACCAGGAAGAAATACAAAATATGAACAGACCAATCACAAGTAATGAAATTGAAACTGTGATTAAAAATCTTCCAACAAACAAAAGTCTATGACCAGATGGCTTCACAGGTGAATCTATCAAACATTTAGAGAAGAGTTAACACCCACCCTTCTAAAACTCTTCCAAAAAATTGCAGAGGAAGGAACACTCCCAAACTCATTCTATGAGGCCACAATCACCCTGATACAAAAACCAGACAAAGGTACTACAAAAAAAAAAGAAAATTACAGACCAATATCACTGATGAATAAAGGTGCAAAAATCCTCAACAAAATACTAGCAAACAGAATCCAACAACACATTAAAAGGATCATACACCATGATCAAGTGGGATTTATACCAGGGATGCAAGGATTCTTCAATATACACAAAGCAATCAATGTGATACACCATATTAACAAATTGAAGAATAAAAACAATATGATCATCTCAATAGATGCAGAAAAAGCTTTTGACAAAATTCAACACCCATTTATGATAAAAACTCTCCAGAAAGTGGGCATATAGGGAACCTACCTCAACATAATAAAGGCCATATACGACAAACCCACAGCAAACATGATTCTCAATGGTGAAAAACTGAAAGCATTTCCTCTAAAATCAGGAAAAAGACAAGCATATCCACTCACCCCATATTAGTCAACATAGTTTTGGAAGTCCTAGCCACAGCAATCAGAGAAGAAAAAGAAATAAAAGGAATACAAATTGGAAAAGAACAAGTAAAACTGTCACGGTTTGCAGATGACATGATACTATACATAGAGAATCCTAAAGATGCCACCAGAAAACTAGTAGAGGTAATCAATGAATTTGGTAAAGTTCCAGGATACAAAATTAATGCACAGAAATTTCTTGCATTCCTATACACTAATGATGAAAAATCTGAATGAGAAATTAAGGAAACACTCCCATTTACCACTGCAACAAAAAGAATAAAATACTTAGGAATAAACCTACCTAAGGAGACAAAAGACCTGTATGCAGAAAACTATAAGACACTGATGAAAGAAATTAAAGATGATACAAACAGATGGAGAGATATACCATGTTCTTGGATTGGAAGAATCAATATTGTGAAAATGACTATACTACCCAAAGTTATCTACAGATTCAATGCAATCCCTATCAAATTACCAATGGCCTTTTTACAGAACTAGAACAAAAAATCTATAATTTGTATGGAGTCATAAAAGACCCCAAATAGCCAAAGCAGTCTTGAGGGAAAAAAAACGGAGCTGGAGGAATCAGACTCCCTGACTTCAGACTATACTGCAAAGCTATAGTAATCAAGACAATATGGTACTGGCACAAAAGCAGAAATATAGATCAGTGGAACAGGTTAGAAAGTCCAGAGATAAACCCACACACCTATGGTCAACTAATCTATGACAAAAGAGGCAAGGATATACAATGGAGAAAAGACAGTCTCTTCAATAAGTGGTCCTGGGAAAACTGGACAGCTACATGTAAAAGAATGAAATTAGAACACTCCCTAACACCATACACAAAAATAAACTCAAAATGGATTAGAGACCTAAATGTAAGACCAGATACTATAAAACTCTTAGAGGAAAACATAGGAAGAGCACTCTTTGACATAAATCACAGCAAGATCTTTTTTGATCCACCTCCTAGAGTAATGGAAATAAAAACAAAAATAAACAAATGGGACCTAATGAAACTTACAAGCCTTTGCACAGCAAAGGAAACTACAAACAAGACGAAAAGACAACCTTCAGAATGGGAGAAAATATTTGCAAACGAATCAACGGACAAAGGATTAATCTCCAAAATATATAAACAACTCATGCAGCTCAATATTAAAAAAACAAACAACTCAATCCAAAAATGGGCAGAAGACCTAAATAGACATTTCTCCAAAGAAGACATACAGATGGCCAAGAAGTACATGAAAAGCTGCTCTACATCACTAATTATTAGAGAAATGCAAATCAAAACTACAATGAGTTATCACCTCACACCAGTTAGAATGGGCATCATCAGAAAATCTACAAGCAACAAATGCTGGAGAGGGTGTGGAGAAAAGGGAACCCTCTTGCACTGTTGGTGGGAATGTAAATTGATACAGCCACTATGGAGAACAGTATGGAAGTTCCTTAAAAAACTAAAAATAGAATTACCATATGACCCAGCAATCCCACTACTGGGCATATACCCAGAGAAAACCATAATTCAAAAAGGCACATGCACCCCAATGTTCATTGCAGCACTGTTTACAATAGCCAGGACATGGAAGCAACCTAAATGCCCATTGACAGACGAATGGATAAAGAAGATGTGGTACATATATACAATGGAATATTACTCAGCCATGAAAGGGAACGAAATTGGGTCATTTGTAGAGACGTGGATGGATCTAGAGATGACAGAGTGAAGCAAGTCAGAAAGAGAAAAACAACTATAGTATATTAACGCATAAATGTGGAACCTAGAAAAATGGTACAGATGAACTGGTTTGCAGGGCAGAAATTGAGACACAGATGTAGAGAACAAAGGTATGGAAACCAAGGGCGGAAAGTGGCAGTGGAGGGGGCGGCGGGTGGTGTGATTAACTGGGAGATTCGGATTGACATATATACACTAATATGTATAAAATGGATAACTAATAAGAACCTGCTGTATAAAAAAATAAATAATATAAAATTCAAAAATTCAGAACAAAAAAGAAATTAGTAAAAAAAAAAAAAAAGAGAAGCCACCACAGTGAGAAGCCCGTGCACTGCAATGAAGAGTAGTCCCCACTCGCCGCAACTAGAGAAAGCCCACATACAGCAATGAAGACCCAACGCAGCCAAAAATATATATATATATACTTACATATATACATGAAGGTATTGAAATTGAATTTGCATATCATAAAGTGTACATATTGGAAGTGTACATGTCAATGATTTTTAGTATATTCACGGAATTGTGCAACCACCACCACAATACATTTTAGAATATTTTCATCACCTCAAAAAGAAATCCCATACCCATTCACAATCACTCCTAAGCCCCCCTCCCCCAATACCTGGTCATAGACAAACGTTAATCTACTTTCTTGCTATATAGATTTACCTATTCTAGACATTTCATATACATGAAATCATAGAGTATGTAATTTTTGTGCCTGGCTTCTTTCACTTAACATGTTTTCAAGGTTCATCTATTTTGTAGCATGTTATCAGTACTTCATTTCTTCTTACAGCTGAAAAATATTCTATTGTATGGATATAGTGTACTTTGTTTTTCCATTCACCATTTGCTAAACATTTTAAATGTTTCTTCTTCTTGTTATTATAAATAATACTTCTAAGAACAGTATGTTCAAGTTTTTACATCTTTCCATTTCTCTTGGATATTAAAAATGGAATTGCTGAGTCAAATGGTAACTATGTTTAACCAGATTTTCTTTAGTCAGGCTTCCTTTCAAAGGGGCTGCATCATTTTACATTCCCACTCAGAATGTATGAGGGTACCAATTTCTCCTTATCCTTTCCAACACTTGTTAATGTCTGTCTGTTTTATTAGAACTATCGTAGTTGTTGTGAAGTGGTATCTCAGTGTGGTTTTGATTTTTATTTCCCTGATGGCTAATGACATGAGCTTATTTTCATGTGCTTATTGGCTATTTTAATATTTTCTTTGGAGAAATATCTATTCAGATCCTTTGCCCATTTTTAATTGGGTTATTTGTCTTTTTATTTCTGAGTTGTAAAATTTCTTTATATATTCTGGATACTAGACCCTTATCAGATATATCATTTGCAAATATTTTCTCCCAATCTGTAGGCTATCTTTCTGCTTTCTTGGTAGTGTCCTTTGACACCTAAAAGTTTAAATTTTGATCAAGTAAAATTTATTTATTTTTGTTGTTGTTCTTGTTGCTTATACTTTGGGGATCATATCTAAGAACCCGTTGCCTAAGTCAAGGTCACAAAGATGTTGTGTTTGTTTTTTCTAAGATTTTAATAATATTATTTCTTACATTTAGGTTTTTTGATTCATTTTGAGTTAATTTTTGTAAATGGTGTGAAGTGGGAGTCCAACTTCATTCTTTTACATGTGTATACCCAATTGTCTAAACACCGTTTGTTGAAAGGAATATTTATTCTTTCCCATTAGACGGTCTTGGCATCCTGGTAAAAAAATCAATTGGTCATAGATGTATGGGCTTATGTTTGGACTTAATTCTATTTCATTGATCTATACGTCTATTTTGTTGCCAGAACTGGACAGTCTTGATTACTGTAGCTTCTGTAGTAAGTTTTGAAATAGTGAAGTATGACCTCTCCAACTTTTTCTTTTTCAAGATTGTCTTGGCTATTCTAGGTCCCTTGAATTTCCATATGAATTTTCGGATCAACTTGTCAATTTCTGCAAAGAACACAGCTGAGATTTTGTTACAGATTGTGTTGAATCTGTAAACCATGAGCATTAGAAAAAATATTAAGATGATATAAAAGAATCAGTAATCCATATTTTTTTTCAGGTCACTATCATCCCTTTCATATATTATTGGGAAAATCTCAGGATTTTTAACCAAATAAAAAGGAAAATGGACTTAAGAATCATGGAACTCCCACTCTCCTCTTGGTTCCATGGTAGGTATTTTAAGTAAGTTTTTCCTCATTGAATTCTCATGATAATCCTGTGAGAGACAGGTGGTATTACCTCCATTTTACCTACCATCAAGATTCAAACAAGTTAGGAAACATGCTCGAATCTCCACAGTCAGCAAAAGGAGAAGTCATATTTTCAATCCAGACTAAAGCTGTACTGATGTGCCTAGGTGTTCGAAGAGCCTTATATCGCTTCTGAGAAAAGCTGTGTCTTTCCTAAAGGTACCCTCATGACTCTCCATGACTGGGCTATGGACTGACCTTCCTTTTGGAAAAAAGTACAAATCAACTTCTGAATTTTCTCAAGAGATTATCTGTTAAACGGTTGATGGGTCTGGTTCCTAAAGTATATGTTTTACACTTTAATCAATTACATGACATTCAGGAACTCCTCAGAAAATTCAACCATGAAAATTCATATTTTGCTTTTGCATTTTGTATTTGCAACTACCAGTGGTTGTTTCTGACAAGATTTAGGCATTCTTGAAGTTGGAAGTGTTCATTATGCATCACTCTAGGCTCTTAAAAAATCTATAATCATAATATCTTAATAAAAATACCGATAAAAAGAATAATCTTAGTAAAAATAAACAAATGAAAAAATGTTTCATCAACAAGAGAGTTTGGAAGACAGTAGGTAAAGCAAAATCAATCAAGTTTCTCTGTTTCAGGATTTCTCGTTTAACTTAAGGTTCATATGTATTCTAGAAGGTGTAAACACACAGTTTCTCAGACATGTTAAATGCTTGTCAATGGGCTTCTCATAGAACTAGAATATCATGGAACACACGTTAGCCTCAGGAAATGCCATGAATGTTCTATATTTCCTTAGATTTCTATAGCAATAATTCCTCTGAATAAAGTCAATGCTCACCACTACACTTCCCCCATCCCTACCACCACCATCATCACATAGATTTTTAAATAGACGCATATAACAAAAATTCATTTGAGAAAGTTTCTAAATATTTAGAAATTTATATTTTAAAATTCTATCTGTTGTATTATCAAATGTCTTATATATAAGAATCCACATAATAAATTTTACCTGAAAGCCAATGGCAAGAGAAGGTCCACCCCTCCATGCAAATGTGTATACTTCCTTTGATACTGAAAGTTATATAATACAACATATACAACACATTTTTCATTTTTGCCTGACCCCCAGGAATCTGTCTAAGGTAAGTGCCTACACACAATATATACCATCTCTATTGTATACTGGTCCCCAAGTATTTATGTTTCCTGGCTTTTTAAAATTGTATATGTACGTCTATTTTTGCCTTGTCTGATATGTTCTAATATGTTGCATTCTGCTCAAGTCTTACTTGCAATTGGGGCAAGAGGGTATGATTGATAAATCAATAAATAAATGAATAAATAATTTATACGAAAGCAAAATTAAATTTTTATCTTTTTAAAATTAACTTGTCAGATCAAAACTGCTGTACACATTCTCAAAATATGAAGGGTGGGATTGAGACTCTATGTATTAAAGCAAAGATTCTAGTGTATACATGAAAATTCATGCTGAAGGGTCTTGAGAGGGGATGTAGTTTTAAGACATACCCCAGAGCAGCTGATTCAATGACAATTCAATTACATAATCCCAGAGCAGTGGATTCTGATGTACAGACTCACATGGTTATACATATGCAGAAACTCATCATATGTATTAAGAAACTATGAACAAAGCAAAAATAAAACAAAGCAAAAACTAAACCAAAAATTCCAATGGTTTTAAACATCAGCTCCCAAACAAAGTCACAGGACGTACCAAATTTTAGGCATGATTTGTGTTTACTTGTCAGATGGGCAAACTTAAGTGCTGTGTTCTAGAATGAGACACAATTTACTTATTGAACAACATTTAATTCTTCTCCAGAGCAAATCTAAAGACATGGAATAAGTAAATTAATTAGTAAGCAAACAAACGGGTTATCTATGAAACCAGTGTGTGTTTGGCCTTGCCTCTCAAAGTAAAGCTTAAAACTAGACTTTTTGAGAAATACTGAATGGAAAGATTTATGAATACATAAAAGGAAATTTTGGTCTAGAGATTTTCAAACTTGTCTTTGAGAGTGAATTATTTTTCAATCCTAATCTCAGGATTTAGAGCCACTTTTAGGGCATTAATGCTGTACATAGTACCAGTAGAGAAGTTGAAATAGTCTTGAGAAATCACATTCATATTAATTTTTTAAAAAACTCACAAGAGAAAGGGTGCCCTGAAAGACCCAATTTTTACAATTTCTTTATTTATAAATGGTTGTTTTTGCTCCACTCCACCACTATCACTCCCAATGTTAAAGCCCCTTGGAATTCATGGAAGCATTTTTTAAAGAAATGGAGCTTTACAATGTCGAAGAACCCACACTTTCTTCCCAAAGAACTGACCAGAAGCTTGTGTTGTATCATGTGACCCTTGGACCAAGGGGGCAGGCACCCCCTGAAGACTGACTGAATGAGATGCCTGGTTTGCAAAGATTGGTCTGTTCCCTAGATAGACATTTCTCCAAAGAAGATATACAGATTGCCAACAAACACATGAAAGGATGCTCAACATCACTAATCATTAGAGAAATGCAAATCAAAACTACAATGAGATATCACCTCATACAGGTCAGAATGGTCATCATCAAAATATCTACAAACAACAAATCCTGGAGAGGGTGTGGAGAAAAGGGACCCTCTTGCACTGTTGGTGGGAATGTAAATTGATACAGCCAGTATGGAAAACAGTATGGAGGTTCCTTAAAAAACTACAAATAGAACTACCATATGACCCAGCAATCCCACTACTGGGCATATACCCTGAGAAAACCATAATTCAAAAAGAGTCATGTACCACAGTGTTCATTGCAGCTCTATTTACAATAACCAGGACATGGAAGCAACCTAAGTGTCCATCGACAGATGAATGGATAAAGAAGATGTGGCACATATATACAATGGAATATTACTCAGCCATAAAAAGAAATGAAATTGAGTTATTTGTAGTGAGGTGGATGCACCTAGAGTCTGTCATACAGAGTGAAGTAAGTCAGAAAGAGAAAAACAAATACCATATGCTAACACATATATATGCAATCTAAAAAAAAAAAAATGGTTCTGAAGAACCTAGGTGCAGGACAGGAATAAAGATGCAGACATAGAGAATGGACTTGAGGACACTGGAAGGGGGAAGGGTAAGCTGGAACGAAGTGAGAGAGTGGCATGGACATATATACACTACCAGTTGTGAAATAGATAGCTAGTGGGAAGCAGCCTCATAGCACAGGGAGATCAGCTCGGTGCTTGGTGACCACCGAGAGGGGTGGGATAGGGAGGGTGGGAGGGAGATGCAAGAGGGAGGGGATATGGGGATATATGTATACGTATAGCTGATTCACTTTGTGATACAGCAGAAACTAACACACCATTGTAAAGCAATTATACTCCAATAAAAATGTTTTTTAAAAAATAGATTAAAGACCTAAATATGAGGCCAGTCACTATAAAACTCTTAGAGGAAAACATAGGCAGAACACTCTATGACATAAGTCACAGCAAGATCCTTTTTGACCTACCTCCTAGAGACAGGGAAATGAAAACAAAAATAAACAAATGGGACCTAATAAAACTTAAAAGCTTTTGCACAGCAAAGGAAACCATAAACAAGATGAAAAGACAACTCTCAGAATGGGAGAAAATAGTTGCAAGTGAAGCAACTGACAAAGGATTAATCTCCAAAATATACAAGCAGTTCGTGCAGCTCAATATCACAAAAACAAACAACCCAATCCAAAAATGGGCAGAAGACCTAAATAGACATTTCTCCCAAGAAGATATACAGATTGCCAACAAATACATGAAAGGATGCTCAACATCACTAATCATTAGAGAAATGCAAATCAAAACCACAATGAGGTATCACCTCACACTGGTCAGAATGGCCATCATCAAAAAATCTATCTACAAACAATAAATGCTGGAGAGGGTGTGGAGAAAAAGGAACCCTCTTGCAGTGTTGGTGGGAATGTAAATTGATACAGCCACTATGGAGAACAGTATGGAGGTTCCTTAAAAAACTAAAAATAGAACTACCATATGACCCAGCAATCCCTCTACTGGGCATATACCCTGAGAAAACCATAATTCAAAAAGAGACATGTACCACAATGTTCATTGCAGCACTATTTACAATAGCCAGGACATGGAAGCAACCTAAGGGTCCATCAACAGATGAATGGATAAAGAAGATGTGGCACATATATGCAGTGGAATATTACTCAACCATAAAAAGAAATGAAATTGAGTTCTTTGTAGTGAGGTGGATGGACCTAGTGTCTGTCATACAGAGTGAAGTAAGTCAGAAAGAGAAAAACAAATACTGTATGCTAACACATATATATGGAATCTAAAAAAAAATGGTTTTGCTGAACCTAGGTGCAGGCCTGGAATAAAGATGCAGACATAGAGAATGGACTTGAGGACATGGGGAGGGGGAAGGGTAAGCTGGGACAAAGTGAGAGAGTGGCATGGACATATATACACTACCAAATGTAAAATAGATAGCTAGTGGGAAGCAGCCGCATAGCACAGGGAGATCTGCTCGGTGTTGTGTGACCCCCTAGAGGGGTGGGATAGGGAGGGTGGGAGGGAGATGCAAGAGGGAGGGGATATGGGGATATATGTATACATATAGCTGATTCACTTTGTTATACAGCAGAAACTAACACAACATTGTAAAACAATTATACTCCAATAAAGATGTTAAAATAATTATTAGTTCAGTAATTTTTGTGTACATAAACATATATTAATGTGTGTGCATGCATTCAAGCATGCATATATATTTTATTTACAATACAAATAGAAATCTAATTTTAATTACATAATAATTACTAGAGAGAAAGTGAGTGCTAATGCAACTCTTGAGTACTGCATAATAGTTAGTACCTATGACTCTGGAGTCTGATTATCTTGTTCAAAACCTCATGCTACCACTTAGAAACTGTTACTAGGGCAAGATAATTAACCTTTCCAAGCCTCTGTAAAATGAAGGCAATAATAAATAGAACCTAACTCAGAAGCTTTATTTTTAGTGTCCAATGCTAAAACTATGCAAGATGGGAATGCAAATATAAAATATACCAAAATTAATGAGTGTGATACACTTGCTTGGATTCACAGTAACTAGGAAATCAGCCCTTCCACCATCAACATAATTTCACCTCATTTATTTTGAAAGTTAAACCATGTTCAACAAATACCATGACCCCTTTATAGAGCATAATTCTGGCTTTCAGCTGTCATCCTGGCATAACTATTGACAGTGATTCCTGCCACTCTCAAAAGTTTGCATGATAATTTATTTGCTTACTCAGCCTTTACAGAACTTGGATGTCAGTCTCTTCTTTTTTCCTCTAAATAAATACTGTGACTGCTTTTGTTTTCAGATGTCTATGTGACATCTTTTCAAATATGTATGGTTTTTTTCTTTCCAAATTTGTGCTATCAGTTTTTCCTCTCAAATAGCCCTTTGAGGTTTTTTTAAAACTTGTGAGTACCAGGTCTCCACCCCCCCACCCCGCCCCCATGTAACACAAGAAATTCCTAAAAGCGTTGTAGGTATTTATACTGAGGGGTTAGGGGGAGAGGCCTGTATTCATGTATAATAGAAAACTGTAAAACTGATTTTCAAGGAACTGGGGTGTGCACTAATTCAACTTCTAGCTGATGGATGCACCCTTCTCTTCTCCCTGCATGAAGATTTGCATAAGCCACAAAAACTATATTTCAGAATACTTAGTTTGTGATCTTTTCCCCGTAAGAACAATTTAAAACTAGAGATCGATGCATGAGACACAATTTGGGGAGCAAGGGGTGATAACAGGTCAGCCTTAAAGACTATGAATATTCATACAGTGAAGAGACCTCTTTGCTTTGGTTTCAACCAGACTTTCCCAGAGTGACTTGTGCACAGAACAGATCTTTTTTTTTTTCTTTTTGCATTTTTACTTCTTTAACTGAGAGGCTGTGTAATGGCATGGAAAGAGCTTACAGCAGAGCTATTAAAACACCAGATCTGGAGATAATCGTGGCTGTATCACTTATTAGCTGGATGACCTTGAAAGGTTACTTAATCTATCAACTTCTTCATTAATGAAATGGAAAACCAATAGCATCTCTCTCATCTTGTTATAACAAGCGAATATAAATAGAAAGGTTAATTTAATAAATAGTATTGAAAAAGCTAGTTATTCATTAGAAGGAAAACATATTGGACTCTCCATCTCATGCCATATACAAAATATAAATTCCCAATGGATTAAAGATTAAATACAAAAACAGGAACAGCAAATACAATAACAAAAGCCTTAGAAGAAAATCCAGGAGGCTGCCTGTACAATTTAAGGATGGGGGGAACATGTTGACTAAGGCAAGTAACCTAAGAAACTGTAAAAGAAATTATAGACTTTTTTTTACTATACAAGAAGTTGAAAACTTTTGTCTGTCATAAATATATATACCAATATACAAATGATAGAGTTGGAAAAAATATTTCCATGCAAATGACAGATAAAGAAGTAATATCTATATAATGCAAAAAGTTTTTGCAAACTGACAAGCAAAAAAAAAAAAAGCCAACTGAATAGAAAAATTTTCAAAGAAATTGAATAGCAAGTCACAGAAGGGCAAATTCAAATGTTGTTTATATAAAAAGATGAATAAACTCATTAAAGATCAAGAAAATGCCAATTAAAGTAACAGTGAGATAACAGTGACACTCATCAAATTGGCAAAATTTATCTTTAAAAGTTAACATTTATTGATGGCAAATACTTGGAGGGGACCAAGCTCTCATACTTTGCTGGTTGAAATATAAATTATGTAGACTTTTTCAAAAAGCAACCACGAAGAAAAATCTATTAAAAGGAAAAATATGTTTATCTTTGACCTAGAAATCCCACTCCTGTTTGTCTATTCTAGAGAAGTCAAAACACCGATATGTTTATGCACATAAACACACACATAGTGGCAAAGGAATAGAAATGAAGTCAAGGTCCGTCAATAAGAAAACAGTTGAATTAATTATGGTGTTTCTGTATCACAGGGCATTACACTCCATTACAAAGAATGGATTAGAGCCAAACCAATTCACCCAGAAGGCTAGCTACAAGACATTGTTAAATGAGATAGGCATGATGAGAAAGGTTTTTTCAGCAAATTACTATTATTTACTAGTTTAGATAATAGTAAATGACACTCATCCTGTGCCCACACTAGTTTCTTGGCATTCTGTTGACACCCAGTCTTCATTCTTGAACTATTGTATTTTAAAGGGTCAATCAGCATTCACAATCTATCCACACTCGAGCCCGATCTTAGGAGGAGACAAATTGCCATCCATCCATGATCAACTCTTCAGACGCAAATTGGTCATTACTCCTCTTCATTAGAGAAATCTTGGTGTTTCTCTAATAATTAAAATAATGGACAATAATCCAATTCTGTTTGGGTTGTTCCTTTTATTTGGGACATTAAGGATTTGGCTTCTTTGTTTCCCTTGTGAGAGATGTTTGTAAAAGTAGGTGTTGCAGTTTATCTCACAGACAAATAAAGCATTATTATCCCAAGAGCTTCTAAAATGGAGAAGAAAAAGCAATAGATTTACTTTTTAAAAATGGTTTGCTGATAAGAGAGACAGCCCATGAGTTGAAAATGTGAGAGGTCCTGGACTGTACAGAAAGATGCTCAACCTTGCTTGCCGTGGAATTTTCTTGCACTAACCTAGGTAAGGAAACTCCCACTCCTGCCCAATCTCCACTTTTGGCTTTTCACTCTCCCAGACCTGGTGCGTTTTAGCTCTTTGTCAAAGGGCAACAGTTTCTCTTGCAGCTAACCTGACACCTCCCCACCACCACCATTAAAGTCTGAGGCTTAGGAGAACTAAGAGATGAACTCAGTTTCCAGTCCAACCTCTGGATTCTGGCTCATCCTCCCAGGTTCCTGCTTCTCTTAGTTTCCCCTGCTAACTCCCTGCCCTGCTGACTTTAGGCTCCAACATCACACAACAGAAACAACAGCCACATATAAATTGTTTAACCAGTTCTCACAATTGTGTAAGGTCAAATACATAAAATCATGGCTTATTATCAATATTTCCCACTGTTTCTGACTTTTAGATTGAACTCTGATTGATGCCTTACTCAAAATAAGAGAAAGGCATATTAAAAGTTCACTGAGGTAGAATCAGTGAATATCTGATATATAAAAATATATTTTTATGTTGGATGAAAGCTGTGGGAACACAGGCCCAATCATATATTGTTAAGGAAATTAAAAAGTACTGTGATACCTATGGAGAATAATTTGACTCACATCGAGTGAAACCATACATAGATTTACTCTTAGATCCTGAGGTACTACTTCTGGAATCTATCCCAAAGATACACTGGCAAAAATATAAAATGATGCATGCACAAGCCTATTAATTGAAACACAAAGTTAATAACAAAAGACTGGCAATAACCCAAATGTACATCAATAGAGAACAGATTGAAAAATTATAATAAATCCAAGTATTGAAGTAGTATAAAGCTGTCAAAGGAAATGAGGTGCATCTCCATATATTACTATGGGTTAATTGCAGGATATAGTAAATTAGTAGAAAGTAGAAGATGCAAAGGGGAAAAAAGTGTGGGTAGTGTGTGTCTACCATTTATCTAAGTGTTTGCAAGGATGTGAAACAACTGGAACTTTTATTCTATACACTGCTGGTGGGAATATAAAATGTTACTTTTGAAAACAGTTTAAACATACACCTACCATAAGAACCAGCCATTACATTCAAAGGTATTTAACCCAAAAAAATGAAAGCATAAATCTATACACAGACTTGTAAATAAATGTTCATAGCAGCTTCATTTTTAATAGCCAAAGACTGAAAGCAAACTGAATGTTCATGAACAGATGAATGGATAAACAAATTGTGGTATATCCATATAAAGGAATACTATTCATCAATAAGAAAGAACTGTTCATACATAAAACTTTGATGAATCTCAATATAATTATACTGAGTGAAAGAAACAAGACAAAAAGAGTACACAGATTCACAGTGATCTCTATTAAAATTCCAGCAAATTTTATTTGCAGAAATGAAAAAAATGACACTAAAATTCGTTTGGAATTTCAAGGGATCCCCAAATAGCCAAAACAGTCTTGAAAAATAAAAATAAAAAAAGGTTGAGGGTTTATATTTCCTGACTTCAAATTTACTACAAAGACACAGTAATCAAACCAGTGTGGTGTTGGTGTAAAGACAAATAGTTTACCGGCATAGAACTGAGAGTCCAGAAATAAACCCATGCAGCTACGCTGCATTGATTTTTAGCAAGGGTGCCAAGAGCATTTAATGGGGGAAGGACTATCTTTTTAACAAATGGTGCTAGGACAACTGGATAGCCACATGCAAAAGAATAAAGTTGAACCTCTATCTCACTCCACATACAAAAATAAACTCAAACTGGATCAAACACCTAAGTGTAAGAGATAAAACTATAACATTCTTAGAAGAAAACAGAGGGGTCCTTCGTGACCTTGAATTAAGCAATGGATTCTTAGATGTGACACCAAAAACACAAGCAACTAAAGAAAAAATAAATTGTCCTTGATCCAAATTAAAAACTTTTGCACATCAAAGGACACCAGCAAGGAAGTGAAAAGACAGCTTACGGAATGGGAGAAAATACTTGCAAGCCATATGTCTGATAAGGGTCTAGAATCCAGAATAAACAGAGAACTCTTACAACAACAACAAAAAGACAAACAATCCAATTAGAAAATGGGTGAAGGACTTGAACAGACATTTCCCTGAAGATGAACAATTTCAAAATGTTGAAGAGATGCTCAACATAATTAGCCATTAGGGAAATGCAAATGAAGACTGAAATGAAATACTAATTCACACCACTAGGTTGGCTATAATTTTTTTTAATGGGAAATAACAAATGTTGCTGAGGATGTGGAGAGATTGGAATCCTCACACATTGCTGGTGAGAATGCAAAACGGGGCAGCCACCATGGAAAGCTGTTAAACATACTGTTAAAATATGACCAACCACTCTCTTACGTATATGCCCCAAAATATTGAAAACACGCAGTCAAACAAAACCATGATTTGTCCATGAATGTTCATAGCAGAACAATTCACAAGAGCCAAAGGGTGTAAACAACCCAAATGTATATCAAAAGATGAATGAGTAAACAAATTGAGGTATATCCATACAGTGAAATATTTTTCAGACATAAAATAGGAATGTCTTACTAATACATGCTACAACACGGATGCACCTGAAAAACATTATGCTAAGTGAAAGAAGCCAGACATAAAAGGCCACACAGTACATGATTCCTTTTATATGAAATACCCAGAATAGGTAAAACCAGAGAGACAAAAAGCAGATTAGTGGTTGCCAGGGGCTGGGTAGAGGAGAGAAAAGAAAAGTGACTGCTTAATGAGTACGAGGTTTCTTTCGGGGGCAACCAAAATGTATTGGAACTAGATAAAGGTGATGGCTACACAATACTGTAAATGTACTAAATGCCACTGAATTGTCTACTTTAAAATGGTGCATTTTATGTTATGTGAATTTTGCGTCAACAAAAGAAAGCAAGACTACATAGTGAATGATTTCTTTTGTATAAAATTATAGAGATGAAAATTCATCTATAAGGACAGAGAGCAGATCAGTGGTTGCCTTGAGATAGGAGGGTGTACAGGGGAGGGGGATTACCAAAGGGCACAGGAAGCTTTAGGGAGTGATGGACATGCTCATTATCTTGATTGTAGTGATGGTTTTGTAGCTGTATACATATGTCCAAATATGTGTGCAGTTTATTGTATGTTATAATATAATTCACAATTAGTCACACCTCAATAAAGCTGAAAATAATTTAAAATGATGGAGTTCTCTATAGATTAAAAGATACTTAACAGTCATAGTAACAATTGTACTGTGTGACATCATTTACCTCCTTATAAAAAACACATCATAATACATAAAAGGTACAAGGAAAAATGTGAATGACAGATAATGAATGACACTAAGGTATTGCCGTTAATTTTGTTAGCATGATAATGGTATATGATTATGTATTTTAAAGTCTTTATCTTTTGGCAATGCATAATGAGGAGGTTATTCTCTTTACCTTTATATACATTTGAAATTTTCTATAATAAAATATTTAAAAATAAGGTTAGCATGCATATGTATTCTCCTCACGTAATACAAGATGTAAAGGGAATTTCTTATACTTTTATTCCCTTTCCAAGCCATAAACAACTTCATGGGGATAGATTTTATTCAGTAGAATGACTCAAGCCTGTTCTACCATGCTGTCTTAGTTAGTGATAGTTTTACTAGGTCCATACATTAACTGATAAAGGAGGAACTGACACAAAGCCAATGATCAAGGTCTTGGCCTCCTGAGGCAAGACTGTCTAAGAGTCTCCCAACATAATTTTGAGGTGAAGGGGGTCATTACACTTCACTGAGATTTTTCAGAAACTGAATTTCTATGTTTTTCAATACCAATCATCTCTCACTCAGCCATCATGGCAAAACTCCAAAGCCTCAGTCTGAGGTTACCCTGGGAAATGTCTTTAAAACACTATTTCTACTTTTATTTCTGGATGATCAGAAATAACTGTATCCTTCTGGGGATAATATAAACTATTTGTCCCATGTTCTGCACAGAATATTGGCATTTCTGATGAATAGGAGAAAGTTAAATCCATTTTGGGAGAGAAAGGGGAATTGGAGAAATCAATGTCTCTAAATGTTCTGGTTTGTATTTTCAAAAGTTTAAGGGTTTTTTAAAACTGTTAATTCCTCTAAGGTTTTACTTATAAATATATGTGTGCCTCCCTTCCACTGAAAAATTCTTTCAATATTTCTTAGGTTGTTCTTAATCTATTCTATGCAATTGTCGTAAATCAATACCTTTACTGAGAACACCACAAACCCAACAATTACTTTGAAAGTTTCCTGCTCAAATACACCCAGACGTAAAACTGGAATATACCACAAAACTTAGGACTATCAGATTTATATGATTTTAAACAGAGATCTCTCTTATAAGTAGCCGATAGAAACTGAGTTCCAAAGTATAATGTCACTAAATCATTATCCTAGAATCAGTTAAACAAAAGGTTTTGGTTTAGAAATCTACTCTACATGGAAGATAAAAACACATTACTTCAAATCACTATGCACTATGGCATTTTTACCCATTCTGTTTAATCAAAGCACATAGCTCATTAAACCAGGACAGTGAACCATATGTACATTACCCAGTCATATTAATCTTATTGGTCCTTGCCTGTCTGACAATGACCAACTCCATGTTAATAATGACTCCTCCCTAAAGAAAGATCTGAAATTCTTCTACCTACCTCTCACTCCTCCTAGCTCTGCACAGAGACATTCCTAATAGTTGATAGAGAGACCCTCTTCTTGGTGATGACACCTGTGAAGTTGTTCAAACACAGAGATACAAAGACATGAATTTAATTCTTCTTCCAATTTATCCTTCAAGTCACTTTTCTCTAGTAGACTTTTGTCATTTAAATTTTGAATAAAATATCTATTTTATCACACCCTCCAACTCTGTAACAATCACTACTACTTCTTGAATGCCTTCTTGAGCCCTGGCACTCACTAGACATGTGTATACTCTAGACCAAGCCTCACAATAATCATGCAAAGAAGATCTTACTTTTTAAAATGAGAACACAAATAGCCAGAGAGATTAAGCTCAAGCTCACTCAGCAATAAGTGATAGAGCTAAAATTCTAAACTTAGTCCACCTGCCTGTGTCTTGTGTTCTATCTACTACTTCCTTTCCACTCTCTACATCTCTCAACATAACTGTGTTATCACTTTCCAAGACTTTCACTCTCCTTAATAACTTCAGCACCTAGTTCCCAAAGTGTAGAGGCCTGACCCATCCAGCTACTGTGCCACAAATAAGATGTCAGCTAACTCTGGAGGTTTACTATTGAGAAGTCAATTTGGTTCTCATTCTTTTTTTTTTCTTTTCCATATTCTTTTCCATTATGGTTTTCTAACAGGATATTGAATATAGTTCCCTGTGCTATACAGTAGGACCTTGCTGTTTATCCATTCTATACATAATAGCTTGTATCTGCTAATCCCAAACTCCCAATCCATCCCTCCCCCACCCCCCTTGGCAACCACAAATCTGTTCTCTGTGTCCATGAGTCTGTTTCTATTTTGTAAATAAGTTCATTTGTGTCATATTTTAGATTCCACATATAAGTGATATCATATGGTATTTGTCTTTCTCTGACTTACTTCACTTAGTATGATAATCTCTAGGTCCATCCACGTTGCTGCAAATTGCATTATTTCATTCTTTTTTATGGCTGAGTAATATTCCACTGTACATATGTACCACATCTTCGTTATCCATTCATCTGTTGGTGGACATTTAGGTTGCTTCCACATCTTGGCTATTGTAAATAGTCCTGCTATGGACATAGAGGTGCATGTATCTTTTCAAGTTATGGTTTTGTCCAGATATATGCCCAGGAGTGAGATTGTTGGATCATATGGCAACTCTATTTTTAGTTTTTTAAGGAACCTCCATACTGTTTTCCATAGTGGCTGCACCAACTTACATTCCCACCAACAGTGTAGAAGGGTTCCCTTTTCTCCACACCCTCTCCAGCATTTGTTATTTGTAGACTTTTTAATAATGGCCATTCTGATCAGTGTGAGGAGATATCTCATTGCAGTTTTGATCTGCATTTCTCTAATAATTAGCAATGATGGACATCTTTTCATGGGCCTATTGGCCCTCTGTATGTCTTATTTGGAGAAATGTCTACTTAGGTCTTCTGCCTATTTTTTGATTGGGTTGTTTGGGTTTTTTTGTTGTTGTTGTTGTTATTAAGTTGTAAGAGTTGTTTGTGTATTTTGGAAATTAAGCCATTGTCAGTTACATCATTTACAAATATTTTCTCCCAGTCCATACGTTACCTTTTTGTTTTGTTTATGGTTTCCTTTGTTGTGCAAAAGCTTATAAGTTTGATTAGGTCCCATTTGTTTATTTTTGTTTTTATTTCTACTGCCTTGGAAGCCTGACCAAAGAAAACATTGGTATGATTTATGTCAGAGAATGTTTTCCTGAGTTTTATGGAGTCATGTCTTATACTTAAGTCTTTACATTTGGCTCTCATTCTTAGGCCACATTTCATGCTAACCACTTTTGCCACTTATAAGGGTAATGTTTTGTTTTCCACCTACCTTATTCCTTCATCTTATTTCTCAGTTGGTTCAAAACCCAAATGGGGAAGATTGGGCCCACTCTATGATCTGACATCACTATTTTAGAATATGTGCTCATAAGTTTGGGTGGATTTTGCCTTTGCTTATTAAAAAAGAGGGTTCCCTATGCAAATCCATACTGTAACCAAACACAGTAGTTGTTTAACCTGCGTGCATGCACACACGGAGAAGTTAGGTTAAGAACATATGTGTTAATTTGCCTCTGAGGAACAACTTTAATTATAAGTGAACATTTTTTTATTCCTTAACTAGGCCCAATAGGACTTCCCTTTGGCAGTACCTACTTTTTTATTTTTAGCTGTTGGTTAGAAATGTTCTCTGTAATTGAAAGCAATAAAAAGATTTTCATTTAAAAGGAAGGGGAGTCTATAAATCAGATTGATATTCTCCCACATAACAATGAGTCTTTAGGATTTTATTTAAGCTTCTTCCCCTGTTTAAATAATATTGAGACCCTTTCTACTTGCAAGTGGAAAGTAACACAGCTTGCTGTGCTACCAAACCCAAGAAACCTCACAATATAAATAGAGCCAGAGGTACATAGAGCCAAAGCCAGCTCAGCTCCTGCAGGATTCCCTTGAATACAAGTCCCTTGCCAGCAACCAACATATTTTCTTAGCAAGAGGAAAAATATTTCACAGCATGTTACATTACTTGCTGTTTTTCAGCTCTTAAATAATAAAAGTCAATAATCAGTGAAGTCAGAACAATGACTTTAAACTCACACGGGGGCCACCAGGTTAAGAACTGTGGACCAGATTACCAATTCTGGCAAAAAAGGAGAGCAGGTTTATGATCAGATGGTCCATAGCATAAATAGCTGAAAATGGCAATAATCAAGGATCCATTTCAGTGCTTTATGACTCACATTTACATGTTAATGATCAAATGGAGAATCAGAATTATTGTTGGGAAGAGAGACACTGTACCCCAGGAGAAATAGGAGATTACTTAACTTCTGGGGTTTCACAGACCGCAAATGGATCATCAGGGGCCTTTACTGCACATTTAACAGTTCATTTCAAGGTGCATCCTATGTGTCACAGCCCCAAACTCAAATACCTGCAGGGTCAAATAGGTAATGGAAGTAAGCAACATGGACCCCGTTTACTAGTTCACACAACTTCTCTAAATTCTCAGCAGGACTAGCTACACAATTTGTGGAGTCCAATGCCTAATGAAAATGCAAGGCCCCTTGTTCTCAAAGCAGCAAAAAAGTGACATTAAAGGTATTAAAGTATGAAGCTTTTTCATTTCTCCCCAGTCTCATGCTGTCTCTGTCTCTGTCTCTCTTTCCCCACAACTCCCTCTATGTGCCCTGTCAAGATGATTGTATTTGCTATTTAATGCTGCTTTTCCTCAGGCACAGGCAGACTCGAGGCGAGTGCAGACCCTACGGTGTAAGACCTAAAATTAAGATTCAATATTACATGCTGTCTTGACATCTGAAGCCAAGAGGGCCTCAAATGGCATAATGACAAGTTCCCCTCCCCACTCTGCTCCTGCAGATAAGGTCCCCTTGCCAAACACCCCTCCTTATCATGGGGCCCCAACACAGGGCCTGCTTGTTCCTGAGCAGCAGGTTTCAGTCCCCTGCCAGCCCACAGAATTATTCAAACCAGCCAATTCCATCCTCCCGTGGAAATCAGGGGTCACCTCTACCTCTTGTTACTACAAAGCCTGCTCTCACAGCCTCTGCTTATTTACTCTCTTCCCAAATGCAACTCCTCTGTGGCCCTGTGTGGCACGTGACTTCTTCCTCCCTGGAGCTGTGAGTACAGATGACTAATAACTGCTGTCAATCTCATTTGTCTTGTGTCAAGTGTCATGTGTTCAGCCATCCCCATAATCCCAGGGCATGACTCTTACCTTTGCCAACAGAGTGAAGAGGAGGCAATCAAAATAGACTCTCACAGACCCTGCCCTGTGACATCATGAGCAGGCATATGTGTACATGCTGGTATGTGATCCACCGACTGCCAGGATCCCCCTCCCACACGCTGCTGGACCAGCACACCATGCCCCAACCATGGGTGCGGAAGGTATCTTCTCTTACCGTGAGTTTACCACCCCAAGTCATGGCAGATGGGCAACCCCCAGGGGCATTGCAATCTCTCGTCCAGGACATGACGGACTAAGGATGGATGAGAGGGTCACTCCTGCCAAGTCACCCACCAACAACACCCTGGCACTGCTAGCCCAGGGTGGAGACAGCCACCACCATGCCCAGCTCCAAGACAGGAGGCGGACATGCCTGTCCAGCACTGACTGTCCACACATCAATGCCCAGACCCCCACTAGGGGGAGACGGTGGCAGTAGTCATGAGGTGGGGATGAGGAGCAGGGTCCAGGCAAGGTCTGGGGCACCGGGAAGTGGGGAAGTAGGTGGCTGAGCATCCTTCCCAGGAATGCAGGCAGTGAGGTGCTAGAGATGGAACTGCACGTGAGTTAAGGCTGCAGACCTGGGGCACGCTCCATTGTCCCATCAGACTTCATGAACAAAGCACAAATTCAAAGATAAAATTATTAAGAATTTTAAGACCGTAACCATAGGGCATTAAACCCTAAGCATGGAGCCCTGCCTGTGAAGTTGGTCCTGGTTCTCAAACATTCAGCACACTAATTAACAATGTTTCTGGTTGTACATGTTTATGTCTGTTCATGACACATGATTTCTACTGCACCCAGAAAATCCTTTCTGATAAACTTGCTATCTCATAAAAACTTCAATGCCTCCAAAGTATCTTCATTCTTACTGAATTTACAACATCTTAATTTATTTTCATTGAAATGTAAAACCTGTTGAAATTTCAGTAATTTTATTTTCAGTTTGGCCCATGGTTCTCAACGTGGTTACTTCATAAAGAATTCTTAAATTACATCACTTTGCATAGATACAATTAATTTGTACCTTAAACACCTAGGAATGTGTTTCATATCTACAAAGAAATTTGCTTTCTCCTTTCTTGCATGAAACATAATACCCACTCAATGTATCTTCCATTATTCCAGTTTGAATAGATACAGAAAATACTTCCTCTTAATTCTCTGCCATGAAAACAGCACTGCAGTTCTGACTGTGAGGGCCCACTGACAGTCTCAGTGTTGAGGGGCCAGTAGAGTATGGTTTGGGGAGCACGTGCCCCATCTAAATGGAGCCTCTATCACTCAGCAGCCAAATCATTGCCACATGGAAATATGGACCCAGGATTGGCAGAGCTGCCACATTTTCAAAGAAAGCCAGTAATTCAGATTTTTACAGGAAAATAAAACTTATTTGTAAATGATGACAACCAATGAAAAAAAATTTTTTTAATGCTGATTTGACCAACACTGAAAGGACCTGATAAGACACATGTAGGTAGCATTCAGCCACATTTGATGGTCTCTGACATGCAAGAAGAGTACCACTCTCATAAAAATCCCATTTATTGCTCTGTCATGACACTTACCACTTATACACTCATTATCTGTTTATTTGCCTGTTTCCTTCACTAGACCCTGAGCTCCCTGTTGAAGGGAGTATGTCTGCACCTGGCACAATGGTCTGGCACACACCAGGTGCTACAGAATCATCTATTAAATGATTTATTTTACTTTTTAAATTTTATTTATTTATTTTTGGCTCCATTGGGTCTTTGTTGCTGCACGTGGGCTTTCTCTAGCTGCGGCGTTGGGGCTTCGTTGTGGTGCGCGGGCTTCTCATTGTGGTGGCTTCTCTTGTTGCAGAGCACAGGATCTAGGCGCATGGGCTTCAGCAGTCGTGGCACACGGGCTTAGTTGCTCTGCCGCATGTGGGATCTTCCCGGACCAGGGCTCGAACCCGTGTCCCCTGCATTGGCAGGCAGATTCTTAACCACTGCGCCACCAGGGAAGCCCCTATTAAATGATTTAAATTCAATGAATACTTATTAAAAACTTACAACTTCCCAGGCACTGAGATGAACCAAACAAATAATACACATATTCTATGAATGAATCTTTCATTTTAAAAACTTTCTTCTTTTCTTCTCAGTGAGACTTTAAAAATCTCGAAGTTCTTTTTAAAATCACATCTATCAGTAGCAGAGGGTCAGGTGTTGGGATTTTATTCTGCAGAACTTGGCCCTAGACCAAGAAATACATTAAATATCACCCTTGAATTTTGGTGGAAAGCTCCCGACATTCCTCAAGTTTCTTATGCATGTAATACATACATGGGACATAATGTCTTTCAACAGACATTAATTGAGGGCCTAATATATATCAGGTACTGTGTGAGGTTTTGGGGACCAGAAGACCAAATAAACATGGTCTCTCCCCTCAGTTAATCTCAGACTATAGAAAGACAATCTTACCCTGACTTCGTCTAACTTGCTTTTTTGGTCCACAAATTCTTCCTTGCAGGAGAATCAGCTCCATCTATCCACTCCCCTCAATCCCTTTTCCAAGGTGCAGTCCCACTGACTCCCAGGATGCCATAATATGACAATCTGAGGCCAACAATGTCCATGCGTTTACACTGGCCTGGCCTATCTCAGGATGTGATGCCACTCTCATGGCTGCACCTATGAAGGCATCCTTCACACCACCACATCTTATTATGCCTACTGCACAACCAAGCCAGAATATCTTAACCTAAGATATTTGCAGATGTTCCTGGATGAGAAACCACACTGGTGCTTTCCAAATCTGCCTCCTCCTGCAAACCAACGCCCAGTCTGCATTAGCAACAATAATATCAGATAGCATTGATTGACTCCTTGCTCAGTACTAGATCTATTCTGAACACACAGCGTACAGTATATAAAGTAGTCCTTACACATATACACACAGTCTCTAAGGTAATCCTTACAGTTACCCAGAAAGAAGTCAGTTCAGGGAATCCAGGTTATGAGGCCAACACTTGTTTGGAACTCATACTGTTTATATTTGTATAGGATACAAAATCATAATTCTCAACTACCTTGTAGGCCTCCTGACTCTAAGGATCTCAGATATGGATTTCTTACATACCCGACACAGGTCATGGGAACTAGCTCAGATTCTCTCTGACTAACCTTCCCAAATCCATTAGTATTCACCCATGACCACATCATCACACTGGCCTGGGGCATTCGGCTAAGTGTTCTCCCCAGAATTCAAATAGGAAGAGGGGAACAGGTAGTAGGACACCAGTGTCCTCTTTTCTCCCAATCCTTTACTTTTGGCTTCCCTCCTCAATCTGTCTTTCCCACCTTCTTCCAAGTGATAGAGCCACTGGGTCCCTCTGAGCAACCCCACAAGAATTTTCACCCTAGCTTTTGCCTTCTGATTCTTGCCTCCATTAACTAGGCTCCTCTTTCCCATGGTAAAAGAACATTCTACCATTTCCTATCTAGTAAGACATTCCCTTAAACCTTTTATTTGCTTCTCTCTGTACTGTGTCTTGGCTCTTGGTATGATTATGAAGAAGAGTGGAATTTAAATAACCATTTTCTCTTTCAACAGACCCTAGCTTTCAATGAAGACTCTAGAAAACCTGTTCTGAAACTCAAAAGTGAGCACTGATCTCTTTGGTCTAAGTGTACCCTGAGCAAATTAATGTTTTAGGTAGATGAGTTGCCCTTTGGACATAATTTAAGGAGAATAAAATACATTGTCATAGTATATTTTTAAAATGGTATCCCAGGGACAGTAACACTCATAGTAAAAATAAGTTAAAGTGACATTCATTATTTTCTGTCTCAAAGAAAAGCTTCAAAAGGAAGCAATCTTCAGACTGAATAAAATCTGTCATCCCCCACCCCCATCTGCATCTGCCTTCCTGGATGCCAAGAAGTTGGAGGAGATGAATATAGGGATCCTCTACCACTCTGCCTTCCTCTTCACTCTCATCCCTAATTCACTTCTTTCTCTAGGTTGTACTTTTATCTAGGTGGTCTGAGTGCCATAATTCCTGCATTGGATCAAGAGTTAACATTTTTTAGCTAAGCATGATTGACAAAGCCTCTTGTTGTTTCTTTATGACTTATGTCAAGCTTATTCAGTAACATTTAATCATTTCTGGGCAGTGTTGATGAATCAAACTCTTGGATAATGGGTGTCTGGAAATGTATCTACACTTTCTAACATTAACTTGTGTTTAAAAATAACCATTGTAAGTGTTTTTGCTCTAAACTGTGTTTGTATGGAACTTTACAGTAAGGTATATAACATGGAAAACAGCTCTATCTTTGAGAGGTGAAATTAAACAACTTACCTAAGGTGACTCAACTATTAAGTAGATTCAACCTGTCTTACTTTACTTATAATCTATGTTCCTAACCACTAGGATAGACTAGCTCCCTATAAATAGGACACTGGTTCATGCCTACAGTGCCATGCTTTGAGGCAGCAGGATAGTTTGCTTCTGACCCAGAATTCTGACACAGCAATACAACCTATGACTGCCCTCACGATGCCCTGTACCTAGGCTTTCTTAGTTGTTACTCTCCTTCAACACATCCTCTCCCATAAAGCCATTTGGAAATGATGACCTGGCAGAATTCTGCATAGTCCAACATCCAGACCATGTACCAGCAGATAAGGCATGACCTGTTCCAAGGATGTGACAAGCAGGTAGAGTCTCCAGGTCAGAGCCTCATCTGGTATCAGCTTAGATCAGAAATCTCAGCAACAGGCTCCCTGGGACCTTTCTATGCCAACATTCATGGTACTCAATGATGTGTCTTTGAGGTGCATTTTGTGTTGATTTAATCCCGCCTTCATTTTATTTTCCCATTATAGCCATTTAATCTGCTGCTATTGTTATTATTATATTCTAAAAACTGCCTAAGTCCCTTCTTAAAATGAGGCAATAGATAAATATTAACCAGACCAGCCTAGAATGCTCATAGAAAACTCTAGTAACTGTAAACCAAATGTTAAGAATCAGCAACCCAGTTGTGTAATGTCCCTACCTCGGTGACTGAGTACCATTGGCCCACCCTATAAAGACAAGACCCTTCCTCAGCCGGGAGCAGGGCAGGGCCCATGGGGACAAGGATGACAGAGACTGAGCAGGGCTCCTGGGGATGACAGGCAGAGCCTTCCAGAAGACTTAGATTGACTGCCCCATGGTTGAATCTGTCCTCCTTTCTATCGACATAGTCAACGCAGACAGCCTACCTCCTGGGAGCAGAGATTTCAAAACTCCCTCCTGTTTTCAGTATCTACAAATGGGCTCATTTCCAGTCCCTTGGAAACAGCATGGAACATTGGAAAGGCATGAGATTTGAAACCAAACTCAGCTATCCATCCTCACTGGCCAAGTGATCTTGGAAAGTTACTTAACTTCTTTAAGCTTGTGTTATTTCATATGTAAACTGAATCAGTATATCCTTGCAGGGTGGTCATAAAGAGTAAATGGAAGGAACCCGGTTCTGTGCAGAGGTTGGTTAACAGTATATGGACTATGTTCAAATATGTCCAGTCTTCCGTTGCCCCTTCTTCACAACCTGGCCCCAACTCTGCCTTGTAAGCCATGGACTGAACTATTTATTATTAACTGTAAGTCCCTGGGTTCCATGTCTACCCAATTTCCATGTATAAAAAGACTAAAATTGGAAAATATATATCTTTATGACCACTTTGTGTCAGATTGACTGACTAGCTTAAATTTTTGATGCATTAACAGGGGATGAGGGCATTTCTGTGGTTTGGTGTTCCTTGAACGTGAGCCAGACCTTGAGCCAGAACCTCTAACTTCTGTGGAAGGACCTATCTACCTGCTGATACTTTCAATACACTCCCTCGTTTTATACTCACACCAACTCTGGGATGCTAATTTTATAAACTGAGGCATAAGGAAGTTAAGTATCTTGCATCAAGAAAGTGGTAGACCAGGAAGTCAAACCTAGATCTCACTGGACTGTGTACTTTCCCAAATGATGCAGTTCATTTGACAATATGCTGAATGAAACTTCCTAATTTTAAATAGTATAGCAGGCCTCAGATGCATTCTGTTGTACTAAGCCATGCTAAAGGAGGAGCTATTCCACAAGTAGAATCAGAATCATCCTGCATTTAAGGAACTCACTAAGTATGTCCCTTTTAGAATAAACGTTGAGAAAATCTACTGGCACCATCAAATATAAAAATGTGAAGACAGTCAGAGCTGCTGTGCTCTATTTCCTGAGAGACTCAGAAATGTAAATCTCACAGCAAAGGTGGTCTATGTAGAATTTGTTATTCTTTTTGTTGTGCATGCCAAAGTTAATTTCATGTCATGAAAATATCCTAGATCAGTGTTACTAACAAGAGTGGTTCTCAAAACTTAATTTGGTAGAAATAGACATGTTAAGAAATTGTTGTATATCTTATTAAGGAGGGAAATAGATTAGGGTTATTGTGTTAAAATACAGCAGGCTCACCATCTCCGCAGATGTGATACCACAGAGTCGGAGGGCCAACTGTACTACCATCATTTTATATAAGGGACTTGAACATCCACGGATTTTGGAATCCTCGGCTGGGAGTCCTGGAACCAATCCCCCATGGATATCAAGAAAGACTATACACTTTCCTGTGGTCATTGGAATGTAAAAGGAATGCTGACTTTACCATCAAAGTAAGGAAAAGATTCACTCACCTCTTCTTGTGTGATGTGCTTGGTCAGTGAGTTTGGTGAGGGCAAGAAGAACAAGTAAGCAGGCTGTCACCAGGATCTAGAGATCAGGCAACTGTCTGAGTCTGTGATTAAAGTTGGGAGTGGTGGGCCAGGATGGCAAAGGGATGGTAAGGCCAAGACCCATCCTGGGAGGTCACAGAGATGCCAACGCCAAGCAAGATGGTTCAGAAGCCAGTAGCCAAGGTTCCTGAAGACAAAGCATGGGAGACAATCACCATGTGAGCCAGCAAGGCTTCAGGCCAATATTTCTCAACCAGAGCACTGCTTATCCACGGCATCTGAAGGTGCTCCCTCAAATATGACATTCTGAAAATTAGATTGTTCTAAGTATACTCTGCGTACACTATGAATGATAACACCTCCAACTACCACTTATATCACTCTTCAATTTCATTTGTTCACCACGTTCTACTAGATTTACCTACCAAGTATCTCTAGAATCCCTTTTCTTCCATTCTTTTCTTTTGCCGCGGTCCTTATGACAACTTGCCCTGATTACAGTTTCCTTAGGATGAGACTTCCTACTTCTGTTCCTATCTACCCTCTCCCTGTACCTCCAACTCTAACCGTATTGTTTCTCTGCTTAGAGACTTGGAGCACACAATCTACAATCCCTTGCTGTGTTCATGTTGCTACTGCTGCTGATGCTGTGAGATGCTATGTGCCTGGCACTGTCCCAGGCACCAGGGATGCAAAGAAGAATAGGACAGATCCCTTTCCCCCAAAGAGCTCATCATATTTAGGAGAAAAATCTCCAGCTTCATCTCATGCCATACATTCCTATTCAGGTCATATTCCTGCCACAGAACATCAATCAATCCATGCTCTTTAATATCTTCTTGCCTCTGACTGTCACTCTTCTGTCCAGAAAACTCCTATTCATTCTTCAATACCCAGCACATTTATTACCTTGTGCATAAATTTTTTCTCAATTCCCAAAACATAATTTGTCCTATGTGTGTTCCCAGAGCACTTTGCATTTCTCCTTGTATAGCACTGACCCCATTAATTGTAAATATCTGCTTAAAAGTCTTCTTTTTCCACTAAACTTAATCAGTTTTTCAAGCACAAGAACCATATTCTGTTCACATTTGCATTGCTCAGGAGATGAGAGAGTGCTGAAATGTATTGATATTAGGCATCAAAAACATGGTTTTAAAAATTAGTTTGTTAATTAAATACATGAATGTAGACAAGGTTTGAGAAATCAGACTGAAATTTGACACAAAATAACCACACAAGCATCATATTTCATTTATTGTACTGAAGATTGAATACCAGTGGAAACACCCAGAATGTTTGGCAGGTAAATGGGGGATTCTTCGTCTTAAGAATGCAACAATCATATTTTTAAATGACTTGAGAGGAATTTATCCACTGCATAAATAAATTATTTCCTCAAAGATATTCAAGTCATATTTCTAATTCTTATCAGCAAGGTCATTTACTCCTGTCTCCAGAATCTCTTCATTGGCCTAGTGGTAAATTTATTTTATTAGATAATTTTTCTCTATCTAGTTAAAGGCACGTTTCGGGGAGGTAGGAAATGGTGCAAGCTCTCCTTCATCTCCCGCACCATCCTACAAGCATCCCCCAGCAACAAGAGCTTGGATACCAGAGACTGAGAGAAAGTCAATAACTGACAGCAAGGAAAGAATTCGAGGCATTGATCATCTCAGACTTGGGAGTTGAGATAAAGCCACAGAATTCAACACCACATTAACTCTGCTTGTGCTGGAAGGGAGAAATATTTTTAAATGGGCTCAGATTAGAAATATGGGAGCGATTTTAAGGCAATTGAATTTAACCCATTGTTTCTTGGCACTATTGACACTTTGGACCAGATAATTTTCTGTTGAGGGCGGGTGTTGTCCTGGGCACTGGAGGATGCTTAGCAGAATCTCTTGCCTCTACTCACTATTGACTACTCACTATTCTTGGCACTATTGACACTTTGGACCAGATAATTTTCTGTTGAGGGCGGGTGTCGTCCTGGGCACTGGAGGATGCTTAGCAGAATCTCTTGCCTCTACTCACTAGATGCCAGTAGCAACCCCCAGTTGTGGACAAGCAAAAATGTCTCCAGGCATTGGCAAATGTCCCAAGGGGCTAAATGGACCCCTTGTTGAGAACCACTGCTCTAAACCATCACACACAAATAAAAATGCTTCTAGCTCCATTATAGAAAGCTACCTTTTCAAGTGCTTTAACAATGACAAAATGTAGAATAGTATCAAATTAATACTTAGGCAAATGATGTTGCTCCAAAGAGATTATCCTAAAGAGATCATCTGTAAGCCCCACCAAAGGAATGTGAAACAGACTTTGACATTACCTCAGCCAGAGTTCTATTTTGGATGAGAAGTGGAGGTAGTTTGCCATGCGGTAAGCTTCTCCTTTCTTGATATTTCTGGAGGGCATGTGCTTGCTTGCTCTACAGCCAAATCAGAAGCATTCAACACAGTGATTTCTGTTTTAAACAAAAAACAATAGTCTAAGGAATGTTTTTCCTGACAAAGCAGGCTGTAAAAACCCTGCTGTTCAAATGAGAGAACTGATCTACCATGTCAATGACTCAGCCCTCCTTCAATCCAGTTCACCTGAAATCAGCAAAACCAGACAGAAGGCCAAATTAATGTTAATTCAATAGAAAAAGAATCTTTTTAAAACATAATCTTTTTATAACCTCCCCAGGCCTTCATTTCCTCACCTCTGAAATCAAGTAATAAGATCTGTCTAACAGTTTTATGAAAATTGAGACATTACATACAAAGGCAGTAGCTGGCACATGATACATATTCAAAAGTGTTTAAATACCAATTCGAATATATTTTCTCAGTCAGTTTCTCTGATATCATATGAGAACTAAGACTAGAATTTGTTTTCACCTCCTGTTGTCTACTGAACAATCAAAGGGTTAAGAAAAACTAAAAGAATTAGGACACTAATCATTTACTAATGTATTTAGTTACTTTTGTGTTTCAAGAAAACACAAAAGACATCAGACAAAAGTTTCATATAAAGTAACCTTCTAATCCTAACTTCTTAAAATTTAACAAGCATTGATCTCTAAGTAAGTGGTTGGCCTTTTTTCCTACTGATATTTCATTCCAAAAATCATTTGGCATACAGGATGTGTGTTGTTGTAAAGAATGGCAATTTTAAATATTCAAAATCACAGCATTCCTTTTCACCAAATATTAACACTTATCAAATGTATGAAATATAAATCAAAACCAAATCTAGTAAGGAATATTTATATGCATATAACTGAATCATTTTGCTGTACAGTAGAAATTAATACAACGTTGTAAATCAACTATACTTCAATTTAAAAATAAATTGAAAAAACCAAGCCTAGGAGAACCAACTCAATGCATCAAATAAAAGAGAGCATCAAATAAAAGTAATCATTATAAATGGCTACTTTTTTCAGGCTGCACCAGGCACCAAGCCAAGCCCTCTGCATAAATCTTTGATGTTCTATGATGTGTCATACTGTGATCTTATCCCCCATGGCAATTTTTATTATTCCCATGTTACAGATGAGGAAACCGAAACTGAAAGTATCTGAGTGACTTGCCCAAGGTCGCGCCCCTTAATGGAGCCAGGATTGAAACCCAGGCACTCTAGCTGGGCTTCTATCCATCAGGAATTATGCCTCAGTATAAATGGGTAATGGATATGAAGAGAGTGTGGGTTTCTCTTGCCGCCAAGTTACCATGGAAGCAATGACTTAAACCAGTCCTATTAAAACATATGACCACCTGAAGATCATGCTGATTTCAGTGCCTCACAAATTAGTCCCAGGCAATAAAAATACAAATCATGAAAACTGGCTTCCCCATTCATAAGCCTATCTTTCCCATAGATAAGTCACGTAGCAGAAAAATCAAGACAGAGTCCCCATAGAACAACTATACTCCAATAAAAATTAATTAAAAAAAAAGAATATCAATGATAAAAAAGAGTCCTCTTTCTAAAAGATTCTTCTCCATCAGAGACTTCTAAGTAAGTCTATCTCTTGAGTAGATTTTGGAAAGTCCATGGACACTTTATCAATATATGCAGATATTTTGCATGCATCAGAGCCCAGAATTTTTGGAACAAAAAATTTAGGAAGCGCTGTGCTAAACCTACATGGATCAGAAGCCTATTAAGAAACTTTTAGTGCCGAGATCCAATAGGATCTGATTTTAAGATGGCATAATATCTATAGCCAACTCCTAAAGTAGTAGCAACAACCAATAAATATCAATATGTCATATTCATGAGTGGTCAAACCCAAGGGACTCATGTGCCTCAAATTTGAAGATTCAATCCAGACTTCTGGACTTCCCTGGTGGCGCAGTGGTTAAGAATCCACCTGCTAACACAGGGGACACGGGTGGAAGATCCCACGTGCCGCAACGCAACTAAGCCCGTGTGCCACAACTACTGAGCCTGAAGCCCGTGCGCCTAGAGCCCGCGCTCCGCAGCAAGACAAGCCACAGTAATGAGAAGCCTGCACACCACCACGAAACTAGAGAAAACCCACGCTCAGCAACAAAGACCCAACACAGCCAAATATAAATAAATAAATAAATTTATTTTTAAAAAATGAAATCCAGACTTTTGTCAAAGCACCTACTAGACAACTAGCAGGCGCCATAATGGGCACAAAAAATTCAAACATAAATTAAAATTTCTACCTTCATAGCTTATTATGGAAGATTTTTTGAAAATAAGTATCAATGGTAAAATAACACTGAATGGTAAATGTCACTATAAAGGTACGTGAAACATTATAAGGGATCAGAACAGGGTAGAATGATTAATTCTTTGTGTCAGGAAAATATGAAGAGTTACAGAAAAGAAATGGTGTTTGAGCAGAGTCTTGCAGGTGAAGAGGAGTTTGTCATACAACAGAGTTAGTTGACAGTACAGTGGTCACGTCTGAGTGGGGTCAAACTGTCCTACATTCCTAGAAATGTACAGAAAGGAGAGACCAGAGACAGGGTTTGGTATGTGGGCTGAGGTAAAGATGCAATAACCCAATTCAAATATTTTTGGAAATACTCTACCGATGATAATGAGAAGCTTTGGAGAATATACCTGGAAATGAAGATGCTCTATCTGTGTGACAATGAGCACTCTGAATGCAGAGGATGTACTTAATTGGAGACAGGAGAATCTCGGGACAGAAAGATCAATTAAGATGCCCTGTTACCATAATTCAGGAGAGAGATGGGCCTCAGGGCACATCAGATAAACAACTGGGACTGCTGGGAGTTGCAGGAAGAAAGGGATCAGAGAGAAAAGGGGGTACCCCACAAGGATAACTGGATGCTAACTGACCGAATGAGAAGTGCCAGACATAGCTCCCTACTTCAGAAGTCTACATGGCCCTTATTGTATATCTTGCTTAAAATGGGTACACATCTATATTAATTCCAAGAAAAGACTTAGATGTGACACATCGGAGAAAGGCTCTAAGACTCGGGAACACGAATGATCCATCAGGCACCATGCTGGACACTGCACACATTGTCGCAAAGACTGTATGTCAGGAGCTCACCCATGTCCTGACCCACTGGCGAGGCCAGACATCTACCTCTTGCATGGATCAGCCTTAGCAATCCACCAAGCATGGCTCATTTCTCTCCATTTCTCTTGCCCAGCAACAAAATGAATCGCTTTTTTTACGACATCAGCCCTACAAATCAATTCAATGAATTAAAACGGGCCCTGCTAGACCAGAACACAAACCAAGGGTGTCAGATCCTCTTTCCTCCCACTGGCTCTCATGGATCAAAATTGCTCCAGGGTATCTGAAGAGAACAGCTCAGGCTCCCCCTGCCCAGCACCACGTGGGCTTGAACAAGGCCAGACCACCACCCTTAGGGACAGCTGAGATGCTCCTGAAATGTCAGAAGCAGCCCTGCCAGCTTCCCAGCCTCCGCCATGTTCTGTGTGATGGGTATTGATTTCAGACACTGTTTCAGAGCAAAACTGAAAGCGTGTGCCTTTGCAGCTTGTCAAGAACTCAGGCCCGACTTTCACAAGGAACTTTGCACCAGCAGCCTTGTGCGTGGTGCCTGGGAAAGTGGAGTCAGGCCCTCCGAGGCCTGTTTCCTCACTCTCTGAGATTCGATCAATGACTCGCCAGTCAACATTTGCATTCTTTTAACAAGTGTACATAAAGTTCTCCAACTAGGACAAAAGGGAGGGGAAAACAGAAGACCGTCAGTCATTGGTGTGGACAAGATTCAAGCAGAATATAAAATGTCAACATGCTCAGATGCCTCTATCTTTTGTACTTTTGGGGGTCTGTTGTTCTTTTGAGCAAGTCCGTATTTATTACACGTTATAGTAGATTTTGGGGTGGGGAGAAGGAAATCAATCAGGAAGTCCCTGCCTCAAAGAAACCTGCAATCTAGGAAGGAAACAGATATGGATACAAATGCTACAAGGAAGGAAATCAAAGTGGGTGAGGAAATAAGAAATAGGAGATGGATCTGAGCTGCATTGATGCTGGGGTAAGTAAGGATTTTCAGCCTTGTCCCAGATGGATTATTAAAAAGAGAGAATATTAGGATCAAAAGTGAAACTGTTGTCTGCTGTTTAGTTGCTGGTGAAATGTTAATATCAATAAAAGCCTTGAATGTGACCTCCACATCAGATAGATCATCTAGCTGAATATTCTCCCCACATTTTACTTATTTTTTTACTTGTCAATCATTTATTCATTCAACAGATATTTATTAAGCACAGTGTAACTAATAAAAACAATAAACATGTTCATGATTATTTGTACACACATAAAACTTCTGTAAACAGTTATAAAGCATGACCTAAACTTGAATTGTTAAAAATCTGTAATAAAAGGCATTAATTTTTTTGTCATCCTGAAGCATTCGACCATGACTATGTACTTGGCACATGGCAGGTGCTCAAAAATGTTTGTCCTGTGAGAAGAGGTACATCTAATTTCCTTAGGTAGCTAAGAGCATCATTCCCGGTTTCTCCTCACAATTTAAATCCAAATGATACTAGGGTGGTCATATTAATCTGAGTTTCAAGTTTTCGAATCCTAGATTTTGACTATAAAGTATGGTTTTGCAAACCATCTTTTTATAAAAAGCTGCAGAATGGTGAGAATAAAGTAACCTAGGAACATGGGCCCTGAGCAATGAAACAGTCTGATATTGAAAGTAACCTTGAGGTTTCTCTCTTCAACCTCAGAGAACCACAGGAAGAGAAAGCAAAAATAATGGTGGAAATAAAGTAAGATAGGTGTTTAAAATGGCCTAAAATGCTGTCTATTTTTAATGATCTCGGATGCTAGAAACCCAAGGAAGGAAAGTCAAATTTGAAAATAACCAGTGAGCCTTTACTTGGTATTCAATACCGTATTTCACAAAGTTTCTAAACTTCCCTGTATCATCTTTTGCAGTATACCATAAGGGCATTAGCGTCCCTAATGCTTAGGAATTAAACAGGAACAGAGAGAAGAAATGCATAGGGGCAGGCTTGTAATAAAAGATCACCAAATGTAAGCTAAACGAAGCCAGAGGTCAACCTACATAATTGCAGGAGAATCTCAGACCACTTGTTCATACATCTATTTCATTCAATCAACAAAACTTTACTTAACCCCTAATATTTGCCAGGTACTGAGCTGGGCGGCTTGTCACCCAGAAGCTTGTCATCCAGTAGATCACGCTAGAAATGTCTATTGATCTAAAATTATGAATAAACCATCTCATCTTTTTTCATAGGCTAAAGGTGCGTCGTCATTCTACATTCTATTTCTCTCTCATTCATTCATTCAGCCAGTCAGTTGCTTATCCGACAAGGATTTAAGCATTTAACCTGTACCAGATATTTTCCTAGGTTCAAGGGATACCCAAATTAATAGAATACAGTACCTGCCCATAAAGAGGCAAGGATTTCTAGTAATTCTGGTTAAATGTGATCAGCACAATAATTACTACATAAACAAAATGCTATAAAAGGTACCAGCAAGAGGTGGGGAGGGTGAAGAGGGATTTTTAAAGTTTTAAGGAAAAAAGGGAGGTGGCATTTGATTTGGGTTCCCCAATATGTGTAACAGCTTCCCAAGCAAAGGCGATGGAGGAAGGGCATTCCTGATTGAGAGCAGGGCAGGCAAAGAGGCAGAGGAACAAAAGTGTGAGGACAGTAAGGTCAGGAGAGCTGGACGGCCACATGCTTGGGGCTGACGACTCCACACCGCAGAGTCAGGCACAAGCAGGAAGATCTTGGGGGCTCGGCAAGGAATTTGGACTTAATACCGTCACGACCGGGGGGTCCTTTCAGATACCTACACCCTAACTTCATCAAGCAAGGCTTAGAAAATTTAAACCCAAGAGCAAGTCTATCAACACACAAAGAGCTATTTCATTTGCTTAGAGAATAAAACATGACAGTCCTCCTGGCTGGGCTAAATTTTGATTGGATATTGAAATGTTTAGCCTATACAGAAAGGGGAGATTACTATTAGGCCATATTTAAGGTTCGTTTGTCATTCCTCCATGCCTTTATTCAACTGCTTCACATCAGTCCCTGCAGGATGCCAAGCACTGTATTAGACCCTTTGACTCTAAATAATAATGAAAATAGGGAATTTCCTGGCTGTCTAGCGGTTAGGACTCAGCACTTTCACTACCGGGGCCTGGGTTCGATCCCTGGTGAGGAAACTAAGATCCTGCAAGCTGCGTAGCGTGGCCAAAAAATAAATTAATAAATTAATAATAATAATAATAATGAAAATAGACATATAAGGGTTTAATAGTAGAGTTGGCCAAACAATATAAGTGCAGGGCATCAGAGAAAGCCCATAGCAGGGACCCTTGACCTGACCTGGGGTGGAGGGGTCCATACCTTAGAATTGAATGCCATAGAGAATTGCCCTGTGGTATTTCGCTGGGAAAGCCCACTGGGTGATGTCCAAGCAAACCTAATAGTTGACATTCCACCAGCGGGTCCCATCCCCTGGAGTTGCTGCGCCTCCCTTGAATGTGCTTTTCTGAATACACATGGACGGGAAGGAAAGCAAATCCTTCTGCAGGTGACAGAACTAATTCCCAGGTCCCCATCTTCTCTGTCAGTCTGGAGCGACCCCCTGAATCTTGTTCATAAAACTAGGATGTAAAAGGAAAACAAATGCATTTCATTGAAAAGAAATCGCAAGGCTGCGACTGACTCCATCACTGCTGTCAGTAGACGGGAAATTCAAGTGCAACGCCTGTATATAATTACCCATCATGTCTTGAATACAAAATTACTGATTTAACAGGTGACACATTCCACACACAAATACTGTAATAATATAAAAGGAGAGTTGGACAATAGATTCCATAAATAGAAGAGATGCATAGTAAAGATTTTTTTGCTGCTATTTTATTTTATGCATCGTGATGACATACACACTACAAATTTATAATCACTTCGAAAATAGGATCTATATATTGGATTTCTTTTCATCTGATCACAAAATCTCTGCCACTTTCAGATTCCCCCTTTCGCAGGTTCCTGAAGACCCAGAAGGAACATCGGACTAGGAGTCAAGAAAAGCAGGTTTCTCAGGCTCTGTCACAAACTACTTTTTGTACGCCAAGTTGTTTAATCCCTGCTCAATGTCCTCATCTGTACCACGTGAACAGTGGCACCTACCGCACTGAACTCCCAGGCTGCTTGGAAAAGCTCTGGATTTAGCGTTAAGAGGTTAAAGTTGGAGTCTGGTCTTGCCGCTGACTGGCAAATTACTTTGGGTAAATCACATACACTCACCAAGTTAATTCACCTGCAAAGGGGGCCTAATTCCACCTGCCTTATAAATATGTCCTGAATCAAGTAAGCCAAAGTGTTTTACAAACCACAACCACTTACTGGTAGCCTAAGGTATTATTAATTAGAATCAAAGAAGATCACAAAGAAGATCTTATAACTCTAGTGCTTTGAGGAGCACACAGTACGTGTGACATTGAATTTCTTATGCAGTCAACCATGCTCTGTGCATTTTCCACAATCGAACTTTAAGCTCTAGGACATTTTAGGGCTACCTCCTTTTATCATGAGCTGGGGAAAGACTGGGGGGTCCCAAGTGGCAGGAATCCCCGGGCAGCCCAGATTGCTCTGCTCTGGGAATATCCTAGGGAGAACGAATAACGCTAAATCAGCGACTGAGGAGTGATGACCTGATGCTACTCCCAAACTGGGGAAAATTGGGATGAAAGAATGAGGAGCTCCTTTCTGCCCCCAAATTCTAAGGTTTAATAGTAAAAAGGGTCTCCTGTAAATCTCCACCTAGCTATGATCAAACCAGTTCAATGCTCAGACCAAGATTTGTTCAACAAGAACCAGGTGGAACCCTTCTAGGCTAATGACACATGAGATTGAACTTCGGAGTGGCTTTTGAAAGTCTCAGTTCCTAAATCCAAGTTCATCTACTTCACCACCTCCCTCAATCTGTCAGACATTCTAGAAGGACTCAGCCTTCTCCAAGCTGACCCACTGTTGCACAGCACAGCTGGCCAAACAGAGAGAGAGAATATGCCGTCCAAATATCCCCAAGTGTCCGCAGCACACCAGTTGTCTTGACTGGGAATGGTAGAAATAGCACTGACACCTTCCCGCTTTGGCCTTGGTTTGGAGTGTGTGGCGGTGTCCGCTGCACCCCGTGCCAAACCAGAGCACAAGAACAGGGGCGTGAATTTTGCAGCCTAAATTCCCCAGGGTAATTTTTATAGCTCTGCTATAGTAGTTACTTTTTTTTTAAAGGTCAAGATTCACATGGTTATTTTGACTTATGTTTCTTGGCCTAATCCAGATTGGGAGGGGGGAGAAAAAGAAAGAAAGAAAGAAAGAAATTGACACAAATAGATTAATAGTTTGCAAGTGAAATCTACAGCTCATTTTGGGACCTATCCTGCAAGGACCTTGCTTTCTTTTATTGAAAAGGGCAAGAAAGAGTGACATTTCTGTTCAGCTCGGGGAGCCCAAGGAGCCAAAGACCAAGTCCCAGAGAGGAACATCTGGTTGGCAAACACAAAGGAACATAACACCTGCAAACTGGCCGTGTTGTGTTTACTCTGGGACTGGTTGTCCATTACCCTCTGAAAATACGTTTCAGGGCTGGAAATGGACTGTTTGTGCCAAGAAAGTCTGGGGTGATAACGCAGCCTGTTCACCTTGGAATTCTCCCCGTCCCAGCATGGGCGGGCCCTGCTGAGCCAAGAGAGATGTGTAGTATTTTTCCACCTAGCACTTCTTTGCAGAAACCTCTAGAAGTTTGGAGCTGGAGACCAGAGAAGGGGCGTCGGGGACTGAGAGCATGGAGAATGACTGCTTCAGGATGTGGTTATGCTATTATTTATTCCTCTGTGACGATTTTCTGGCAAGGCTTTGCATGTCTTAGCCTCTGGACAGAGTTGCACATATCAAAAACAACACCAAAACAAACTGTTTTAACACCCACATTTACAGGAAACTTTACCCCAGGGGCTCCAAGTGCTTCTAACAGAACAAGAAGGCCTGCTGTGTGCAGCTCTATCCTTGGCAGCCGTGGTCGTCAGCCCTGAGCACAATTTATTGTGTCTTCTTTGAATCACTTTTGGCCTAGAATGAAGCATCCGCCAAAGAGACCTCACTCAAAGCAGCTAATGGTGCCCACAGCAGGAGAGTTCCCACCAAAAGGCAAAGCCCTCTCACTGCTGGGAGCCCCAAAACCCAGCAGCGGCACCCCCTGTTACCATCCTGAGTCAAAATTGCAGCTGGAGTCTGATGGGTACAGTAAACGCCATTGGCTTGGGGACAGTTTGAAGCCTGGAATGAAGAGACATCAGAAGACGTGTGTGGAAGAACAGCAGAACTCACATTTATATGAGTCTCAGCTGAAGCCCCCCTAGACAATTAGCTCTTTGCATGCCTTTTCTCATATAATTCCAGAAAACGATTCTATTCTTATTTCATAAGCTAGGGAAAGAAGGCTTAGAAAGTTTAAGCAATTCTCCCAGGGTCATGTTATTCAGTCAATTGGAAGCACTGGGGTTTCAACCCAGGCCTACCTGGCCTTTTTTCCACTGTCTCCTGTGGCCTGCAGAAGGGTGACATGCATTGATAGTCCTTTTGCCTCCAAATGTATTCCAAAAAGACCCAGTGCGCTTGCTGGCTTGTTTGTCTGCTTCTAATGTCTGAACCTGGTCTCCCTTCCTTCCCTCAAGCTTCCTGGTCTCAATCTGAGAAGAGGAGGAAGGTTAAGGGATAATGGAAGTCCAGGCTTGTTTCACACAAGAATTGTAGTGCATGACTGACATATGTTTGTTGTATTGTTTAAGGATGTTCGATTCGACTCTGTAAACTAAGAAAAACAGACCAATGAGGATAGAGGAAATTAAGAGATGTAAGTGGCTGGTGAGACACATTAAACACAGATAAAGTAAGTTGAGCACGAGTACTGGTGGTACGTGGGAAAGACTAAATGTTCAGAGTTACACTAAGACACTAAGGTACTCAGAATTCACCAGGCCTGAAGTTGGCCATTCATTGGGAACACCTATTTTGGCTCTACCAATTTTCTGCCTACAGCACACAGGTAAAAGCCAGCAGGCCAACTGGCAAGCTACAGCTGTGACCAAGCAAACTTGTCTGTTTGTCTCGTAAAAGCAAGTCTGTGTTTGCCTCAAGCCCCTTCCAGACGCCCTTGTTCATTATGAATTCTGGTCCACCTCATAACCCCAGCAGGGAAGGCTGGTGTGTCAGAGAAACAAAGAGAGAGTGAGAGACAGAAGAAGCAACAGAGACAGAGACAGAGAGAGACTATAGGCATTGCCTAATACAGGATTCAAGGAGTATGGTCCTTTTACCCTGTTTGTACCCACCTTTGGTGTGTCAATCACCCGTCTCTTCCCCCTTGCTTCTCACTGTGTGTTTATTAAACCACATGATTCAAACATCTTAATCTGGCACTTGAGTCTTTATGTTCCTGACCACTGCGGTAGGTGACATGGTAATACACTTGGAGGGTACCATTGTATCAGGGTGATTTCCCACTTAACACATGACCTCCAAGAGTCAACTTATCTTTAGCATTTTGTGGTTCTTAATCTTCAAAACATAGGAAATCCTGGTGGAATGATTCAATGGCAAAGAAAAGCAAGTAAACCCAGGAAGATTAATGTGATTTTTTTTAAAAAGACAATACTTATGAATTACTTCCTGAATGTAATCATACCATTGGAATTTGTATTCATTTATTTAAAAATCCATTCTGTGTTCTTTGGACTCAGCCTGTCAATAGGCACTCTTACTGAAAGTCCTTTCACCCTTGTGGAAGCTATGTGAATATTATACTGACTTTGTAAGGTTCTCACAACAGATGTGAGTCTTCCTATTTTACAAATGAATAAACTGTGCTCAAGCTGATAGAGAGAATTGCTTAAGGCTAGATTGCTACCAAAAAATGTGTCCAGACCTAGAATCCTAAATAAGTATTCTATTATACCACGTATACATTGAAACATATATAGATTCCTGTCCACATGTGAATTGAAAGATAGGGAAGGAAAGATAGGGAAGAAACAGAAATAAGGTGGATGGTAATGAATGACTTAATATTTTTATTTTACATATATGGTACATACAGTACCCTTTGCTGAAGGCCTATTGTGTACCCAGTAATATTATATGTGTCTTATCCACACTATCTCTTTTCCTTGAAGTGCCAGGAGATGTTATCATTCTCAGTTCATAATTAATGAAAGGGAGATTTAGAGATGTCCCTTCTATAACATGTCTAATCACAAGTAGAAAACCCGGATTTCCGACATAGGTCAGCTGACCCTAAGTCTTGCTTTCTGAGATGCAATAATTATAATGATCATCATTGCCAATTGAGAATCCATAAACTTTTTGAGTATTTTCTATGTGCTGGGTAGTGTTAAGCATTCTACTTGAACCATCTCCATTTTCCTCAGAGAGTGTCATTAACAAAATGTCTCTTTCCCAAAAGAATGGAAAGTTTGCATGTTAAACTATAAATGCAGGGCTTTAGACTTTAAAATATGCAATAGAGAATGCTCAAAATACCCTATCAAGATGGGGACTGTCTTTAATCTTTGACGTTGCCTTCTAATCACTTCCAAAAGGAGGATAAAAAGAGGAGACTCTAAACCCAGTGGTCAGGACTTGTCTTGGGAGAATTAATTGGGGAAAAGAGTACAAATGATCAAGAGGACCAAATGCAACCTGTGCACCTTATTTAGATTCAGATCCTAACAAACTAAACATAAAAAGACATTGAATAGGGACTGGGTATTAAATAACATTAACAAAGTATTTGGATTGTGTTTTGTAAGGTATGATAATGTTCCTGTGAATATATAATAATATATAATAAAATATCCTTATTTTTGTAAGGCATATATCCATTCTATTTTTATGTGTGTTCCAATTTTTTTGTAATAAAAGGAAAATAATTTGTTGGGGTTTAGAGAGGAGGGGGTGGGAGAAGAGAGAGCAGAATGAAATGATCTGGAGGGGAAATGTTGGGGGTACCTAGAAAGGCAGGGAAAAGGATGAAAACAAGAAATAGACTCCCTGGGGTGAACGGGTTTAGTCTGGAGTGGAGTCAGGGAATGGGAATGGGGTAAGTAAAGCTTCAGCCCTGTGAATCCAAGGATCCACATAAGCAGCGATACTAACCAAAAAAATAAAGAGGACGAATTAGAGCCCAAATAAGAATGAGTCAAGGAATGGAAGACTAATTGAACATCTAGCATGCAAGTCACTGTGTGTGCATGTGATATTGTGATTTATAAGAAATATATATTTGGTCTTCATCCCCATTTCTGGCACCAAGCTCCTAAAACCCTTCAAATTTATGTTAATGAGGTGACATTTGAAAAGCCTTTAGGTAGCCTAAGGATGGGAGCTGGTTGCCAGGGGAAACTTAGAGGATTGGAATTTTCAGCCTCACCCCCCAACTTGGGGTTGGAGGAGGAGCTGGAGATTGAGGTCAATCACCAATGGCCAATGATTTAATCAACCATGGTTTGTAATGAAGGTATCGCTGAACCCCAAAAAGATGGGCTTTTTAGAGCTTCTGGGTTGGTAAACACACGGAGGTGCCTGGGAGAACGGTGCTCTCGGAAAGAACACGGAAGCTCCAGGCCCTTTCTCCATACCTTGTCTTATGCATCTCTTCCATCTGGTTGTTCCTGAGTTATATCCTTTTACAATAAACTGGTAATCTAGGAAGTAAGATGTTTCTCTGAGTTCTGTGAGATGCCCTAGTAAATTCATCAAACCCAAGGAAGAGGTCATGGAAACCTCCAATGTATAACTGGTTGGTCAGAAGCCCAGATGATAACCTAGGTTTGCAATTGGCATCTGATGTGGGGGGCAATCTTGTACGACTGAGCCCTTAATCTGTGGGATCTGATGCTATCTCTGAGTAGATAGTGTCAGAATTGAGTTGAATCATAGGACACCCAGCCGGTGTCGGAGAATTGCTTGATGGTGTGGAAAAAAAAAAAAAAACAGACATCATCATGCATCACCTCACTACACTTCTTCATCATGGACCCGAATGACAGATGAGAACGCTGAGGTGCAGGGAGCTGAAGACCTTTGCCTGAGGTTCCATGAGTCACAGAGGGTTGTTGATGGGTAAGGAGGAGAGTGGAGAAGCCTACTGGGCAAGGATCCATGGAACTTCCATGAAAGCAACACCAAGTTTTTGCATCAATCTTCATTTGAAAATAAGGTTCTGTAGCTTAAAAAGACACAAAAATCCAAAACTGAGAGAATTAAAGCTGAATATATTAGCTTGAAAAACTTAACCCAAACATTAATGTAAACATAAAGGACAGTCACAGATGAGAATGCCCAAAAGGTGACTTTCAAATTGTCTAAACTTGTGTCAGATTCAACCTCACTGCAGTTATCCCAAAGATTTCACCCACAACTGCATGCAATTTGTACCCAGAAATTCCCTCACACTGTAGTAGTTTGGGTATGAACTTGAAATTGCTCGGGGAGGGGGTGTGGTTGGGGAAGAGGCAAGAAGAAGGGGGCAAGAAGAGAAAAGGTAACTTAATTGGGCAAAGCTGAGGCCCTGCAGTGAGTTCTTTGAAGAAGATGCCAAACCAAACTGCTGTTGCACTAGAACAGCCATCATATGCAAAATGGCCTTTTAATGGGGGGCAGGGTGTATTTCCCAGCTTTGTCTTCTCCACTAGGGAAACGATTCATACACATTCCTTGAGCCAGATGCAGAGTTCTGCACTGAGGCTCCTCCTGTAAGTTTTCAGTGAATGTGATTAGCATCCCATCTGCTACAAAGCTACAAAGTTCCCAGAAACTGTGCAGTTAAAAAATAATAATAATAAGGTTGGGTTCATGTTTGGCTGAACCCTTTGCTCACTGTGTGGCCTTGGGCCAGTCAGATGACCTGCTTGTGTCCTGATAGTCAAACCAGCTGGAAAATTGAGTAAGAGACAACAGCCTCCTTGCAAAACAGATGCTACAGCTGAGTTGCACACTTGTTTCTTTAGTAAATAAATTGGGGGTCAAGGAAAGGAGGGAGTGGTGAGTTGTTCTGAATATTCAGGAGCAGCTCCAAGCTGAGGAACAGAATAGAACCTCCTTCCAGAATGATCACCAGGTCTCCTATGGTCAACCTGGTCTCCCACCTCTGCAAACACTGTTGGATCACAGGTGGCCTCTCTTTAGACAACTTAACCCTTGACACGAAGGTCCTCAGGGATCATATTTGTTAAAATATCACCTCATTGAAGCTGTCCTGGTGCCTAGTGAAGATTGCAAGCCCCCTTCCCCCGGCACTCCCTGTTTTCCTCCCATGTTTATTTTGGCCAGCACCTTCCTTGTTACCTAGCATCTAATGTGATGACTTATTTATGTTTTCTACCCCCGACTAGAATGTAAGCTCCTCCAGGGAAGTGACTTTAGTCCATTTCATTCACTGCTGTGTCCCCAGTGCCAGAGACAGTCCCAATAACTCGCCCATTTTCTCTGGGCTGGAAAGCTGGGAAGATTGTCACAGTTAAGGGAAGCAGCTGGTATGCTTATTAAACAATTGGTCTAGTCAATCTTTAAGGAAGTAGAGTGCATCCCATCAGATGTTCTCAGTGTGATGGGGTGAGATTACAGGACAAATGCTCCTGACATCATAGTAACAGATTCACCGGAGGTGTGATTGCTCATACCCCCGGTTTCTGGGACCAGAAACTGCACTCTTACAGCTTTGTTCCTACCTCCCTGCCTCCAGGCTCACCGTGCTCCAATCCACCTCCAACCTCCTACCAGCATGATCCAAGTCCGACCCTATAGTTCCCCCCAGAGCCGCTCATTGCCAGCATGATAAACTCCAGACCACGTTAGGGTCTTCTTGATCTGTGCTCTATCCACCTTTCCTGCCCTCCTTCCCACCTCCATCATACCTTCCCTGCCGACCACACTCTCCCCACCTCTACCCCTTGCAGTTTGCTGGATGCGCCATGCTCTCCATGTCTTCAAACATTTTCTCTGCTCTTCCCTGCCTGAAACTCCTTTCTCAACTGGCCGACAACTACTGGCTTACCCCATCGTGCTCCAACACCAGCTCCTGCCTGAATCCTTCCCTGTTGATTGCTCCCCACCCACCTCCCGCAGAGGTCCCTCTTGCATCTTAGGAGAACCACTGTGATACTGTGTTACACTGCATTATGACCACTTGGATGTTTCTCTTCCCTACTAAACGGCTGTGGTCTCAGGACAAAAATAGAGTCTTATTTATCTCCATGCCTAGCTCAGGGCTGGGCATATGTGCTGGCACTCTGCAACTAGCAAATGAATAAAAAATAAAATCAGTTTTTTTTCTCAGGTTTAACATTTCCCTGGTTTCCTTCACCTTCATAGATCATTTTAATATTTCAAATAGGTAATGAAAACCTGATCAAATGCTGAAAAATAGCTCTTCTGTCAGAGGTTCCATCCTGTATGACAGTCTGTAATTCCCAGACAGTTAAGATTAGGAGTGTTAAAAGATAAACCAGGGCAACTAAAAAGTTTGAGTTTATTTGAGCAAAAATGGATTCCAGTCGGGCAACACCAAACCAGAAGTGGTTAGGAGCACTCCCGGGACAGAAGCTAGAGAAAAGACTCAGAGAAAGTACAGAAACAAAGAAAGGAAGTGATTTGATTGGCTATAGCTTGAATCCTAGTTGGCTGCTTGTGATCGATTGTCCTTAGTGTTTGATCTGTTTGATCTTGTAAACCTGAGGCATTTACAGGCTTAGATTTGGGCTTGCTTACGTAGGCTGCCATGGGATTAGAGACGCCTCAGTCTAATGGTTCCTGTGCCAACTACAAATTGGCACTTGCCATCTGCTTCTACAAGGACTAAGTCACAAACTGCTGCAGCCGCTGACCTTCAACACCCCCTGAAAGGAGTTCAAGATGGAGAGCAGGAATGAGGCCCTCTGTGCTCCGGGAAAAACTGGCAGAACAGGGTTTTAGATAGTTAGATATTTTCAGGAGAAGATTTTATGAGCCCAAGTCTTGCACCACCTCATATCTAGAAAAGCACTGAAATCATTAACGGTGACATCTGCTCCTCATGACTCGCAGCAAGCCTCTGCCAAAATGTGTGCTCGACTGCAGGTGCCCCCCCCCCCGCCACTGAAGTCATGTATAACACTGAGCAGCCTCCCTACCTCTTTGGAGCAGTTTCTAGGGCTATCTGAGATGCTGTCTCCCGGGCTATAATCCTCATTTTGCCCCAAATAAAACTTAACTCACAATTCTCACGTGGTGCATTTTTTTCAGTCGACACTTGTTTAATTAATTTAACAGAGGTCTGAGTTTCTTTAGCTTAAAGGGCTAAATCAAGCAGGTGCTTACAACCAAGGTGTATTGCTGGAAAGCTCAAGTGTCTAGGTAGAAGAGGAGGGCGGGCAAAGGTGGATAGTGGAAGAGAGAGAAGGAAACTGACCAAGTACAACAGCCCAGGGGAAATCAAGGGCCTGAGTTGGGTGTGATTCAGCCCCTCCCAGCTTCATACCTTTGCCAAGTTCCTGATGGCTATTGGGCCTCTTGGTGGTTTCTGAAGATTTTCCCAGCAACCCCCAGAAGGATAAAAAAAAAACCTGTCTGAGAGCAGGAGAAACCTGAGAGAATTTGCATAATTATCTTCCACCTGCATTGAGAATTGGCCCCTCTGGGCTCTCACAGAACACGATGTAATGCTGAGCCATGAACTTTTCTTGAATCTTTCAAGTATCTACAAGATTCTCGAAGACTCTATTTTCACACCTGAAAGTATACATATTGCAACACAATTTTAAGAGCTGGTTTTTGTTTCCAGACAAATAGATGCTGAGGGGAAATATACTTTCAAAAATTAATTTTTTTCAAGGTGGGTGGCAAGAATAATCTAAAAACAAAATTTGCCTTTTAAATTGAAACGTGCCAAAGAAGTACTTGCTTTTCCGCCGGTCTTGGGGCTCACTCATTTCCTTCTCACTGTCAGGGAAGAATCAGCCATAGAAACACAGACATTGCTATTCAAAGCCCATCCTTTTCTTTTAGAACTTACCTTTGACAGGAGACCATGCAAGTTTCTGACTGGGGGAAGCTGACAGTGGCAGAAAGTGGATTCAGAAGAGCACTGGTTGACTCAAAGACTTAGGCTGGGGACCTTTGTCTTGTCAGCCTGCCAAACCTTCCCCATTCCTTGCCCTCACTATCTCCTCCCAAACCTGCTGCCACTCAAATTATTAAACCATTGTCTTTTCCTGCCACTGCTTTCGCCCTGTGTGGCTCAAGTCTAAGCTTGCTTCTTAAACAATGGGTCCAAGTGCCATGTGGGCAGGGACTGTGTGCTTTTTATTCAACCATGCATTGGTCCCAGCTCCCAGCCAGCACCTGGAGCAGAGCAGGCATTCAAGAAGTGTTTGCTGAAAAATAAAAGCTATGCTATATGGTTTTCTTTGTGATTCTTGATCCCACTGCTACATTTTCAGGCCAAGAAGAGGTAGCCCAACACCCCAAGCATGTATTCTTCAAAATGCCTTTACAATTGTTATTTTCCAATTGACTGTGAAAAAGAATAAACTCCCGTGACCAGGAAGACAGAAAGAGAACTCGTTTACATGGCCCCAGGCTCAGCAAACCCACTGGTAGAGATGCAACAACTCACAAATGCCCATCCCAGGGAGGCTGGTGGAGGAAGGATTATTGTTAACTTAGTCATCTTCTTTATTCAAGGTGGTGGTTTTGCTTGGGCTTGTTTTGACCCATTGATCTTCCCTACAGATCGTATCTCTTACTTTGAAAACAATCATGTTTTCAATCTTCTTTTACCTATTCACCTCCTTCTTTTTAAAGATTTTAATTTTTAGATCCTTTTCCCATCTAACACAACATTGCAAATCAACTGTACTCCAATATAAAATAAAAATTAAATTTAAAAAAGGCTTTAATTAGTTTACACCAAAGTTTTCAATATTCACAAGTCTTCTTTAGGTCCTGTAATCAAAATCCTTCAGGGGTCTTTGTATTCGTTTTCTTAGGCTGCTGTAACAAAGTACCACAGACTTGGTGGCTTAAACAACAAAAATATAATCTCTCACAGTTCTGGAGGCTGGAAGTCTGATTGCAAGCATTGGTTCCTTCTGAGGCCTCTCTCCCTGGCACGAGGACAGCAGCCTTCTCCCTGTGTCTTCACATTGCCTTCCCTCTATACACATCTGTCTCTGTGTCCAAATTTCCCCCTTTCATAAAGACACCAGTCACATTGCCTTAGGGCCTGAAGACCTTATCTCCAAATAAGGTCATATTCAGAGGTACTAAGGGTGAGGATTTCAACATATTTGTGGGGAGCAGACACATTTCAACCTATAACAGTCTTTCTGTACTATTTGAAGCACCCATAGTGAGAGTTAGCTGGACAATATAAAGAAACTGGTTTTTTTCCCCATAATTCTGAAAACTAACTCATTACAGAGATCACCAACCCCTTTAGCTCCAACTCCCAAACAAACAAAAAAATAATAAATAAACAAATGAGGACTACATCCCCAAAAGTCTAACTGCCCTCTGAAGCAACCCAATCCTACCTGCTGAACTTTCCCACTCCTGATGGATCAATAACACTTTCTCCTTGCTGCTACGTTATTGGACCCAATTTCTCTAAGTCAGGCTTATGAGCTTAAAGTAAACCAGTGGTCTTGACTCTTACTAGGTAAATCCAACCAAAGAGGAATAATTTCTTGCCCAAGGTCAGTAAGTTAGGCATGAATTGTAGTATGCAGCCTATGAAGCCAGAAAAAAAAAAGCAAGCCTATCCCAAGAGTCCACACAGAGAGCAGCTGACACATCACAACTGGGCTGAGAGGCAAGAGCCAAGCTGAGGGGGTAAGCTAAGTTCGAAGGTCATAGAACGTCACCAACAAATGACAGGCAGGATTCCGAGATCAGAGTCAAACTTCAACCTTTGCTGGGAGAGAGGTTTGAAAAGGAGCTCTGGGGACATCCAAGGCCTCCCTGCTAGCCAGCTCAGGCTACTGTAAAAGGCAAATGGGATGTGTTTTTCAGTGGGTACCAGTGGTCCTCTTAAAGGCATATATATTTAAAGTAAACAAATTTTAAGTGTAAAGTTCAATGAATTTTTTTCATAAGTATAATGCCGAGTAAGCACTACCTAAAACATGACTCAGGACATTCCCGGCACCCACAAGGCTCCCTCATGCCTGTCAGTGACTACCTACTCCCTGGAAATAATCACCACTCTTTTTTTGTTGTTGTCGCATGATTTGTTTATTATAAACTATCATCTTGAGTCAAATTATAACACGTGAATTGAGATTTCCTTGTCACTAAGAAAATAAACCAACATTCTGCTGATGTTTGTTTTTCTGTACGGACTCCTAAACGCCTGCTCTTAAATTCCGTCAAATACTGAATTCTCTAGCTCTTAAAAAAACGGCATTCTTATTCCCATCACCATAGATTAGTTTTGCCTGTCCTTGAACCTCATGTAAATGAAATCACACAGAATATAGTTTTTCGTGTCTGGTTTCTTTTGCTCATTTTCATGTCTGTGAGATTCACCTATGTTTCTCTGCATACAACAATAGCTTGTTTTTATTTTTGTGGTGTACTCCATATACCACAATTTATCTGTCTGTTCTACTGTTGGTGGATATTTGGGTTGTTTTCAATTGGAGATATCATGCATAAAGTCAATTTGAACATTCTTATGTCTGTCACATATGTACTCATTCCTCTTAGTTATATTACTAAGAGTGGAATTACCCTGTCAAAGGATACAAGCATATGTCATTTTAGTGGGTACCGCCAAGCAGTTTTACAAAGCAATAGTGCCCACTTACACTCCCATCATCAGTGTCTGAGAGTCCCAGTTTGAGCTACAATCCTGGGTGCAAGTTCCCCTCAGTATCTCTGTGTGTAAACTGGGAAGTCTGTCTAAGAAGAGAAACTTGCAATGTCAAAAAGACTCAACATGTAGCTATTTTCTGACCAATGCGCTAGTCCCTCCTGCTAGAAGACTGGATGGAGGACGGTTAGTTGGATATACTAATAGGTAAGCATGAGCTAAGAAAATAGCAAATAGATATAAAGTTGGACTCTGCTGGCCAGACTGTTGGACCCAGGCTAAATGGTCCCTCTGCCGGGTTCTTCTTAATGTTGGTTGGTCCCCTCGTTACCACTCAGCTTAATGGACTTAAGGACCAGAAGGGCTGACCTGGAGTCAACTGGGTGCTGTCCACAAATACTGATGGCTTTGGATACCTTCTCCTGGGGAAATCCTATAGAGGTAAACATTTCTTAGAAGTCCTTCTACTTCATCAATACTTGGCCATGTAGCAGCCAGCCACAAGGAAATTGCACATGCTTGGTAAGAAATATCACAGCTCCGTGGAGGAAGTGCTGGGAAAATAGTAATAATGCTCTTGAATCTTTCTGGCAACCAACACATCTGCACACACAGGGGGAAGATGTGCCTTTCACATCTATTAAGATATCAAATGAAAGATAAAAAGCAAGACTGAAGCCGCTAGTCTAAATAACCTTGCTGAACCCTCAAAGATCACTCAGAAGACACTTGAAGACATTGTAAATGGCTTCCTCCAAAATACTAAAGCTCCCTAAAAAAAACAGGGTAGCAGGAGAACACATTTAACAGCGTGTTCTTTAATAGTGTAAAGACTAAGAAGAAAACACTGACTGTATCTAACATTTTCCACATTTGTTATCCTTTGCTCTTCAGAATGGCATTTTTAGTTGAGCAGGGCTAGTCTTATTATTATCAAACTACCTTCACAAACCAAAAGGGCTGTTTCCTGATCAAAATTAATCCTAAAATAGAATGTGCAGATTTCATAAAATTGAAACGTCTCCATTATTATAGAAACGTTAGAGGCTAATTTTTTTTAATTTATTTTAAAAATCGAAATGAGAGATTGACCAAAGGAATATCTGCATGCATTTAAATGCAGGTGTTCTTGAATATAGGCAGCAATACTTTGACATTTCACAAGGTCTTTCCAGAAATTCAAGATGTTCACCTTAGATTGAACGAATAAACATGAACAGTAATCTAATTTAAGAGAGAGAGAGTCTTTTGACCTTTTAGACAGGTGGTAAAATTCTGCAGTGCTGTATAGACTTCTAGATACTTTGAACAGAGGCATTTTACTCTGACAAGAACTGTTTTTCCAGAAGAATTCATTAAAAACTTTCTGGCTTTCAAAAATCTGCATTTCTATTTCGAGACTGGGAAAGGTGTTTTTTTCCAAAACTTTCAAGTGTTTCCATGTGGGTTCAAGTTCAGGTGCAGAATCTGTAAGGGAGCAGGAAGGTTTCTGCTTTCTCTGTACTAGAAAGAATTACAGGCAGAAAATACCTGATCTTCAACAAGATGTGTGTGGGTATCTTGAACTGGCCTCAAAGGGGCTTTCCAGCTTGGCTAACATTATAGAAATATCTATGGCTTTGGTCTTTATTGTAGTCCTTTTGTTAGAATTATTTACCGCTGCAAAGTCAGCAAAGCTTATGTCACCAGCAGCCCAATTCAATCACTGAATACAAATAAGCAGCCTTCTGCCCAAGGGCCAGAGGGGAAGCCCTCTTCCCCATTTACAGAGGAGCAGAGTCACAGACAGTCTGAAGTTTTGATGCTCAGCGTTGATTTATGTCTCATGATTCAAGAAAATGAACTGACCTAAGAATTCTTGTCTCATTCAGTTGACTCATTCAGTTGACAATGCCAACTGCGTTTGGAAGAAATGGCAGTCATAATGACCACCCTCCTCACATTAAAAAAAAAAGTTCTTCTTCCTCTGCATGGGTCAACCCAAGACCATTTCAGCTATTATTCCCTCATTATTGCTTATATCTAAGGATAACCTTGCAGCTGAACAAAACCCATAGGGCAATTACATTTCGAGCTTCTCTTGGAATCTAGACTCCACGGTAACCCTACACCTCACGCTCCTGACCTCCTAGGGAGGAATTGGTGTCCTCTGCTTCCAGAGGAAGTGAATTATGCCCCCAAGACCCTGGGTCACAGCTGACATTCCATTCTGTTTGTGGGCAAAATGGTTCCTTTTTTCATCATTTTGCTATTGACACCAGCAGGCAGTGATTTCATTGACCTGAAAGTGAAGTCACCGGAACTGTCTTTTTCGGAAGAAAAGATTATTGAAAACATGTCTAAATTATGGTCAGTAAAGAGATGCCTTGCATGTTGCTGATTGCCTGCAACTCTTTTTCAGTAAGTGGCCTCACTTCCTATTAAAGATTTCATCAAGATGTTTGCCAGAATACGCTCCATATATTTGAACTATATATTCTTAGAGAGATTTTTTTTAATCCCTCAACTCCCCAGTCTGAGGGAAATGGAATTAAAGGGATTGTCCTTGAAGTGAGGTCTAATATCCCATCTATATATCTCATGTTTAGACCTTGAACACTGGCAATGGCTTCAGAGGGTTGACTTTTATTCCTGTCTCCAAAAGACAACATTTTGAGAGTGTTGGGCAAGTTACTCTCTCTCTCTCCATATCTGTAATCAAAAAAAAAAAAAAAAAAAAAAGGAATGTAGAAAAATTGTCCCAGGCTCCCATAAAGTGGAGGTATTTGTGATTTTTTTAGAATAAAAAGATTAAGTCACAGTGCAAATGGGTACAGGGTTTCTCTTTAGGGTGATGAAAATGTTCTAGAATTATGTGTTCACAATTCTGTGAATGTGCTAAGAACCATGGAAGTTATATGGTGTGTGAATTACATCTCAGTAAAGTTGTTGTATTAACAAAAAGAACTAAGTCACGATAGTTTGTCATACAACTATTTTTAAGAGTTAAACAATGCAAGCAACCACTTTCACAATATCACTACAGTTTGGGAAGAAAATATTTGGAAAGATAATAACAGCAATTTGACTACCTCAGCAATAATCTTTCAAAAATGTTCACCGAAACAAAGAATAAAATTTATATGGGTACATAATTATGTAACACTAGATTGCTATAGTATTATTGTGATTTTATTTAGCCACGCCTACATGCTCACTATAATCTAGGCGAGAAAGTTACCCTTTGTGTTAACGAGGTCAGTATCTGCCCATGAGACCCGGATGTGAAGGATCAGCCACTGCCCCTTTTGGGTGAAAGGAGTCATTGCACGTGGTATATGTCCCTGCTCCATCATCAGGGAGACTCAAAACATGACTTAACTCTGCACTGGCTCCATCATATATGGAAGATGGGGAAGTAAACTGGCCCAACGCTTTAAGAAAGGAAAATAGAAGAGGGTGTGGAGAAAAGGGAGCCCTGCTACACTGTTGGTGGGAATCTAAATTGGTGCAGTCACTATGAAAAACTGTATGGAGATTCCTGAAAAAGCTAAAAATAGAGTTACCATATGATCCAGCAATCCCACTCCTGGGCATATACCTAAACAAAACCAGAATTTGAAAAAATTACATGCACCTAGATGTTCATTGCAGCACTATTCACAAGAGCCAAGACATGGAAGCAACCTAAATGTCCATCGACAGATGAATGGATAAAGAAGATGTGGTACATATAAACAATGGAACACTACTCAACCATAAAAAAGAATGAAATAATGCCATTTGCAGCAACATAGATGGACCTAAAGATTATCTTACTAAGTGAAATAAGTCAGAGAAAGAAAAATACCATATGATATCGCTTATATGTGGAACCTAAAATAGGACACAAATGAACATATCTACAAAACAGAAACAGACTCACAAACATAGAGAACAGACTTGTGGTTGCCAAGGGGGAGGGGGGTGGAGGAGAGAAGGATTGGGTGTTTGGGACTAGCAGATGCAAACTAGTATATATAGAATGGATAAACAACAAGGTCCTACTGTATAGCACAAGGAACTGTATTCAATATCCTGTGATAAACCATAATGGAAAAGAGTATGAAAAAGAATATATACATGTATAACTGAATCACTGCTGTACAGCAGAAATTAACACAACATTATAAATCAACTATACTTCAATAAAATATAAAAAAGTAAAAAGAACAATGATATCTACAAAAAAGAAAGGAAAATGGCAATAGGTATAAAAATTCTAACGATATCATATCCTTTAGACTGTTGTCACACTTGTAGAAACCTATCCCAATGAAATAAAGCAAAGAACTATGACCAGAAATGTCCATTCAGCATCACTGCTGGTACACAGACTTTAGAAAACCACCTAGGTATGTATATACGTATGTACGTATAGATATGTATTTGGGAAAATTGTGGAAATCCACTTTAAGGTGTATTATGCAGCTATGATAATTTTTATTATGTTAAAAGAAAAGGTAAAGAGCAACCGCATATGTACTATAATCACAACACTTTTAAGGATACAGTGTGATGGTTTTCAAGATATGCCCACAGACTCCTTGCTGTGTCCTCCTTTTGAGGAAAGGAGCTTAGTTTTCCTTCTTTTGAATGTGAGTGCAATTTAGTGACTTGCTTCTAGTGAACAGAATATGGTAGAAGTGATAGAATGTTAATTCTTAAGATTGACTGCAGTTTCCGTGTTGGGGTTCAGTCTCTCCCTCCCTCTCTTTCCCTCTCTCATCACTTGATCTGGAGGAAACCATGATGAAAGGCAGCCCTGCAAAGAGGGAAGGCACCTGCCCTGAAGAGACACTGAGGCAGACTATGGAGAGGCCCAGGTGATGAGAAATCAATAGAGGCCAACCAGCAACCTCGTGAGGGCGCTCAGAAGAGCATCCTTCCCCAGACAAACCTTGAGATGACCTTCACCCCGGCCAAAAGCTTGATGGCAACATCACCAGGGACAGACTGTCAAATCACCCACCTAAACTGCTCTGGGAGGCTCGACCCAGAAAAAATCTGTGAAATAATAGTGTTTGTTGTTTTAAGCCACTAAATTGAGGATAATCTCTTACGCAGAAAAGATAACTGATACATATAATACAGAAAAAAATTCCAGGAAAATATACCAAAATGCAAACAGAGGCATAGTAGTCAGATGACAAAACATTTTCCTCCTTTTGTCTCTCTTTTCAAATAATCTCTAATTAAAAGTATTCATTACAGCCTGCTTGAAAAATATTTTAGTTCCTTTATTCCACAAACAGTCATTTAACTTTTCCCCAAACCCTAAGTATCTGAAGGATGTGAACTTTATTCTGGTTCAGAGACACATATGAAGTGGGGGAGGAAAGTGACCAACCCTTTAAGACATAGCTGCTCAGAACACAGGCATCGACGCATATGCTGTTACATCCTGTTCCTTTTTAAAGATGCTACTGACTCAGCAAGAGCGAGGCAATCATTGAAAGGTTTTTCTGGTTGTTTTAGAGTTTATCTTGATACACCCCTATTCTGTTATCCAGCGTTTTTGACAGACGCTGTGGATTTGTAAGAAGTCCATTTATTAGCTTGGTGATCCTGGATATTTAACCTCTCTGTACCTCTGTTTCCTTGTGTGTAAAATGGTGATAATTGTACCTTTCTCATAGAGTGGTTGTGAGAATCAAATGAAATAAAACATGCAAAGCGCCTCATAAAGGGTCTGACCCATAAGGGCTTTGCAGAAGTAGCTATTATCATTAAGAACATTAAGAGGACCGTAAACTATCTGAGCCGTTAGTTTGATGGGTAAGCCACGGGCTAAGGAATGAGAGCAGGTTATGTAATGATACGCCCAACCAAGCCAGGTTCACTGAGTTTTCGAGTACCTCGACCCCATCACAGTGCCTTTTTCAAGGAAAGTTATTCTGATGACTTGCCCCTAAAGCTAATTTGTCACGACAGGAAAATAATTACATGGACCCAAAGCTTGTGTCCATTTCCATCTGCCTTGATAGGATTTTTAAAAAATCTTTTAACTTATGAATATTTATTTTGATCCCATTTAAAGTCTATCTCTGAACTTAGAAGGGTGGGATTCCAGCTCTTCCAAAGCCAAGAAGCGTGATCAATCAGGTACTGAACCTGTAGGAAAGAAGCAACTGGATGAGGGTGCTCACTGGGTTCGCAGGCCACCTGGGCTAATTCTTTTTTTTTTTTCTTGGCTGTGTCGGGTCTCCGTTGCTGCACGCGGGCTTTCTCTAGTTGTGGCGAGCGGGGGCTACTCTTTGTTGCGGTGCGGGGGCCTCTCATTGCGGCGCCTTCTCTTGTTGTGGAGCACGGGCTTAGTTGCTCTGCAGCATGTGGGATCTTCCCGGACCAGGGCTCGAACCCATGTCCCCTGCATTGGCAGGTGAATTCTTAACCCCTGCACCACCAGGGAAGCCCTGGGCTAATTATTCTTAAGTACCAATTTAATCTCAGCTTGAATCATTTCACTCCAAAGGTGGTGTGTGCTAATAATAAGGCATTTAGCCCCATTCATCTCTCAGGTCAAAGGACCTTTTCAGTTTTTAATTAAAGACATAAAAGAGGTGAAAGTGTGTGAACCTGGCTTAAAACAGGGAGTGTGTATTATCAAGGAATCAGCGAATGCTCCTTTTACTCAGAAATCAAACATGTTTGGGCTACACAGAGAGAACCAATCATAATCGTGATGGCGTGACCAGAAAGATGGGCTTCAGTTTCCACTGGGGCATACCCAAGAAAGACATCCAACACATAGAGCAGTGACAGAATCTCACAATTGCTTTGGGGAGCTATGCCTTCTGTGCCCCCCAGAAAACTAGTGCTCTGAGCCCAGTGGGTGTTAAATTTTGAAACTCCCCAATAAAGGAAAATGAAAAAAATCTAAACTTCTAAACAAAGTACACATTATTTGGGGAGGTATAACCAATTGACCTGGTCATTAAGGGAGATAGTATTGATATTACTGGAGTTAATTCAGTTCATTGACTAGACTTAGCTCTAAGCAAAACAGAGGACAAGAGAGCGTGCTGGAAAGAAAAATTGCCTCAGGGATCAGGTAATCCAGGTTCTAGCCCTGTTTCTATCATTTACCAGAAGTGTGACATTAGTTAATTCTCTCACTAAGTCTGCTGGAAAATGACGAACTGGGCCCAAAGCTTGTGGCTATTTCCATTTGCCTTGATTTATTTTAAAAATCCTCAAATTTGGGATGTTTATTTTGTCCCCAACTAAAATCGATCTCTAAACTTAGGAGGGTATGATTCCTACTGTTAGCTCCGTTCTATGTAAAATGAAAGGGTTGGACTAGTCCAGTGGTACTTAATTAAGAATATGAATCAGAATTTCCTGAAAATATTGTCCAGTCTCAAGACAGATGTTATTCAGAATATCACGATCTAGCACTTCTGGGGCTGGGGTCTTAGCACCTGTTTCTTGAAAACTCTCTCCAGGGGATTCTGATGCGGTAAGAACGAAAGGGAGGATGAGCTCTGAGTGTCATCCCTGTGCAGTATCCTATGAGTCTATCTCTCCTGCCCATAAAAGTCCTCAATGCCTCACTTCACTTCTTCCCAGGTTGGTCCTGGGACCCGCAAATCAAGATGAACTTCACCAGTTATAGAGAAGGTGGCTTTCTTAGAGCAGGGTCAGGTAAGTGTCTGACATTACCCTAAAGATGTTAAGTCTGAACAAGAACAAATTGATGTCATAGAGAATTCTTTCTGTGTGTAAACACACACATACACACACACACAAACACACACACATACACACGCCCACACACACACACACACACACACCCCCCCAGAGCTGCTGGGCAAAATTCCTCCATTTCCCAACATTGTTCTGATGCTCAGCTCCTGGTCAATTATAAGATCCAATGTCCTGTTCCACTGTGATTAGGGACCTAGGACAGGAAGACAACATGTGAACAATTACTGAGCACCCAAACATTACAGGAGCTACTTCTTTCCATCATCGATAAAACCCTCTTGGGCTTCCCTGGTGGCGCAGTGGTTGAGAATCTGCCTGCCGGTGCAGGGGACACGGGTTCGAGCCCTGGTCTGGGAAGATCCCACATGCCGCGGAGCAACTGGGCCCGTGAGCCACAATTACTGAGCCTGCGCGTCTGGAGCCTGTGCTCCGCAACAAGAGAGGCCACGACAGTGAGAGGCCCGCGCACCGCGATGAAGAGTGGCCCCCGCTTGCCACAACTAGAGAAAGCCCTCGCACAGAAACAAAGACCCAACACAGCCATAAATAAATAAATTAATTAATTAAAAAAAAAAAAAAAAAACCCTCTTGAGTGGTCCCTATTTAACACACAAGGAAAGTAACAAGAGAATGATGGTGCCATTTAACCAAAGGAAATAGTTACTGCTACGAAAACAAAGAACGTGGATGTGAAATGTTGAGCTCGGCTCTCCTTTTCATACAACAGGTCTGCAGGCAGGAAGAAATGCCAGGGACAGACCGACCAGCAGAGAGAAGTCTGGGAGTCTCACACCTTGGTTCTTAACACATCAATCTTACTGGTTCCTTTTGGAATGAATGTTAGCTATGCACCCCTCCATGGGGAAGGAACCTGAGACTCCCAAGTAATCAAGCCTGGAGAGGCTATTATTTTTGAAAATAAAGAGAGTCACAGTGTTTGTTCAAGAATACAAAGAGGCACCTGACCTTGAAACCCTATAAAGGGGTCACAACTACTGTGGACTCCACAGGCGTGTGACACGTTCATGCACTCAGGACGCCACACCCAGAAGGCCCCGTGTTTGGCTCAATGCTCTACTATCTCTGTCTTTGAAATCCTTAATACTTTTTACACATGGGCCCTGCATTCTCATTTGCACTGGGCCCAACAAAGTGTGTATCTGGTTCAGTGGAATAGAGCACCAAGTATATCTTCAGCTAGATGAGATTTTTACTTTCAGAGCACGTGGCATAGTTGTGTGGCCTGTGGAGGTGCTGATTTCTTCATTAGCAGGTTGGACTCCAGTCCAAGGCCTGGGTCACCAAGGCTGAGAGGAAACGTGACCTCCTGAGACGTGAGGGACCAGCTGCTGAGACCCGAAGTCTCCAGCTCTCCCCTGGTGTTCACTGGATCAGCCAAGGCAGCCAGCACTGGCCTGAAAAATTGACTGGCTGCTGGAAGGGAACCTGCTAACGTTACTACCCGGAATGGAACTGGGCAGAGACTAACAACAGGGTCAGACTAGAGCTATTTTCTTCTCCTCGGCCAGACTGACTCCCATCAGTAGCATTCTCCAGCATGACTCTCTCCACAAAGCCCCCATGGCCCTGAGTGCTAACCAGCAAAGCACTGGAACAGCGAAGGTGGTTTGGTGTGAAGGGAGGAGAGTGGGACGAGGATGTTGGATGCCAGGGTTCAGAGTTGGGATGAAGGGGGCCAAGCCAGGGACTCTGGAAAAGTCTCACCTCACTCCAGCTATTTATCCAAGGTGCCCTTGCTTGTCTCACAGCGGTGGGCTATAGGTGGAAGGAGGGCTCATTCTTTCCTCCTCTCCACTTAGGAAAAGTCTAAATATGAAACACAAATGTTGAGTCAAATCTGAGGAGAGCAGAAAGAAGAATGGGCTGAGTTTGAGAAAACTGGATTCCGAGAGAATCAGGGCTTCAAGAGGAGGTACGGGGGTGGCGAGGGGGGCAGAGGCAACAGCAAGAAAGAGCAAGAATGAGATGGTCACGTGACCCAGGGGAAGGAGGGTTGAAATAACACCCTGATCGGGCAATCCCAGCAAGAAAACTGAAAGCTGCAGAAGAGCACAGCTTCTGGAGGATGCTTTCCCTCACAGCTACCATATTGGTGGGCTCCATCGCAGGGCCTGGCACTGGACCTGTGCTCCCAGCAGGATGCCCCATGGCTGGTATCCAGCACACACCTACCCCTGAACTGCTACACCGCCCTCCTTGCTTCTCTTCTCTGGAAGCCTGAAACCAGCTCCCATGGCAAGGCCTTTCAAAAGCTGAGGCACAACAAGCCACCAGCTCTGGCATTCCTTCTTTCCTTCCCTCGTTTCTTCAACAATGTCATTGGAGATGAAAATATGGACAAGACAGACAAGATCCCAGCTCACATGGAGCTTAAAATCTAATTGGGGAAAAAGTGCAATGAATAAATAAACAAGACATTGCCTAAAGGGGTAAGTGATACAGAAAATAAACCAAAGTGATGCAATAAAGTGATGCAGGGGTGGAGGTTGGGTGAGAGTGGGGATGAGAGTTGTCAAAAGGTCACCCTTGGGAGGTGGCAGGCTAAAGCCTAAGAGTCAAATATATGAGCAAATCCAAGGCAGAGCGCTCCAGGCAGAAAGGATCGTAGGTGCAAAGACCCTGGGGCAAGAACAAGCTTCCTATGTCCCAGAAAGAAAGAGGACCAGCACTGATGGAGGAGGGAGAGAAGGGAGCCATCTGTGGATGCAGGCCAGATAAAATAAAGGCTTGGGTCCCCAGGACATCCAAAACAGCTATCTTCCTGTACCTGAAAGACCATCTCCCAGAGAAGGCTTTACCTACTCCTTTTGCAGGACCAAGTAAGTAACAATCATAAAGTGCTGCGCACATTGCCCCCCCCACCCCAGGGAAGTGAAGAGCCAGGCAATATCTACGCATCTGACCGCCTCCTGAGCTGTTGTGTTCCTCACTCCTTTCAGCAGCACCTGCTCCAGCCAGGCATCTCCCAATCACTCGACAGGTGCCCTCTCATTTAATACTTTCAGAAGTCTTAGGAGATGGGTGGTGCTTTCCCATTTTACAGACAAGAACACTGAGGCTTAGGTAGGTTGAGTTACAGACCAAAACCACACAGCCCTCCAAGTAGCAGAGTCAACGTTCTATCATCCAAGCAAGTTTTTAGCTACAAAGCTCTTGTTCTTTCTGCCCAGCCACAAGCTTTGACCCCGCACCCTAATGATCCCACTCTCCTCCCTCGCTCTGATCAAGCCATTCCACCTCCCAACATTGGTCTCTGGCAACACACTGGCAATGACGAGGTTCCTCCCCACCCCCAATGCCTTTTCAGATCCAAGTGCCTTAAAGCAACTGAAGAATTGTTGGAGACAAAACAATGATTTTTAATCCACTTTGAAACTCACTTTCCTTTCATCTTTCATTACCCAAACTGGATCAATAATTTAATACAATTGCTGATGTGGTTTTCCGAAGACATAGTTCTTTCTCAGCATTTACACCTACCAAAATGCATCATTTGTCTGTCAATCAGTCTGCCTTGATGAGGGATCATATCTCCCTCACCACGGCGGTTCCAACCCAAGTATGTTTCCTGAAGATTGATGGAAGGAAAACTCACCATCCTCCATATGAGGCGCTACCTAGCCAGGTGCTTATGATCTGGAATAAAGTAAGCTACCGGTGGTGATACATACATGTAATGGGCAAGGATGCAGATACATATATGTAATGAGTGGGGATGCAGGAGCCTCATTCTAAGATGGGATTTGTTGTCCTCATCACAATACTCCAGTTTACTTGGTGTCCTGAAGTTTGAATCCTAAGGTTTAGCAGCTGCAATGTAAGAGAAAGAGTGCAATTCTTGGACTCAACACACACGAGCTCACGTCCCTGCTCTGCCACTCCCTAGCTTGGTGACAACATCCAAGTCTCTTTGATGCACTGAGCCTTAATTCTCACCTGCAAATAGTACCAGCTTCCATCTTTGGGCCAATGCTCTGAGCCACATTCTAGGCTAGATTCTATACATTACATCTAATCTTTGTAAAAACTCTCATAGGTGAATGTGTTATTTCGCCCCCATTTTAAACATTAAGAAACTGAGTCTCTAATGATAAGAACTTTTAAGATTTACTCTCTCAGCAACTTTCAAATATGCAATATAGTATTATTAGCTATAGTCACCATGCTGTATATGACATCCCAAGGACTTATTTATTTACAACTGGAGGCTTGTACCTTTTGACCACCTTCACCCATCTGGCCTACCCCTCACCCCCTGCTTCATTTTGCAACATATTCAGATAATGAATCATTATGTTATACACCTGGAACTAATATAATGTTATATGTCAATTATACCTCAATAAAATAAATAAGTAAAAGTAAAAGTAAAAAAAAAATTAAATTAAAAAAGAAACTTGAGGGGCTTCCCTGGTGGCACAGTGGTTGAGAGTCTGCCTGCCAATGCAGGGGACACAGGTTCGAGCCCTGGTCTGGGAGGATCCCACATGCCACGGAGCGGCTGGGCCCGTGAGCCACAATTACTGAGCCTGCGCATCTGAAGCCTGTGCTCCGCAACAAGAGAGGCCGCGATAGTGAGAGGCCCGCGCACCGTGATGAGGAGTGGTCCCCACTTGCCGCAACTAGAGAAAGCCCTCGCACAGAAACGAAGACCTAACACAGCCATAAATAAATAAATAAAATTTAAAAAAAAAAAAAAGAAACTTGAGTCCCCAAGAGAAGAAGTAACTTACGAAAGGTCACATATTTAAAAGGTAATGAGAAGTCACAGATGTAGAAAACAAACTTATGGTTACCAGGGAGGAAAGGGGAAGGAGGGAGGGATAAACTGAGAGATTGGGACTGACATATACACACTACCATATATAAAATAGATAACTAATAAGGACCTACTGTATAGCACAGGGAACTCTACTTAGTACTCTATAATGGCCTATATGGGAAAAGAATCTAAAAAAGAGTGAATATATGAATATGTATAACTGATTCACTTTGCTGTATACCTGAAACTAACACAACATTGTAAATCAACTGTATTCCAATAAAAATTTTTTTTAAAAAATGAATTATTTGAAGGTCAGGTCTTGCATTAACAAATTGAGAATTAAATAGTGCTGTTCCTTCCACAGCAGGCTCACTGTTTTACTTTATATTCAGGTATTGTAAGAGAAATTTAAATAAAACTCCAACTGGAGGGCTACATGTAAAAGAATGAAATTAGAACACTCCCTAACACCATACACAAAAATAAACTCAAAATGGATTAAAGACCTAAATGTAAGGCCGGACACTATAAAACTCTTAGGGGAAAACATAGGCAGAACACTCTCTGACATAAATCGTAGCAAGACCTTTTTCAATCCACCTCCTAGAGTAATGAAGATTAAAACAAAAATAAACAAATGAGACCTAATGAAACTTAAAAGCTTTTGCACAGCAAAGGAAACCATAAACAAGATGAAAAGACAACCCTCAGAACAGGAGAAAATATTTGCAAACGAAGCAACTGACAAGGGATTAATCTCCAAAATATACAAGCAGCTCATGCAGCTCAATATCAAAAAAACAAACAACCCAGTCCAAGAATGGGCAGAAGACCTAAATAGATATTTCTCCAAAGAAGACATACAGATGGCCAAGAGGCACATGAAAAGCTGCTCAACATCACTAATTATTAGAGAAATGCAAATTAAAACTACAATGAGGTATCACCTCACATGGGTCAGAAAGGCCATCATCAAAAAATTTACGAACAATAAATGCTGGAGAGGGTGTGGAGAAAAGGGAATGTTCCGACACTGTTGGTGGGAATGTAATCTGGTACAGCCACCATGGAGAACAGTATGGAGATTCCTTAAAAAACTGAAAATAGAGTTACCATATGATTCAGCAATACCACTCCTGGACATATATCTAGAGAAAACCATATTCAAAAAAGATACATGCACCCCAATGTTCATTGCAGTACTATTTACAATAGCCAGGATATGGAAGCAACCTAAATGCCCATCAACAGAGAAATGGATAAAGAAGATGTAGTACATATATACAATGGAATATTACTCAGCCATAAAAAAGAATGAAATCATGCCATTTGTAGCAACATGGACGGACCTAGAGATTGTCACACTGAGTGAAGTAAGTCAGACAAAGACAAATATCATGTGATATCACTTATATATGCAATCTTAAAAAAAAGGCTACAAATGAACTTATCTACATACCAGAAATAGAGTTACAGATGTAGAAAATAAACTTATGGTTGTCGGAGGGAAGAGGGGAGGGGGAGGGATAAATTGGAAGATTGGGACTGACACACACACACTACTATATATAAAACAGATAACTAATAAGGACCTACTGTATAGCACAGGGAACTCTACTCAATACTCTGTAATGGCCTATATGGGAAAAGAATCTAAAAAAGAGTGCCTATATGTATAGGTATAACAGGTTCATTCTGCTGTACACCTGAAACTAACACAACATTAAAACTCAACTCTACCCCAATAAATTTTTTAAATAAATAAATAAATAAAACTCCAAACAATGTCAAAAAATAAAAATAAAAAAATAAAAGGTAAATGAGGCAAGTTTCAAATTAGGGTCAGTTTCCCTCCAAAGGCCAACCTCCTCCTGCTCAAATTCACAGCCTCCCTTATAAAGCGCCTGCCTGTGCCTGTTCTGAGGAAACATAAGTGCACAGAGCAGAGGCAAAGAGAATGGCAGTAAAGGAGCCAGAGGAGGCCTGCGTGGTCCTCTGGGGCCAAGCCCTGTGAAATTGATCCCCAGGCTTGGGCCCAGCCTGCATGCAGGCCTCACCTGCGTGTGGCCCACATCCGACTGCCGGCCCAAACTGGCAGTGTCAGCACTCCCACCGTGCAGGCTCCCAGGCCTTTAAAAGCTGTTCTTCTGCAAGAAACACAAACACCCTTCCTCAGACATGGCTGGCTAGACAGGCGGTCCCAGGATTCAGTGTAAGCAAGACACCAGTGGGTACAGCTAGAGTGCCATCTCATGCTGTAGCAGCCTTGCCAGACTGATAAACTGCTCTGCCTCTGGTTCGTCTTAATTTAGAATTCATTATGTCTCCCATTCCATGAAAGATAAACCAATAGCTGCCCTTGACAGCTGTTTTCTTCGGGGTCATTCTTTCTATCCGCCCAGATACTCTTTCTTTGGGGATTTGAGCAATGTAATGTTAGTCCTATCAATTTCATTCAATCCTTCCAGGGTAGTCTACAGGGACTGGGGAGGCAGCCAAGCTGAGTGCCCTTAACTGTTTGTGCACGGTGCAAGTCTGAGACGGAGGGAAAGAAGGATCTAGAAAGAAGATTCCCAAAAAAGAAAAAGAGAAAAATAACTTCCAGGACAGGATCTGTGGAAAGTAGACAAGGAAGAATGAGAATGGCAGCAACTTGGAATGCTGAAATCAACTTCGACCAGACTCTGCTCCATGGCTGGGGACAGTGGGCAGCTCATAAGCTGCTTGCCTCAAATAGGATGCTCAGCTATGGAAGCACAAAAAGCCGACCCAGCCAGCAAATCATTTGTCCATCAAGGAGAGAGAGTCCATCCCTTTGCACCTTTATGTAGCTGAATTTGACGATATCATGGGCAGATAGGCGTCGGAGGAAACCTAGACCCATGTGAATAGTGGAAGGGATTTCTACATCATGAACGTTGGGTTGGTGATGGGGAAAGTGGACTCCAGTTTTCTGAGAATTGAGTGAAATGGTCAGCACTTAACAAGCATTATCTCACAGCAACCCTGAAAGGGAAAAACAAAGATCACCAGTTTGCAAGTGAGTAAACTGGGGCTCTTGGGGTTTCATCAACTTGCCAAAGACGATGCAACTCAAAAGTAAAGAAGCTAGGATTCAAACATAGGTGAGACTAGCGGTGCTCTGCCTGGGTGATTTGGTCCCCGGGGACTTTGCCTGGAGAAATTTTTGGTTGGCACAGCTGGGGTGCTGTTGCTAGGGTCTGAGAGGTAGAGTCCAGGGATGCTGTTAAACATCCCACAATGTGCAGGACAGCTGCCCACAGCAAAGAATTATCTGGCCCCAAATGTCAGTAGGTTGTGGTTGAGGAACCATGGGTTAGACTGACTCACAGCCCGTGAGGCTGTGAGGTTGGGCACAATAAAAAAAATTACTCAAAATAATCGGACGTTTTATAATTGAAATTCTAAGCAGGGCCTTGGTGCCTCCCAAACTTAATGGGACTCATTAAGAAGAGAACTTCCAAGGCTCTAAAAAAATGATCCCCATGTGCAATTATGACAGTTTGTCTAGTGGAAACCACGTGGCCAAACCCCCAGGCAGGGTCTTGAGATCAAATCCCCAAGTCTTTTCTGTGCCTGAACTGGATTTTTCTAAACGTGTACGAAGCATTTTCAAATGGTGACCGAAAAAGAAAAGTTCCCTGCGAGGAAAATGAAATACAGTTCAGGAGTGGCAAGGGACACCTCATCCAGAATTCTCCAGAAGCATCTGCACTTCATCAGACCCATGGGCTAGAGTCAGCCTGGGGGTTATCCAGGCTCTTGTCCCTCCACAGAGCATGCATCCCCCGAGCAGGTCTTGGAGCTACCGGGGATCTCCTTTCATCCTTGGAGGAAATAGCCCTGGCAAGTGGGGTCCTTCCTGACTTGGCTCCATGCAGCCCACCCGAGGCCCCAGCCCTTGCAGACCTCTAACACCCTTGCCGGGCCTTTGCCCATGCTGTGCCTTCTCTCTGGAAACTTCCCTGAGGCCACCCTGAGCCACCTTCCTGGGCACTCAGGTTTCCTTCATCATTCTTCCTACAGCCCTGGGCTTTTCCTCTGTGGTGGTGCTGGGTTCAGCTCCTGCCATTCCTCAAGCACCGAGGCTTCCTCTTACACAGTTTTGTCCCCAGCACCAGGGGACAGAAGAGCTTCTTCAGGAAGATGAACGAATGAAGAAAAGGCAGTGGTGAGTTGTCTCGAGTGGTGACAGGTAACAACTACTAACTAGAGGGCACTTTGATGTTAGGTCAAGAGGCTTGGGAGTCAGAAAGCTCAAGTGACCTCACACCTCAGTTATGTCATGAACTTATGCCTGTGACTTCACCTCTCTAATCCTCAGTTGCCTTAACTGTAAAATGGGAGGGGAGTTGAAAAACAATGCCTATCTGGTGGGCTTATCGTGAGGATCAATGAGATATACATGCAAAGCATTTAACCGGCACCAGGCTTGGAGAAAACACTTTTTTAAAGAAGGCATCCTTTTTTAAAAAGGAAAGATGACACTGTGGCCAGTAAGAGGAGTTTGGCTTTAGTTCCACATTAATGAACAGAGAATCAAACTGACGCATCCAGAATTCTACAGCCCCATCTCCTTTGCCACTCCAGAGAGAAGGGTTTGAAGCAGGGTTGGGCATTCTCCCTGTGGCCGGAGCTTGGCTACAAGATACCTTCAGTAACCTACTGCTGACTGAGGCAGGAGAAGGTCCCACACGTTTTCTAGCAATTGCAGGACAAATAGAGCAACGATCATCGGTGCAGATGAGAAGGGCTCCTGCCATGAAAACTGGTATGATCTGTCCCAGAAGGATAGAGCTTCGTGGTTTTTAAAAGAGAGTCTTAATTTCTCAGGCGCTACCAATTTCCCGTGGAGAAAGCGATCTCCATCTCTGTTAACGGAATGATTTGAGACAAAACTACAAAATGCTTTTGCTGGAGTCATACTGCCGCTTTACTCCTCCTGCCCCCTCTCAGCCGCCCCTTCCCCCTTCCCGCTTTTTCGGGGGGACTGCATTCTCTGGTATCCACTGCTGGCTTCTCGTGAGCACTCCAGGGAGGCAGGGAGATGTAACCAGACCTGGTGGGCGATGGTATCAGCTGCCCCCAGTGACTGGCACTTCGACTAAAAGCCTCCTCCCCCCTCCTGCACTGTGATTGAGTTTCCCTCTCCCAGCCCGGACCCCCAGCCCCCTCTTAGAGACAGTGTCAGTGCCAAAGGGCCAGGAGCTCACCCTACAGCCAAGAGCACCTGCGAATGTGAACCAGCCTGCCTGTCTGAGTTACACACTACCTTCCACTCGGACAGACAGCTCTGTGAGCTCTGGGCAGGCTGGGAGCGGGAGCCAGAGGGACCTGAGGGCAATTCCCTTTCCTTGGTCCCTGGGATGCTGGGATGGAAATGCCCAGGAGGAGGGGTGAGGGTAACAGTGACAGAGATCTGGGCAGGGTTAAAGGAGGTCCTCAGAGCTGGGAATCTAAATGAAGCACGAGGCTGAGCAAACAGAGCTGTTTTCCCGCCCCCAAGAATGGTAATGAGGGTGGGGAGAGAGACCAGGGCTATTACGGGGCTTAGGGTCCTAAATGTAGTCTCAGGTGTAGCTCAGGGTCTCCATAGCGCTGATAATAGGCAGACAAAGGAACCCTGAGGGTCAGAGAGGGTTGCACCAAAGAAAACCAGAACCTCTGTTTGCGTCTTTTACACAAAAGTCAAAAGACATTGCATCATCAGATGCAATGCTGGCATCTTACCGTTTCCCCCCAATTTCCTTATGCTAATCGACCTGTCAGTCAGCGTGGTCACTTACAAAAGATGGCTGAGCAGAGCTAAATCACTGCCACGAGCTCCTTCAGCAGGACCCAGCTTCATCAGCCAAAGGCAGCACAGATGCAATCCAACCCAACTGTAACAGAAAACTTGGCCATTTCATAAACCCACATGTCTTCATTTTATTTCCCAACAATAATAAATGTAGAGCTTACTCACACCTCCCGGGAGAAAGGGAGGACTCACGTTTATTGAGATCCTACCGTGTGTCTGGTCCTTCCCAGACATCACCTCATAGGATCCATACATTGCCTAGGGGGTAGTTTTTCTCTCCCTGTTGACTCCAAGTCTCAAACTGTAAACCCAAGATTTGCCTGGCAGTCTTCCTTCCCCACTCCTGTGGTCAGCAGTCAGCAAACACCATGAGTTTCACCTCCCAAAGAGGTGGTTCTTGGTTCCACCTTGCTCAGCTTCCATTGAGATTTCAAAACCCAGCTTCGTGGCCACCTCTTCCAAGTGGCCGAGATAGAGTCAAACTCCCCTCTGTACTCCCCCTCCTTGATGGTGTTTCCTTTATATTCTTATAAGCATGTACTATAACTTTTTGTTTGTTTGCTTATTTAAGAAGATATGCCATGTATCTGTTTATTTGCTTTTTTATTGAAGTATAGTTAATTAACAATGTCGTGTTAGTTTCAAGTGTACAGCAAAGTGATTCAGTTATACATAAATATATTCTTTTTCAGATTCTTTTCCCTTACAGGTTATTACAAGATATTGAGTATAGTTCCCTGTGCTATACAGTAGGTCCTTGTTATTTACCTATTTTATATCTAGTAGTGTGTATACGTTAATCCTAAACTCCTAATTTATCCCTCCCCACCACGTTTTCCCCTCTGGTAACCACAAGTTTTTTTTTGAAATCTGTTGAGTCTATTTCTGTTTTGTAAATAAGTTCATTTGTATCATTTTTTTAGATTCCACATACAAGTGATATCATATGATACTTGTCTTTGTCTGACTTACTCCACTTAATATGATAACCTCTGTGTATGATAATTTTTTTAAAGTATCTGTCTCCCCTAATAGACTATCAACAGCTTGCAGGCCCCACCTGTGTCTTATGCCCCAGGGTCTCTCTCTGTCCAACACAAGAAGAATAAGTAAGAAAACTATGATTCGAAGAAGCAAACAATTATGTGCACAATTCCGGGGCCCAGATTCTCACCCAG